>NC_052504.1:83421080-83740080 GCF_014356525.2 Nilaparvata lugens
GACTTGTGGCAGTTGATAGAGCTTATCGATGACTATTTTAGGTACGGTATGAATTTGATCAAAATCGTTGGAGCCGTTTCCGAGAAAATCACGAAAAACCCTGTTTTTGACAACATTTTCGCCATTTTAGCCGCCATCTTGAATTGCATTTGATCGAAATTGTTCGTGTCGGATTCTTATAGTGAAAGGACCTTAAGTTCCAAATTTCAAGTCATTCCGTTAATTGGGAGATGAGATATCGTGTACACAGACGCACATACACTCATACACACACACACACACACACACACACACACACACACAGACCAATTTTTTGGACTCAGGGGACCTTGAAACGTATAGGAATTTAGAAATTGGGGTACCTTAATTTTTTTCGTAAAGCAATACTTTCCTTACCTATGGTAATAGGGCAAGGAAAGTAAAAAGGAAAGAACTGGCTTATACACGTAAGGAATAAGGAACTATGTTTGACGCATCATCACGTCTGAAATATACTGAACTGATTAATTTGAAATTTTGCATATAGATTCTTAATTAACCAAGGATGGTTATTTATGCCTATTTTCAGTTCTTCAAGATTTCATTACGTCAAGTTTTCAAATTGTCATGCTTCCAGTTGTTGTATAGAAGCAGCTGAACATTTCTTTTAAAAGGGACACTAGATGATAGAATAGAATAGAATGACTGCCTTTATTTTATACCTGGGAGGGCGAAGTTAGGGCGCAGTCGGCCCTCTCTTACACTTAACCCTCCAATACAATACTAAATTGTAATTTAACAAGCAATACTCAGTAAAATAAAATAAAACAAAACTATATTTTAGTAAAAAAAGTAAAAAAAAATAAATAATTATAATGATAATAAGTGGAATAGTTGAATAGGCCTAAACTTAAAAGTAGAGCATTCTTAAAATGTAAAATAACAAAGATCTGATGGGAAATAAATACAACATTAATGACGGAATATATGGATAGGATCGACGGATATGGATAGGATGGACGGATAGGATCGAAGAAGCAAAAAAGAGCAATATGGCTACAAACCTTAGAAGCAAAATGAGAAAATAAGGAAATTAATAAATACTTCTACCATGAAATCTTGAATGAAAAAGACTAAGAAATTGTCAAAAAACCACTGATTTATTGATAATTAGAAAGACCGGTTTCGGTTATTACACCATTGTCAATCTCTGATAAACTAAAAACTAATTTTTAGGTGTAATAACCGAAACCGGTCTTTCTAATTATCAATAAATCAGTGGTTTTTTGACAATTTCTTAGTCTTTTTCATTCAATATGAATAATTACCACAATATCAACTTCTCAACAACCCAAAAAGTAGCATGAAATCAATTAATTTTGAGAGAGAAATAGAGTATTTTTCAAATCTGTCTTTAGAGTTTACTTTTAAAGTTGAACTTGATTCTCTCAAAATTACTCTAAAGAAATTAATTTTGAGACTGAATAAATGAATGTACCAAACTATGAAAAATATGAAAGCATGAAAAGAAAGCTCACACACACACACACACACACACACACACACACCACACACACACACACACACCACACACACACACACAACAACAACAACACATGCGCCTGACCAGCCACCGCAGTGGTATAATGCATGAGTCCATACCAACACAGTGGTATGATGCACCCCTCGCTAAGCCCAGCCACCCCCACCACCCCTGATCCACCGGAAGACAGCCGCGCCGAACCGATGATGACCCTCAATGTGCTCCAATTCAGCCGGCAATGAGTTCCACAATCCACAAGCTGTAACAAGAAAGGACTGTTGAACATGACTGTCCTGTGAGTTGAGACAGCCAGCAGATGGGAACCATTATGCCGTGTACCACCCCGACCGATATCACTCAAGTATTGAAAATCCTCTGCAATATACTTAGGTGTTCCAGTTTTCAATGTCTTATGCAGAAAAATAACAGCATGGAGTGCCCTACAATCATGCAGCCTCATGAGATCAAGTCTGTCAAAGTAATCAGTCACATGGTCATCACGTCTGAGGTTGAAGATGAAGCCTACACAGTAATTGTAGGCACGCTGCATCCTCTGTAAAAGTTGAACGGTCATATCAAGAGTCACAATGTCACAGTAGTTAAAAATTGGAAAAATCAAAGTCTTGACTAACATAATCCTCGTGGAGAAAGGGATACAGTCAGCAATCTTCTTCAAAGTCATAATGCCCGCAATGACTCTATTGCAAGTCAAGGTCACATGATTTGTCCAGTCCAAAGTCTTGGTCATGGTAAGTCCTAAATTTTTAACATCTGAACTGTACTGCAATTGAATGTTATTGATTGTAATGTGTGGTCCATTTGAAAAGTCAAGGGTGTTCAAGAGCCTTGAGTAGCCAACCATAATTACCTTTGACTTTGTCTCATTAACTTTGAGTCCATTACTTGTAGACCATTCAATAACCCTGGCCAAGTCAGCATTGACCTCCTCAACCACAATGCTGAAATCAGTTTTGTTGAAGTGTTTGTAGATTTGTAGGTCGTCTGCATAAAGGTGGTATTTAGAAGTAAGTAAAGTAGTAGTCACGTCATTTATGTAGATGCTGAACAGCAGAGGACCCAAGACCGAACCTTGAGGAACGCCTCTATTTACCTCACGCCAGCCCGAGCACGCATCCCCGACCCTCACACACTGACATCGACCCTGCAAATAAGACCTTACCCATGCCACAGAGGAGTTGGAAAAGCCTAAGCTCCTTAGCTTATACAATAGAGTAGGGTGGAAAATGCTATCAAAAGCCTTGCTAAAATCTATTAGAACTAAAACGGTTAGCTGCCTTTTATCCATAGCCCTGTGGATATCATCAGTCACTCTCAGAAGGGCAGATGTGGTGCTGTGACCGCTTCGGAAACCTGATTGAAAATCACTAATCAAACCAGATCCATGAATATATCTGCTCATCTGAGAGTGAACAATGATCTCAAGAGACAAGACAAGACAGACAATAAACTAATGGGCCTGTAATCAGAAGGAGAGATGGGGTTAGGGACCTTGTTCAAGGGAATCACAATTGAGAGCTTCCACTCATCAGGAAAAACAGATGTCATGAGGGAAGTGTTGATCAAATGGGTGAGGAAAGGAAGGATCAAAGGTAAGAGGATTTTCAGGAACTTGATTGGGATGCCATCTGCACCAATAGCATTACTTTTTATTCCACTGATTGCTAGAAATACCTCTTGCTGAGAAACTGCAGAGAAGTAGAAATTCTCATTTGGATGAATGTCAGGAAGGGAATTGAAGTGGACATGGGCTTGATCCAAACTCACAGGTATATCAGTGGAAAAGTCATTGAGGTCATCAAGCGAGTGGGCTACAGTTGGCACCTGCCTCTCCTTACCAGCACCAATCCCCCTCAAAGCACGCCATAATGATGAGGATGATGACCTCTTAAATGAAATCAAGTTGCGGTAGAAACCAGCTTTAGCATTTCTGATAATTTGTTTGCAAGAGTTTCTTAAATGCTTATATTGATTATAATCATGAGGAGTCTTGGACTGCCTTGCCCTTTTACACCAATAATCTCGATCCTGCATCAGCCGCCGGATCTCGTCCGTGAACCAAGGAGCAGGATCTCTGGTAACTCTGCGGTTTTTGAGAGGAACATGTTTACTGAAAAGGAAGAGTAAATTGCTATTGAGTAAATCTATCATAAGGTTAACATCATTAGTATTGAAAATGGTAGGTATGCCAGTCAAGATTAAGTGTATCATTAAACAGATTAGAAACGTTAATATTGTTATAATCCCAGTAGGTGATAACTTTCGGTTTAGGTTTGGGTCTCTTAATGTTATAAACTAGGTAAATTAAGTCATGTGCTGAAAGACCTGGGAAAGGAATTTGTCCATGGCTCACAGCTGATCTCCTATCAGCAACCGCTACGAGATCTAACAATGTGTCTGAGGTGGAAGTATGATGCGTGGCTTGGAGAGGCAGCAAGGTCATACCATTCGCAAAAAACATAGTGGTCAGTTGTACTTTGTCATGAGTATCAGGTCCAAGAAGGTCAGTATTAAAGTCACCCATGATAGCCACATGTTCATAAGGCACCATCAGCTCCAACAGAACCTCCTCAAATTCGGACATAAAGCCAATGTGAGGGGGCCTGTAGCATACCGAAATCAACATTTTTACTCCATTGCATTTTATTTCAAAAAACATGTATTCAGGCCTCGATGGACGGGAGTTATCTGATGAGAACTTATGAGAAGGCCGCAGAGTACACTTTATGTATGCAGCAACCCCGTCTGCCATTCTTGTGCAAATGGTCATTGCGGATGATAACGAAGTCATCAAGAGCAACGAGCCGACTGGGGACTGTTGGTTTGAGCCAGGTTTCAGATATGATAGGTATGATTGGGGATCCTATTCAAATAAAAATAACTGATTTTCTGACGCATCAAAACCGCACTGATTTCTCAAACCATTCAAAAGTTATTCTCATTCAAAGATACTAATAAATCATCCATCTATCCATCATCTTTACTAAAATAATGGAAAGAGCTGGCTCATACATGAATGTGATGTAGGAAAATTATGTTTGACACATCATCACGTCTGAACTAGGTACTGGACTGTTTGATTTGAAATTTTGCATAAAGATTCTTCATTAACCGAGGATGGTTATAGGCCTATTTTCAAATTTCAAATTTTTTATTACATCAAGTTTTCATTTTGCAGTTTTAAAATAGACCCTTGCAAAGCACGGGTTACCTACTAGTATATATATATATATATAAGACACTTTAAAGTTTGTAATATAAATTAAAACAGGAGACACAAGACATAAATAGATTGAAAAAAAACACTTTAAAACTTATTTGGTATATATATATATATATATATATATATATATATATATATATATATATATATATCATATTCAATGAATATGGAAAGTGGTTGATTATGGGTAAAATTATGACTGAAATCCATCAAATGATTTTCTGTATAATTTTGCTGTTAATAACAACTTTAATTTATTTTAAACTTTATAATCCAATTGAAAATTAATAATCGATAATTTATTCTAATTGAAAATTAAATTAATCCAATTAATTTAAAAATTTGAATAATTTTGAGTAAATCTTAATTTCTAAATAATTTTCCAACCAATCAATTTATGAATGAAAAAAATATTATTTGAAATAATGAATAATTAATAACATAGAGAAACGATAGCATAAGTAGATATCCCATGGTATAGGGCGTTTATGTCGCAACTTTTACTGTTATCCCAAGCTGATAGTTCACATAGTTCTTTCCTATGCAGCTGTGTGACGCTGGTAGTCTCTCAAATTGTGCCGTTCATACACTATCACCCCAACAAAACAGTAAAAATTGACAATAATCGACAGTAATCAGCTTGAGATAACAGTAAAAGTTGCGACATAAATTCCCTATACCATGGGATATCTACTTACGCTATTGTTTCTCTATGTTAATAATATTCAAAATGTATAATTTAATGAGTTCTCATTTTTATTCATTTGAAAATCAGAAAAAAAATAGATAGAACAAATTCGCATTCAAAATACACGCCAAAAATGTCAACAGCTGATTGGGATGGCTGCAAGATAATAAGCAAAGTATTAAGAGTACGCAAAGTAATACTTTGCACACTAGTGCGGAAAAGTGAAACTTTGCGTTCTATAATCAGTGCAGGAATGGTAACTTTTCAAGGTAACTGTAGGAAAATATCATTTATTGGTAGAGATATGTCGATGACATAATATGCTTATACATTAATGAAACAATATTGAAACTTGAAGTACCCTTTATTGTTTTATTAATTTATAAAAGTAGCCCATTCAAGTGAAGTTTTTTATGCTTATACAATAATAATGAAGCATGAATAATGAAACACATGAAGATTCAGAAATATATTTAGTTGTAAAATTGTATTTAATATGATATTCAAGCCGATTGTTTGAAATAGTAGCAAACAAAAATTTGTATAGCAAATAGAGTTTCATACAACTAATAGTATACATAAACTCAATCTCACTTCCTATTAAATTTACTATGGAAGTTCAAAAGGAGAAGATACATTTTTTAGACTTGGAAATAAGTAAAAGAAATGAGAAACATCATTTTAATATTTTTAGGAAACTCACACAAATTCTCTAATTCCAAAAGACTCTAACCATCCATGGGAACAAAAAACAGTAGCATTCAGATCAATGATTTAAAGATTGATAAATAATCTTATGTCAAAAGCAAATTATGAAAAAGAAGTGAAAATTGTAAAACATTTTGCAATAACAAATGGATATGATACCAAAATTATTGATAAGATGATATAGAAGCAAAAATATAAACAAGTTAATTCACATAATGATAAAAATTCAGAGAATAAAGAATATATTGTGTTCCATCATAACAAAAATATGTGTTCCATACAACACTATTCTCAAAAAAGCAATTAGGAAGACTTCCACAAAAAATGAATTTTATTAAGGATACAAAACAACATAATGCTTTTGAACCAATAAGAAAAATTTCTAATGAAAAAATACAACAAAAACAATTTAAAAATCAGGCGTTTATTGACCGAGCAAAGTGAGGTCTAAGATTCAAGTCGACGGTTTGGCATTTCTCTTACTGTTTAAATGTTGCGCATTTACGGCGAAATTGAACCTTACCTTGCTCATTGAACTGTAAGCCTCATTATCAAACGAGAATAATTTAGGGGAATAACTTAATGACGATTGGCGGTAACATATTTGAAACTACGATCAGACTACTGTATATATGTGTATTTATATAATAATTGTTTCTAGAGTTCATTTTCCTTTGTGTAAATTGTGAAATTCGATTATTTTTTCTAAAGTCGTCAAAACAGCTGTTCTACAGATGAAATATCTCGACTATGTGTTCTTTTTATAAACTGCTCTACCTACCTACAGTAACAACTATATTACCCAGTTAATATAGTTAATACCCAGTTATGGGCATATAGTTACTGTATACCTACCTACCTCATGCACGAGAAGGAGGTTACAAAGTCCATTTCTCTAGGATGGGGTGGACCCCCCATTAGTTTCTCAGGAAGGAGACTCATGCCAGTTGATAGAGCTGATAAATAACACTACAGAGGGTATGAATTAAAAAAAAAATCGGTCATGTAATTTTTGAGAAAATCGTGAAAAAATCATGGTTTTTTAGTAATTATCCGCCATTTTTCTTAAGAATATTACGGAACTCCTGCAATTTTCCCAGGAATGAAACTCATGTCAGTTGATAGGGCTTATTCATGGTATAAATTTGAAGAAAATCGTTAGAGCCATTTTCGAGAAAACCGTGAAAAACATGGTTTTTTAGTAATTATCTGCCATTTCCCTCAAGAATTTTACGGAGCTCCTGCAATTTTCCCAGAAATGAGACTTATGTCAGTTGATAGGGCTTATAAATAGCTATCCATGATATAAATTTGAAGAAAATCGTTAGAGCCGTTTTCGAGAAAACCGTGAAAAACATTGTTTTTTAGTAACAATCCGCCATTTTTTCCATCTTGAATTGAATTTTATTGAATTTCTTATGGTCGGATCCTCATGTTATAAGGACCTTAAGTTTTAAATTTCAAGTCAATCGGTTAATTAGGAATGGAGTTATGGTGTTCACAGACATACACATAGACCAATACCCAAAAATCATGTTTTTGGACTCAGGGGACCTTGAAACGTATAGAAAACTTGAAATTAGGGTAGGGGAGAGTGGGCCACCTTGAGACACGGGTCACTGTGAGACTTCACCCTTTTTCATAGTAAGAGCTGCTCGACAGCTCCTGAACTCTGGTGGCAGTTTTTAAAAGCTCATTCTAGTCTTCTGATCCACTTTTCAGTTTGCAGTCGAAGCTTGCTTGAGAATTATCAACAAAAGTTAGTTTTAGTAGGGGTAAAGTGAGACTTCTGGAGAAAAGCTGCCCCAAACCTGGCTCAAAGCTGCCCCCAAATCTGCCCCAAATCTGATTCTTGGTTCTAACCTTGCCCAATCCAATGTAATCTCATCTAACCTAACCTAGCCATACCCCTAATCTCACAATAAACCTCAAATGAAGATTTCCCACTTTTTTGGAGAAAAAAAACTAGATCAAGCTTTTTTTTATTTCTTGAATAACTAAGAAACCGTTATTTTACAAAAAATCTACAAGAGTAACTTTTTCCAGTAAATCTAATAACAAATCCATTGACACCCCATTTGTCAAGATTGAACAAAAAATATGGGAAAACTAGATCCAATAACTAAGAAACAAGAATAACTTTTTCCATTTGTCAAGATTGAACAGAAAAGTAGATCTAATTTCTTAAATAACTAAGAATAATTTTTTTCAGTAAATCCATTATTTGTCAAGGGATCCTAACTCTGAAACTGAGCAACAAGCATTTTTATGTTGAGACCTTTCTTAAACCTCAGCACTAAACCCCCCCCCCCCACAGGGTGGGGGGGTTGGGGGCTTCACCCTCTGCCTTTAACCTGAACTACTTGAAAACTCACCTCAGGTTGTATTGAGAAGGAAAAATATATATAATAAAAATGTATAAGAAACAAGTCAAGTCAGATATATTACTTGTTGATCAGAGTGTACATCTTGATGAGAGTATTACCAAATATGAGTATATCACTCACACACCATATATTCAACAGACATTTAATTACAATGATGAAATTCGAATTAGTTTAAAACAGAAGATATTTATACACTTCCAAGTAGAAGTTTTCTCATAATTGAAGGCGAAATCAAAGTGAAAGATAAGAATGATGTTGAAACCAAGGACTTTTCACTTATCAATAATGGAGTTGCATACCTATTGATGAAATCAGATATGAATTGGGAGGGGTTGAAGTTGATCGCACACGTAATGTTGGATTGACAACAACCATGAAAAACTATCTACGTCAATCAAAACTCAATGAAAAAATTATGGAGAATGCAGGATGGAAGTTGACTGGATGGAAAAGTTTAGATAATTCTGCTTTTGCATTCCTTTGGATATGTGGTTAGGTGTAATGGAAGACTATAGAAAAGTTCTATTAAATGTTCGTCAGGAAATTGTTCTATTAAGATCATCATCAGACTTAAATTGTATTGAATCAGAACAGCAAAATCGGTGAAAATTGATATTACAAAACTACAATGGAAAGTACCCTACATACATGCTTCTGACACTGTTCGTCTTGATCTGCTGAGTTTAACACATAGTGATATACCAATTACCATTCCATTCAGATCATGGGAATTGCATGAATTTCCACAATTACCTGAAACTACTAATCTTCAATGGACAGTTAAGACAACTTCAAACATATTGAAACCTAGATTCATTATTCTTGGATTCAAAAGAATAGAAAAATGTTATAACTGCTAACAGGTCACATTTCGATTTCTGTAATCTGAACAATGTTAATCTCTATTAAATGCTCAATCATTCCCCTATGAAAATATTGTTGGTAATAAACATTTATTGTATCACATGTTCTCTGAATTCCAAAATGAATACTATCCTTATACAGCAGTACATCAATTGAGTATAAAACATTCGATGAATATGCACCATTGGTTGTTATAGACTGTAGTAAGCAAAATGAACTATTGAAATCTGGTGCAATAGACATAAAGTTGACATTGGAAACAACAAATAATTTCTCAGAAAAACCAGTGCCTACTGTTTAATCCTCTATGATAATGAGTTTGAATATACACCACTGAGTGGAACAGTAAAAAGAGTATTATAAATCTTCTATAAAATAACAAAAACTAGACATTATTCAAATCAAAAGTATTATCTACAAATGTATCAATATTTTACCTTCAGCATCATCCCATTAATTTGTAGAATTGTTCTTGTCTTGATCTCCAACCATTTTCTTCAAATTTAATTTTAAAGCATTTTATATTATTATTTGATTTATCAGCTTCTTTCAAAGCAAAATACTGACTGTGTATCCATATGAGCTTAGATTTTTCATTAAAGTTGAATAATGTTCTTGGTCTCAGGGGACCTTGAAACGTATAGAAAACTTGAAATTAGGGTAGGGGAGAGTGGGCCACCTTGAGACACGGGCCACTGTGAGACTTCACCCTTTTTCATAGTAAGAGCTGCTCGACAGCTCCTGAACTCTGGTGGCAGTTTTTAAAAGCTCATTCTAGTCTTCTGATCCACTTTTCAGTTTGCAGTCGAAGCTTGCTTGAGAATTATCAACAAAAGTTAGTTTTTGAGGTGTCAAAGTTACTTTTTCAACGTTTCTCATCAGAATATTACTCCCAGGTAAGTTGAAATTCTTCAGTTATTATCAAATAGCTATGAAGCCTTGTTATAAAGCTATGTAATGACGCTGTATGAATAATGTTTCTAACCTCCAAAAAAATTTTATGGTTAGAAAAAGTCGAGAATGTGCCTTGGGCCACAATGAGACAAATTGTACAGGGCCACAATGAGACAACTTGTCAGCCATATTTTGGTGTCTCATTGTGGCCCAAATAATAATTCATCATTCAACAACAAATTATCTAGAGGAATTAACTCTAGAATGATTATTTTGAGGATAGTTTTCAGCTGATTAATGAAGTAAAACTTTGCTAGAAGCTCATACTAATATGTTTTCATGGCTGAATCTGAAAATAATATTTTAATCAAGACCTTAATGTAGGCCTAATAAAACTCAAATCTACACAATGTTTAAACTGTCCAGTAATTAACCTCTTTATTCTTGAGCACTCTTTTATTCTGTAGAATATAATATCCTATTATTGGCCTAGTTGTGTTACCCAGTAAGGCCATAAAAATGCTTTAGTGCTGAAAAATAAAGTACCTAGCAGGATAAATCATTTCAAAAATAGTTTGATTTCATCATATAGGCCACCATACTTTAACAACATCTCTCATAAATCCACTGATAATGATATTATTGTTTGTATTGTTTCAGAGTACAAAATGTCGAGAGGGCGGAAACGGAAATCGGAAAAGGGGCAATTTTCTGCTGAGTCTATGAAGAATGCTGTGATTGCAGTGCTACGTGGAGAAGATGGGGTGAAATTATCAATTCGAAAAGCTGCACAGAAGTATGGTTTGAAGTTTCAAACCTTACAGAGGTATGTGAGTAAGCAAAGAGCTACTCCCAATGAAGAAATTTCCATGGCACCAAAATACAAGAGCCGGCTCATCTTCAATAGAGAAGAAGAAAGCTCTTTAGCTGAATATCTAATCACTTGCTCGAAAATGTGCTATGGAAAATCTACTAAAGATTTCAGAGAGTTAGCTTTTGAAATGGCAAAAATGAACAACAAAGAAGTTCCAGAGAGCTGGCAGAGGAATATGAGAGCAGGTGTTGATTGGATGCAGGGATTCCTAAAGCGCAACCCACAGGTGCGGATTCATCAACCAGAGGCATGCAGTTTGTCGCGAGCTACATCATTCAACAAACACAATGTTGGAATTTTTTTCGAAAATTTGAAGTCTGCATATAATCGTTCAGAATCATTCTGTGATGGTACTAGAATCTACAACCTAGATGAGACTGCAACAACAACTGTTCAAAAACCTAAAAAAGTTCTAGCATCTAAGGGCAGCAAGCAAGTGAGTAAATGCACAAGTGGAGAACGTGGTACATTAGTTACCACCTGCTGTATTGTGAGTGCATCAGGAAACAGTTTGCCACCTGCAATGGTGTTCCCAAGAAAAAATTACAAGGAACATATGATTAATGGTGCTCCTGCAGGTACTCTAGGTCTTGTAACCAGTAATGGATGGATGACAGGTGAAGCCTTTATTTCTGTAATGAAACACTTCATTAAACACAGTGGCTCTACTATGGAAAATCCGACGATTCTCATTTGTGACAACCATGAGAGTCACCTGACTATTGAAACAATCGACCTAGCAAAGCAGAATGGAGTCATTATTGTTACACTGCCCCCACACTGCAGTAACAAACTGCAACCTCTAGACATCAGTGTTTATCAGCCATTTAAAGCATATTACAATACTGCTGTAGACTCTTGGCTTCTGCATCATCCAGGCACTCCGCTAACAATTTATCAAGTTGCTCAATGTGTAGGCATCGCTCATGAGAGAGCAATGACACCAGCCAACATAAAGGCTGGCTTTCGTAGGAGTGGAATATTCCCATTCAACAACAACCTATTCACAGATGATGACTTCTTAGTGAGCTATGTAACAGACCGGGCATATGACAATGATTTACCTAGTGCTGTCCAAGAACAAGATGAAAATGAAGCTGAGCCATCATCTTCCACCAACTTGACTTCTCCACATGATGAATTTTCTATACAAATCCCACAACCCCCCTCCCACAAATGTGATCAACCTGATGTTTCATCTCCTGCTAGTAGGCCTTTCAATTCCAAACAGCAATTCATTAGTCCTAATGATTTTAAGGGATTTCCAAAGGCTCCAGCAAGAAAAAATGGAAGGAAACCTTGAGTCAAGCTATCGAGCAGCATTATCACAGACACTCCTGAAAAAGCTAAGATTGAAGCTAGACGTGGAAAAAAACTATTGAATAAACGACCTGTGAAAGTTTTGTTCCCCAGGAAAAAAAAACAACCAGACATTGACTATGTTTCCAGTGAGAGTGATAATGAACTCAACATTTCTACTTCAAGCAGCAGCTCATCAGATTCTGAAGAAGAAAATATTAAAGAAATAGATTCATCTGAATTCGACCAACTAGATCAAGATCCTCAAGAAGATGACTTTGTTCTCATCAAATTCACCCCAAAAGACAGTGGTAGAGTTATATTTTATATAGCAAAAGTAACCAGCCAAAAGGACACCAAAGGAGAACTTACAGTCAGTTACCTAAGGAGGAGTGCAAAATGTCCTGATTATTTTTGTTTTCCTATCATACCAGACATTTCAATCATAAAGATATCAGACATTAAAATGATTCTGCCTAAACCAAAAACAATGGGAGCCACTAAAAGACTCAGTTCCTACTTCAAGTTTGATTTGAGTTTTAAAAATATAAATATCAATTGAATGATGTCAGTAAGAAGGTTTTTTGGTATATTTCAAGGTCTAGTCACATTTGGATAAATTTATAACCTGGTAACAAGATAGTTGCCACTATCAGCTGGGTTTTTGATAGAAAAAACTTAATAGCTGATAGCCACTAGGCCTACCAAATAACTATTAAGTAGGCCTATATGTTAGTAGCTATCAGCAGTTGAGTTTTTTATCAATAAAAGAATAATAGTTGTAGCAACTATCTTTTTAGCTGATAAAACATTTAGCCAAATGTGACTATACCTTTAACCAGTGCAGTGTAAATTTATACAATTATTGTATAATTCACATTAATCAAATATTATGATGATAATTGGGTGTTTAAGGTGACTATAACTTCAACCAGTGCAATTTAAATCTATACAATTATTTTATGATTTACGTTCATCAAGTATATGATGATAATTGAGTGAATGATTATCCAGAAAAATCCTTTAAGGCCTTTTTTTAATGTTGTCTTATAGTGGCCCATGGGGTGTCTCAAGGTGGCCCATGCCTGGGCCACAATGGGACACTTGCAACCTTTTTTTTAAATATCAATAAACATTATTTGCAATTGAATGTATCTATTTGAAATACAAGGAAACTATTTGTAGTAATCCAAACTATTGTTTAAAGTTTTTCTGAGCAAGATACAGCCAATAGAAAAAAATAAAAAAATGAAAATGTAATTTTTGTCTCTTTGTGGCCCACCCTCCCCTACCTTAATTTTTTTTGGAAAGCAATACTTTCCTTACCTATGGTAATAGGGCAAGGAAAGTAAAAATGAGACTATAGAATTATTCATCATAAATCAGCTGTCGAGTGGATTATAAATCGCATGCCATGACGCATGCAATTCAATATCGCAATGTAACTTGGTAAAAATCAGCAGCTGTGTAGACTATAAATTGCATGCTTCATTGAATGCAATTTTTATGCACTAAAGGTAGGCGCACACAGATCGTCATCGGACGGAACGTACTTTTTTGAGGTGATGCGCACACAAGTCGTCATCGGAGCATTGGCATTTTAGTTCATTGCGACGTATGTAGAGTCGAGTGTGAATTAGGAATATAATGAACAAATATTACAGTATAAATAAGTGATGGATAGCAGTAGCGAAGAAGAAGTGATAATTGTTACTTGTTTGTTAGCCGAAAATGAAGAAGAGATACAGCGACGAAGGAAGAGAAAACGAAAAATGTGGATCCATACAATTAATCAGAAAAGGATAGAATACGGAGAATTTAATCATCTGTTTCCTGATTTAATTGAAGATGAAGTTAAATTTTTTAGATACTTCCGCATGTCGCAAGTAATGTTTTTTGAGCTTTTGAATGTCCTCAGACAACAGAGTTAAACTGAACACCACTTATCGCCGTGCGATTGAGCCTGAACAGAGATTAGCAATCTGCTTAAGGTACGTATTTTTAAATTTTTAAGTTAACCATTTCATGTTTTCAATTAGCATCGACATAAGGCAAAATTTCTAACTATAGTCCCTCTCTTAAGTGACAATGTCACATTGTGCATAATATCGTATGCTCTTTTTTTTGGTGTGATTATGAAATTCTATTTATTCTAATATTATAATACACTAAATATACCAACCAATTATAGTACATTTATGTAGTACAGTATATTAATAGCTGATATTCCACTCTACTGTGTTTTGATTCATTATTATGTTAAGGACATAGTTTTGATACTGATTTAGGACATATTTAATAACAATTAAAACTTTATTACATATTTACAAAAAAAGTTAAAACCCTATTAAATATTTATTTCTACACTCTAACAGAATATAAAAGGGAATAAATAAATGCCGGTGAGTCATTAAATCCGATCGGAGCCGTCGGCTTCAATGCTCCTCTCGGAATTCCTGACGGCATTTCCGATCTACGATGCGGATAGGTATGCGCACTTCAATTGAAAACAATGCATCAAATCTAATCTTCCGATCCGTCCGATGCGTGACGTCCGTCCGATGACGATCTGTGTGCGCCTACCTTAATAGGATGCAAAGAACTTATAACAGCTTGTCTGGGCGCCTAGATGTCTTTTGGTTTTCTCGCGCTAAATTCCGGAAAGCGTTATATTATGATAATTAAATCTTGTGTAAGCATGATCTGATCAAATAGTTGGTGTATCAGTGTGGATGTGCATATGGTTTAGGACTTCGTTCAGTTATAAATGTTATTTATTCTATTGATAAAATTTTTGTTCATTATTTGTTATTACATTCTTTAATTTTTATAAGTTTTGGAATTTTGAATTCTCAATTTGTTTTATTTTTACTTTTTTCATAAGTATTTGAAATCTTTGTATTTTTCATTTTTGAATTAGGTGGTAGTTTTGTTGTTTGTATTATTTATAATTGCATAAGTTCGTATTATTTTTATCATTATTTTTCATTTGTATCTGTACAATTTTTATTGTTAAGGAGACATATTTGGGGAAACCCGTTGTCACCATTGTGAATAAATAAATGAATACTATTGATTGCGTGCAATAACGAATGCAATTAATAACTAAAATAACATAGTATTGTTTCTCGAACTTTCTTTGCTTTAACTCGGGCTGTCCTGTTGCCAGTATGGCTTGAAGGAGATTAGCTTTTGATGTTAGCATTTTTGATACACCAACCCCAACAGCCATTAGCCGTTTTCACACCGATATCTCGCCGACACGACATACAGAAAGGATTTACTCTGATGGACAGTATAAGAGGAGGCTGCGGTTTATAACTGCGCGAGGTCTACTGTTCACAGAACTACTAGTAAACTGGAATGTAGTAATTGTGAAAAATTTTGTGAAAAAGATGTTTTCAAAAAAGGTTCAATGAACATATTATTCAGGCTTTAAAATAAAAAAATACTACTGTATTTAGATGAAAACTGTAGCTGTAGGGGTCACGAAATGTGTAGGCAGTGGCCAGCCAGCTAGATTGCGTCATCACCACCAACCAAGGGTTTTTAACATCTTATGAAATTTATTTGTCAAAAACAAATGATTGGATTTTGGATATACAATTACGTCAGCGTCACCGGAAATTTAGCACAAACATGCGCGTGACACCTACCGTCTTTTTCTATAATTATACCGTGAGAGATACTGCTCAAAGATCGGCGTTCGCTGAACATTTAATTGAAACTAATCATAGTTATATCGATATAAATTCTAATATGAAAATATTAAGCTTCGGTAATGAAAGTAATAGATTGAATGTAAAAGAATAATTTTATAGATTAGTCCAGTCAAATGGTCGTTTTTCAGGAAACAGCCCCGAAAGAATTTTTTTCGACGGTTCTATATGTATTTTGGGGCGCTGAATTCGAATCTGAAATTTGCTGACACGCCAGAGGGCGGCTTCACTCCCAAAATTTCGGACTTTTTTCAATTTTCCAATTTTATCTCGTGAACCTTGAGTTTCTCAAGAAAAATCATTCTCGACAAAATTTAAGAGAATAAGATTTCCAATGAATTGAGTGGTCGTGCAGGATTGTACCATTTTTGGTTCCGGAGCTACGAATTTTCAAAAAAAGAGTATTTTTTAAGGGGTTTTCAAAATTATGCAAACCTACCACTTGCGATTGGTCTCAAATGAAAGAGAATTACATGTTCTATAAGCTATGTTGCCTTAAACCCATATCTTGCATGACTGTTTATTATCGAAAAACTGTCGAGACTGTGAAAATGAGGAAAATATCGCAAATTCCTTGATTTTTTTGAATCGAACGTATCTTACCTCACGATTATATTTTTACAAAATTCATCAAATCTCACATGAAAGAGGAGATTCTGTTCTTTAAATCAAGACCAAGTACCATTTTTTATCATTCCGGGTTACCGAGATACATAGTTTTGAATATAGAAATTGGCCATTTTTCTGTTTATTTAAATAGGGGCTAAAATACACTAAAAGTGGATTTTTTTATTCATTCATCAAATTTCAATTATGATACATGATTTTGAACCGCCTTGACGAGCTAAGAAGAATGAGCTGTAGTACGAGGAGATCTGATCATTCTGTCAAAAGTTATGAGTGTTTAAAGTTTTGATCCTTGACGTATCCTTATGACGTACCCCCCACTAGGAAATACTGAAATTAAATGTTTCTAACGGGCGAATCTCATAGAAAATAACCCACGTGAGATGATTTCAGCCGAAATATTTACTTTTTTGTTAGGAAGGCCTTAAATAGGTATTATAATGAAAAATTTGTATTTTGGCTGTAGGACATGATTTTCTATTTTTGGGTATATCCCCCCTCCCCACACTACTAAATTCGAAAATTCCTAAGGAATCCTGTTCATAATGAATTGTTCTTTCACGTGATGTGTGGTTTTTTATCTATACTAGAAAAATATGCATGTTGTATAGGGTAGAAGTGGAAGGTTTGCATAATTTTGAAAACCCCTTAAAAAATACTCTTTTTTAGAAAATTCGTAGCTCCGGAACCAAAATTGGTACAATCCTGCACGACCACTCAATTCATTGGAAATCTTATTCTCTTAAATTTTGTCGAGAATGATTTTTCTTGAGAAACTGAAGGTTCACGAGATAAAATGGGAAAATTGAAAAAAGTCCGAAATTTTGGGGGTTTTGGGAGTGAAGCTGCCCTCTGGCGTGTCAGCAAATTTCAGATTCGAATTCAGCGCCCCAAAATACATATAGAACCGTCGAGAAAAATCCTTTCGGGGCTGTTTCCTGAAAAACGACCATTTGACTGGACTAATCTATAAAACTAAAATTTAATAAATATGATTCAATTTGACATAAATAATCCTATTTTTGATAAAATTAAAAGTAAATAATGATTAAAATTTAATAGCTTCAACCAAAAATAATAAATTAATTAATCATATGAAAATAAGCATAATATGTTCATATTATCATAGAGAAACAATAGCGTAAGTAGATATCACATGAGTAGTATAAAAAGGAGGACTCTGGGACACAAGTGTCCCAGAGTCCTCCTTAACCTCAAGGTCACCCATGACGTCATAACCTAACCCAACCCAAGTTTTTGACCTAACCTAACCTCAAGGTCATCAAAAAAAAAAAAAAAAAAAAAAAATTAAAAAAAATAAAAAATTGAAAAAAAAAATTAAAAAAAAAATTAAAAAAAAACAATAAATAATAAAAAATCAAAATTAAATAAAAATAAATTAGAATTAATTTCACGACCTTTGGGAGTGGTGGGAGACTGTTTGGGTATATATATGGGAGCTCCTAGCCATAAGAGCTATCATTGTGTTGCTGACCTAGTTGGAGACAAGTTGCTGTTTTTAGTGTGTGCTACAGTGCAGTTAAAGTAAGTACAATCTATATTGTTTATTATTATTTTAAAAGACCCATTTTGATGAAAATACTTTATGTGGGGATGTCTCCTCACACATCATGATGATGATTCAGTTTGAGAGAATTTTAAAAGACCCATTTTGATGAATTCTATATTGTTTATTATTATTTCAAAAGATCCATATTGATAAATACTTTGTGTGTGGGTGACTTTAAGATGTCTCCTCACACACACACATCATGATGATCATTCAGTTTGAGATAGAGAATTTTAAAAGACCCATTTTGATGAATACTTTGTGTGGGGACTTTAAGATGTCTCCTCACACATCATGATGATCATTCAGTTTGCATACTATTCATTTTTTCTTAAAACTATTCTTGTTGAATGGGCATTGTAAAATCCAACCCTCCCATACTAGAGATAACCACCCATACAATATTAGAGAACCACCCATACTAACGGCATGTATGTCGTTTTCAGGCAATATGGAGCGCAATGCATCGACTTCCTACCCTTCTCCTCCTCCACCTCGCCCTGATAGCCCACCTCCACCATACAGCGAATTGACCCCAGTTACCCATCGATCAGTCACCCCCTCATCCCCTCTCTACCGCCAGTTCCCTCCACAGTACAGTTTCCAACCACCCCGTCCATTATCTCCACAAGATACACCAACCTCAAGGTCACCATCAATTTTCGAGCCATCCCGACCCAGTACACCACCCTCCCCATCAATGATAGACGAACCATCCTCTAGACCAAGAAGCCGAATGTCCTGCATCAGCGTCCTTACTCCATCATCCTCATCATCATCCTTAAATATGGTTCCTCCAACACCACCACTAATGATGGATGTAAGATGTGTATCGCAAGCACAGAGGCGAAACTTAATTTTTCAATGTCTAACCTTATTTATTCTGATGTGATGGGTGTAGCTGTACTGAGGGGTATGCTTAAAGGAAGGTTTGGGGTGGGAAGGTTGGGTCATCTGGCACCCACATTAATCGAAAGTCTCCATGGTTCCAGGGTTGGAATTGATGTGGTTGAGGGCGTGGCTGGGTACTTGGGTTTCTTGAATTAGCACTGGTTTGGAAGCATGGAGGAGGAGGAGGAGAAGGAGATGGAGGATGAGGAGGAGGAGTAAGAAGAGAATGAGGAGGATTTGATGTAGAACGGTTAGGCTGCTGGGTAGAATTGTTGGAATGTTGAATACTGTTTGGTAGAGGAATGCTATTTGTTTGACGGTTGATATTGTTTGGTAGGGGAATGCTATTTGTTTGACGGTTGATATTGTTTGGTAGGGGAATGCTATTTGTTTGACGGTTGATATTGTTTGGTTGGGGAATGTTGCCATTGTTCAGAGTAGGATTCAGAGTTGGGCGGCTAATAGTAGGATTGAATGGTTGTTGTGGGTGATTGATAGGTTCGCAGGGTAGGGGATTGATAGATTGTGGGCCATTGACGCAGAATGTTGG
Organism: Nilaparvata lugens; assembly: GCF_014356525.2. NCBI lineage: Eukaryota > Metazoa > Arthropoda > Insecta > Hemiptera > Delphacidae > Nilaparvata > Nilaparvata lugens. The sequence continues at coordinate 83,440,915 of NC_052504.1, forward strand.
ATTACGAGTTTGGGTAGAAGTAAGGCTTCGATTTTGTAGGTTGTAAGGAGCAGACCTGTAGGAATGGAGGTTATTGTTGTGGGGAGCTTGTCTAGGGTTGGGTCCAAATGTAATTGGTGGTAAATGAGGATTGTTTGGAATGAATTGTACTTCCATTCTACCCCTTGACATCAGTTCATTGTAAGCCCTTTGGTCTCCCTCATCATGAGGTACCCACATTATCACTAGACGTCCTCTAGATATCTGGTCAGCAAGGTAGGCTGCTTCAAGCCTGCTGTTCATGTCAATACCATTGGATCGGATCATGGCTGAAAACGACATACATGCCGTTAGTATGGGTGGTTCTCTAATATTGTATGGGTGGTTATCTCTAGTATGGGAGGGTTGGATTTTACAATGCCCATTCAACAAGAATAGTTTTAAGAAAAAATGAATAGTATGCAAACTGAATGATCATCATGATGTGTGAGGAGACATCTTAAAGTCCCCACACAAAGTATTCATCAAAATGGGTCTTTTAAAATTCTCTATCTCAAACTGAATGATCATCATGATGTGTGTGTGTGAGGAGACATCTTAAAGTCACCCACACACAAAGTATTTATCAATATGGATCTTTTGAAATAATAATAAACAATATAGAATTCATCAAAATGGGTCTTTTAAAATTCTCTCAAACTGAATCATCATCATGATGTGTGAGGAGACATCCCCACATAAAGTATTTTCATCAAAATGGGTCTTTTAAAATAATAATAAACAATATAGATTGTACTTACTTTAACTGCACTGTAGCACACACTAAAAACAGCAACTTGTCTCCAACTAGGTCAGCAACACAATGATAGCTCTTATGGCTAGGAGCTCCCATATATATACCCAAACAGTCTCCCACCACTCCCAAAGGTCGTGAAATTAATTCTAATTTATTTTTATTTAATTTTGATTTTTTATTTATCGTTTTTTTTTAATTTTTTTTTTTTTTTTTTTGGATGACCTTGAGGTTAGGTTAGGTCAAAAACTTGGGTTAGGTTAGGTTATGACGTCATGGGTGACCTTGAGGTTAAGGAGGACTCTGGGACACTTGTGTCCCAGAGTCCTCCTTTTTATACTACTCACATGGTATAGGGTGTTTATGTCGCAACTTTTACTGTTATCTCAAGCCGATTACTGTCGATTATTGTCAATTTTACCTGTTTTGTTGGGGTGAGAGTGTATGAATGGCACAATATGAGAGACTACCAGCGTCATAAACGCTAAAGCTTCATAGGAAAGAACTATGTGGACTATCAGCTTGAGATAACAGTAAAAGTTGCGACATAAATTCCCTATACCATGGGATATCTACTTATGCTATTGTTTCTCTATGATATTATCTAATATCATCTCGTTTATTTTTTACACCCTACATAGTAAAAAAAAGAATAATAATAATAATAATTTGAATGAGTATTACATGTAGTCACAAACTTTCAGCTGGAAGTTGTTTCTCCTATATGTGTTCTTATATGTCTCTTCAAAGTAGAAGATTGAGCACATTTATATTCACAAAACTCGCAGCTGTAAGGTGTTTCTCTTGTATGTGTTCTGATATGTATCTTCAAAGTAGAAGATAGAGCACATTTATAGTCACAAAACTCGCAACTGAAAGGTGTTTCTCTTGTATGTGTTCTGATATGTCTCTTCAAAGTGGAAGATAGAGAACATTTATATTCACAAAACTCGCAGCTGAAAGGTGTTTCTCTTGTATGTGTTCTGATATGTCTCTTCAAAGTAAAAGATAGAGCACATTTATAGTCACAATACTCGCAGCTGAAAGGTGTTTCTCCAGTATGTGTTCTGATATGTGCTTTCAAAGTACCAGATTGAGCACATTTATAGTCACAATACTCGCAGCTGAAAGGTGTTTCTCCTGTATGTGTTCTGATATGTTTCTTCAAAGTACCAGATTGACCACATTTATAGTCACAATACTCGCAGCTGAGAGGTGTTTCTCCTGTATGTTTTCTGATATGTCTCTTCAAATTACAAGATAGAGCACATTTATAATCACAATACTCGCAGCTGAAAGGTGTTTCTCCTGTATGTGTTCTTATATGTTTCTTCAAATCACTTGTACGAGCACATCTATAGTCACAATACTCGCAGCTGAAAGGTGTTTCTCCTGTATGTGTTCTGATATGTTGCTTCAAAGCATACGAATCAGAACATTTAAAGTCACATAGCTCACAACTGAAAGGCTTTTCCCCAGTGTGTTTTCTCATGTTGTGTCTCTTAATATTTCTGATCCATGTGGTTTTATAGCTGCAGTCAGCACAGCTATAGAGCTTGGTCTTTTTGCCAGCCACAGTTGGCTCAATGTACGTTTCCACTGGAGAGATTGAATGCTGATTCAGTCCACCCACTTCTTTTGTATTGGCAGTTTCAGATGTGCTGCAGTTTGAGGACCACATCTCTGGTTCATCCTCCATTGAACTTCCTTCTGCCTCTTGTTCAACTGCAAACACCAATAATGCAACTTGTAAATGATTAAAGCAGAATGGATACAATAAAGCAATGATAAAATCTAGTGTGTAGCACTCAAACAATTTTCCTTGCCTTACCTAATCATACCTCATTTATTATTATAATTATTCACCTATTGATACAATAGTTTATACAAACCAAGAGTCTTACAACCGGATGTAGATTATAGTACATAATGTATTAAAGTTAAATATTTTATTGGATCGTGGACAATCAGAGGATTATCAGAGGAATGATAATAATGTAGTAATCATCATCATCATCATCATCATCCATCATGGACTAGGCTTGTAAAGCCTGTTCCAGTGTCCACCACTTCCTCGGTCTAATGTAGTAATAAACACATTATTCAATGAGCATTTTTTTTATTGATATGTGAGAAAAATCATCTATAATTTTTGGTTCAGACCATGGTATTCTCTCAACTGGCATACAAATAGATTGAATTGATGCAGATGGCCACTCATGTCCTTATGGATTCAAAACATTAGAATACCCTAAAATATATAGGAAACTTCACCAGTGTTTTGTCACAAACTGTAGGTAATGAACATCAAAACTAAAACAATAAACTGACATGAAATTTTATTGTCAGCTCTAGTTTGAAGAGTTGAGTATCCACTATTTAACGTCTACTCAGAAGAGCAACATGACTACAATTGGCAAACACAGCACATTATTGCATATCAGTTGTGCTGGAAAATTGGAAATAAGATGATAATCTGTAGTGAACAAAAGTAATCGAGTGAAGGTCAATTTATTGAAAGAATAATACGTTGATGTTGTCAATACCATTATGTATATAGTAGGTATAAATTGAAACAGGAAACACACGACATAGATAGATTAAGAACACTTAGAAACTTACATAATCGGAAATTTTCGATAGCTGGGCTATACTAGTGGTATATAACTTAATATACCACAATACCTCCTCGCAAATTATTGAAGGAATGTGTATAAATGCAAATTGTACCTAAAACTGTTGTATTTTTTCTTTAGGGCTACTCTTAAATATAAATAAAAATTATAAATCCAAGTAGCTTTTTAAAATTGTTTAATCACGACATGTTTCGGCTATATAATGCCATTATCAAGTGATTGGAAAATAAATAAAATGATTCTAAATAAATATTTATACTGAAGCTACTTATTTTTGATGTGTTTGTCCATTCATATGATTTTATAAACTAGGACTGCAAATTTTAGATTAAAATTTCCATAATTCTATCAAAAATAGGGTTATTGATGTCTTATTGCTAACATATACATGAACAATATTTTGAAAAATCTAAAATAATGAATAATAAAAATCCTCTAATAGTCCAGTCAACGAAAGATTATAGAAGGAAAAGTTTGGAACACAATTTTTGATCCCGCAGCTCTTATAAGGATAGTAAGTAGGTAAACATATCAAAAGTCCTCATCCCTACCCCTTGTGCTTAAGGGATGAGGGTGGTTTAAAAGTTGAGTTTTTCATTTCTGGCTTACACGCATGTATCTTGAGAGCAATCCATTTTAGTGACATGAACTGAACAAAAATGAAGCTAGATAAATTTCCTACGAGTTTTTTTGTAGTGCTTTGTGATATCTCCTTCAGTTTTTGAGATATTCGCTTTTAAAACTGTGAAATCTTTAAAAAGACAGTTCTTCTACTAACTTTTTACACTCAAGGGTTTATTACTAAACAACAATACGTCGAAAAAAGAAGTACTTAACGTTGGGTTGTAGAGGATTCAATTCTCTTCAATTTGATTTATTTCAAATTCTGGATGAAATTTGAATTATGATTAAGCATTTATATTGGATTGCACTGAATCAGATTATTAATATATATTTTATATTTTTAATATTATTCAAATTGAAATATTCTTTAAAATTCTCCTGTGAATGGCAAATTACTTATCCTTTTGTACTCCTGAGCGAAGCTCGGTCCCCGATATTATGAGCTAATCATCTCTTCTTTTTCCGAGCTGCGGTCTCGAATTGTAAATTCAAATTGATATAATATTAACTCCAGACAGTCACAGAGTAAAGCTGCGTCAACACCAATAGATTCTATAGATTCTATTAGATTGAACATAACTTATCACATGATGAACATATGTGTTTTTCATGTGCCGTTCAATCTATAATAATCTGTGAGGATTAAGTTATTAACATTTCGTTAATAACTTTGGTGTAAACGCAGCTTTAGATGCCAAGATTTATCATGGCGTTCCGAGTTACGGATGATAATGTCAATGAAAAACATCATTTTCTCATGAAATCTTTCCCATAAAAAATTTAACAGATTGTTGTTCTACAAGCGTCTCTACATGTTACAAAATGAAAATCCCAGTGAAAAACAAAAAATGCCACTTGATAATTCCCAAATCATCTTTTTAATCGTAGCTCTGATTCAACTGAGCAATAACTTTCTGAACTTACTGAGTTAATAAAGTAACATTTAAAATTATCATAAGCGCAATGGGACTTGGGATTCCATCAATTCAGAATAAGTATTATACCGGTATTCATTTTTACAGGATTGAAGTAGTGCAACATTTAGATTAGCACACCAATAGATTTTATTTGTAGCGGAGTGAGTTCATTACTTTCATATCAAAGTTCTACTTTTTCCATTATGATATAGTACGACTACTGCAAAACAATGTCTGGTAGCCCTGGTAATGTAATGTAATGTATGGTTGATTGGAAGTCTCCAACCAGCCTGATCAGATTTCTTAGTGGGGCCATTGGCAAACATTTTAAAAAAGCCCTGATATTATTAAAATGACTTTATTCCTAGTAGATAGCATTTCTAGTAGATGGCTGAATATTCTTGTTACCACATTGCAAAGGATGTTCAGTGAGGTCTACTGTTATCTGGACTACTAGAGTATTGTAACTCCTAATGTCAGATTGAGTAAGAGCTTGAAATTTATTCCTATCTAGTGTACTCCATGTTCAATAATCTGCCTTTATCTTATATTAGAAGAAACTTGCCTCTGAATAAATTAAAAAACGCACTAAATGTAATTCTGAATGAAAATGCTTATTGTTCCGTAAATTAATTTTCAAATTGTTGAAAATGTGATATTCAGTGCTGTGAGTTTATAAATAGTTTATGTCTTTTTTCAATGTATGACTTAATTTATTCAATTGTACTGGGTGATGATAATTATGACTTGATAAGACTGATTTGATGAATGATTACACTATTCATAAGATGACTACTAAGATGTTATGAATTGAATTGCTCATTTATTGTATAACAGACTATAAGCTGAATCCTTTAGACAAGGCCTATTCGCCTAATCAACATCCAAATTGTTTGTATTTATCGGTCAATATATTTCTTATTCCTAGACGCCAGCTAAGAAAGGGGTTTCAATTTTCGTAGAATAAGCACGTAATTCAAAACTGTATGTTTTTCAAAAAATGTTGTGATTTCAAATTCAAATTTCGTTTATCATACACATAGGCTATACGAGAATTAAGAATTAATGAGAAAGTGTCCCGGAATAAGGTTTATGATTTTTGTTCTTCTGTATTTATACTAAGTGACATATTTATCAGTGATGGCTCTTAAACTGTAGGTTTATTATTAAATAACGAGTTTGGAGCACCAGAAAAATGGGATTATATTTTATTATAATAAATATTCAAAATTACGTTTCCAACCCACAATTATTGTCTTATTGTCATGTCCTTAAAGTTACTGTAAACCATATCGGTTGAGACTAATCAAGGTTTATTTAGGGTGGTTTTAATTATTAGTTTATGTGTTACAAATAGTTCACCTAGATTTAGATGGCAATTGAAACATAATTGATCTAACTAAAGCATGATATTAGTGTCAAAGACAGAAATCTGCGTTTTATTTCATTATCATGAGAGAGAGAGAGAGAGAGAGAGTGCGAGATAGTGAGCCCGAAGGAAAGGGTATGTGTAAGAGAGTGATGTGGTTGAGTGGGAGTGACAGAGTTCGATATATTATATGCTATATGGTGGGTGAATAATAGTGTGTCCCTTACGCTACACTCACAGATATATATATATATAATATATATATATATATATATATATATATATATATATATAGTACATAAACCATATCCATAGATTTTGGAAGCGGCATGCTATCTTTTCAATCTTTTGAAACAGCATTTATTGTCTAAGGTTGGTGAAAGAAGTTTTCTGCATTCCATAACAACAATCTGCAGACTGACGTCTCGGGTATTAGAACCAAAAGGCCTTGCTTTATAGAACTATAAATACTCATTCAGTATTACAATGCCTTGCTTCCATGAAACAAAGCAAATGTTTCCCGTTAGGTACTTCTGGAAAGCCCGGTCAATTTGTCATCGGTGGTGTCCAGGTAGAACTACCCTGCTCATAGACTATGTTCACTGAAGCGTAAAACCAAAGTTAACCAAATGCTTCTATTTCTAAAAATTCTATTGCCAGGTATAAAGTACTGCACTTTGGCGGCAGGAAATATTTAACATGTGTTTTCTATATTGTACCCTTCCTGGAAAAAATAGATTTTTGTTCAGTATTGTTTGCCTCCCCTCTACGAGGATGCTACCTGTGCGTTTGCGTTGCGAGTTCAATAGTTGACAAAACACATTCAGTCGACATGGAATTGGTCAAGGAAATCGTAACGCTCCGCAATACTACATTATATCATATTGACGATGGATTTTTCTATCGGGTGACCTCCAGCGACCAAACGCGTATCTATTTAAAATGTAATGTACGCGAGTGTGCAAGTCGCGCCTCAATGCCACTTCGTATGGCAAATAGAACTTTTGATAGTTTTCTTATCACTATTAATCATAATCATCTTCCCAACCCAACGTTTGTTGGTGTTACCGTGTTGAGGGAGTGCATATTGCAACGTTGTTCCAGGGAAACAACAGAGCCACGACACATCTTTGATGAAGAGTGTGCCAAGTAAGTACCCACATCATCATTATTTTCAAGTTCAAGTACGTATATGGAGTATTATATAAAATCTAACCGCATGTAATATACACTTAGACTATTATTAACATTTATAATAATCTCCATCAGAAGTTAAGTAATTCTTATTGTCCCAGTGAAATACGTTCCCTTAAAGTTTCTATTCCCCTCATATCTATTATTCGATGAATATCACAAGGAATCATATTAATAAAAATCTAGTGCTTGATTTGATGTAATTCTTTCGATGTGATGTAAGCTTTTGAGAAATAATTTGTAATTGTTAAAATGAATCGAGTCCAATTAATCACAGTTTATAAAGTTCTAATTTAAATGGGTAGATATAGTTAACATAACAGCGCAGAGTGACTGGGTGGAAATTAAATAGATGATTAGATAAAAGAGCAAAACAAAATTAAATAAACAGAAGAGCGAGAAAGCATTGAATGCAAGAGGACCCAAGCCTGGCGACGATGCCAACAATATTTTATAATTAGATTATAAAAATAGTACCAGTTGATCATCCGTCGAATTATTTCAAGAATCAAAAATGTCACAAACAAAATAATTGCATTGACAAAAGTCACTTCTCAAGGATACAATAACATAACATTGATACTTTGTATACAAGTGAACGTTATACAGGTTGTTCTGGAAAAAGGTGCCCAGAATCCAGGGAGTGATCACATCAAAAGAAGAAAAAAAGTTCTAATTAACATAGGTCCGAAATTCTTAGTTATCAAATTATACAGAGTGAAAGATTTCGTCTGAATTTCAGTTCTCCTGCCCTACGGGTATTTGTTGGCTGTCAATTAAAACGTTGAATTCAGCGTACTTTATGTAAAATGAACTGAGAGATTGAATGAAACCGTTTCCAGACCGTTAGCTACAGTATTTTTTAAGATATGTGACGAAATACGCGAAACTTGATCTAGAAAAACAAGTTACTTCAAACTTTGAAGCAGATTTACTATGTTAAATGTACAATCAACACAAAATATTTTCTCACAGAAATTGTAGAACATCTAATTTCAAAGAGAAAGATGTAGGATAAGTCTATAATATACAGATGCAGCCTTGAAAAAATAATCCTTAATTACATACAAAACGCATGAAAAATAGAGAGCTTAACAGATTTTGTCTATTTTTCATGGATTATTTTTTCAAGGTTGCATTTGTCTATTATAATTAGGCCAGTAGGCCTACACACATGATTTTTCTTTGAGTACTAATTGATTCTTGACAACTAAATATCTCTATAATAGATGGCTGTATATTTCCTACTTAGTTAAGAAGAATCATTTATCAAAGAAATATGAAATTTAAGAAGCAATTAAGTAGATTACTACTGCTTTTCAATACTACATAAAATATGCAAATGATATTTAATTTTGTCAATTAATAGTATTATTTTACCGTTGATACAATAATAATGTAACATGCTATGTCTATATGTCTATCTATCTATATATATATATATATATATATATATATATATATATATATATGTAGCCTACTTTGTTTAAAAGTGATAGATTATTTTGATAATTTTGTTTTCAGGCAAATTTTTAATACAGAACAATTTTTATAAAACTTGTATTTATTATTTCTCAGTTTATCCCTCTATGAAAAACAATCAATATAGTCAATTTGATCACTTGACAAGTAAATCACTGATCGAAACTTTGAACCTATATTCTGTCTTTTTGAAAAGCTTTTTATTCCATTCAAATCTGGAAAATCAGTGAATACTATAGAGTGAATATTATAATAAGTAGAATTGATCCCGTCAACCATGTCCTATTGTAGCCTATTTACAACTAATTTTCTTTGCAGATGTGGTTGTGGTTTAAGATTTGCATCTGTGGAGAGAAAAATTATTTTATTTTGTTTAATTATAGAGAAAAAACAATATTGAACAACAAGGTACAATGGATTAATGTTATAAGCCTCCATAAGTGTAGGGGAATGTCAGCTAGCCTTCAACTAGCTTGAAGCTTGCTTAACCCAACTGTCCAGTTGGAAGTGCATTTGGTAGTGCTTATTTTGGGACTACATTTGGTAAGTGCATTACATAATGGTGTTTCATGTTTCAAATCCATGAACCAGTTACATGCATAGATGTAACTAGATAGATAGATTGAATAGCATTCACTGCTCACCTAAATCAGGGGGATCTGGAACTTGTCAAAAAATCTAAATGGTCGAACAAAAAATACACAGCCCACAGTAACAAATACACAACACACAGGGAAAGAAAACATTATACCATTCATGTGAAGTAATGTTGAATATACTATTCCTTTGAGTAAAAAGCACTTTTAGAGAAATCTATCTTTAAAACTTTCGATGAGATCTGAAGTTGCGTTCATTCATACTCTTCATGAAATCAGGTAAAATATTATATAATTGGATGCCAGAGCTTCTGTTGCATATTTTTCCATTTTCATCGAAAAAACACACTGGCGTCTGCCGAACGTAACTTTATCACAATGCAGCACCTTGCATTTTCCTTTGATGTCTCTCAATAGAATTTGTTGAACTATTCAGTTGGAAAAATAACTAGTAGTTCTGTGAACAGTAGACCTCGCGCAGTTAAAAACCACAGCCTCCATCAGGGTGAATTATGTGCTGTTATGACGTGACGTATCGGCGAAATATCGATGTCTAAGCCACTAATGGCTGTTTGAAATGTATCGTCAATAATTATTGATATTAAGTATAATTATTATAATTAGAATGATAATAATTTGTTGTAAAAAACTTCTATCATACCGAGTTGAAATACCTACTTACCGAGTTGTAAGCAGAGAAAAGTCGAGAGAAAATAACAAGCTAACTACTTTAAGTTATCAATATTGAATGCCTCATCGCTTGCAATAGTTCACACGACAGCTGATTTTTACCAAATAACATTGGGATATTAATTGCATGCGTCATTTCATGCAATTAATAGTCCACTCGACAGCTGATTTATGATGAATAGTTCTATAGTCTGATTTTTACGGTAATACTGGCGTTTGAAAGAGACTCTTTTTCCTTTTGTTTTATCCTTGAAATGCAAAATTTCAAAAAACCTTGTATATATATGAACGTTGACGCGCAATTTAAAGAGTAACATACCTGTTAAATTTCATTGAAATCTAATGCCGTGTTTCGCCGTAAATGCGGAACATAAAAATATTTGGACATAAAGAGAAATGCAAAACCGTCGACTTAAATCTTAGACCTCGCTTCGCTCGGTCAATGAAACTTTGGATATCTGAGTTCTTTTTAAATTACTATTCTATTCTACTTGATCTACTGAGCCAGTACCATTTTGATTTTTTTTTCATAGTACATGGCACTATTGAAATTAACTGTTCTATTGATTTATTCTAACTTTGTCTACAGAATTGTGAAACTGCATATATGAGGAGTAAAAATTATGTTTAATTTGTTTGTTATCCACGTCTGCATCTATTTTCAGTTTGAAGAACTGGATATCAATCTTGATTATTCAAATTTCTTATTGTTCAACATACACACACATTATTTACATACATATAAAAACAAGATGATACACAATTTTTTTAGAACAATAATGCTCAAGGTAAAAACCTGTGAGGGGAGAAAAATCTAAATTTTCACATGAAAACGTCACTCGAGAATAATTATATCACCCGGCCTCACAATAGAGAGTCTTAGAGTCCTTGACTTAGAATAGTTAATCTCACAGTTGTACAGTCAGTGTGAGTGAGATTTTCTGCACACATCATGCGTGAATACGCCGGATGGATCGACTCGTATAATTTGAGGATGGTGATAATGATGAGGAAACATGATTCTGTTAAAAGGAATAGTCTCCATCTCCATTATATTCTTATATAGGGATTTGCTTGTGATCATGTTTCTATAATTTTATCAATTCGAAGATCAGCCTTCAAAAATTTAGGTCAACTTATACATTTCAACTCACGTTGCTACACGTTTCAACTTAGCAAAAGGACAGAGGGGATTAGTATTATTATTCTCTAGAGCCCTGGAAATATCTCTGTTATTGTTCTTGGTACCTTATACAAAAGGGACTCCATAATACAAAAACAAATCAGTCCTTGCCGGACAAAGCTAGAGGAAGAAGAAAAAGAAGAAGAAGAAGAAGAAGAAGAAGAAGAAAAGAAGAAGAAGAAGAAGAAGATGACAGGAGGAGAAGAAGAACAAGCGAGAAGAAGAAGAAGATAATAGAAAAAGGAGACAGAAGAATAAGGAAGAAGAGGAAGAAGATGAACAATAATAAGAAGAAAAAATATAGATAGGAGAACATTATAACCGTTGAGTACACTATTTTATCTATAACCACTCTTTTGACGAATTGAAAACTTATAAATCACTGGTGGTACTCCCATACAGTAACAGTCAGGGGGTATTCAAATACCGTTGGATAACATCTTTCCAATATTGTTACATTCATCTAGAAGTATATAATCTGTTCTTTCTTACATTGATATCACTTATGTATAAGTTACTGCAGAATCAAAATTATTTTATATTGACTGAACAATTAAAAGTCACATTGAAATAGTTATTTTGGAGTTTGGTAGAAATAATACATTTACATGGAACTCAATTTATTCATTGAAGGCAATCTACATAATTCTAATAGGTTCTGATAACACATAGTGATAAAATAGGTGTTCAATTAATTAATGAAGCCTAACAACTTGAAATATATTTCAAATTATTTAAGATTAAATTGATTCTACCTCGGTGCAAGTCAGCTTCACATTTGTACATGTATCATTGTATCGAATTATTAAATATTTGATGATTTTGGTAAAACAACATTTTAATCCTGGACTAGTAGTTCTATGAACAGTAGACCTCGCGCAGTTATAAAACACAGCCTCGTCTCATACTGTCCATAAGAGTAAATCCTGTTTGTATGTTGTGTCGGCAAGATGTCGGTGTGAAAACGGCTAATGGCTGTTGGGGTTAGTGTATCAAAAATATGCTAACATCAAAATCTAATCTCCTTCAACTTACTGGCAACAGGTCAGACCGAGTTGAAAGCAGATAAAGGTCGAGAGAAAATACTATGTTTTCTTTCCGTTATTAATTGCATGCGTCATTGCATGCAATGAATAGTCAACACGACAGCTGATTTTTTACTAAGTTACATTGATATATTAATTGCATGCGTTATTGCATGCAATTAAAAATCCACTCAACAGCTGAATTATTATGGATGATTCTATTCTGATTTTTACTGTAATATTGGCGTTCGAAGGAGACTTTACCTATTGTATTAACCTTAAAATGCAAAATTTTCAAAAAACCTTGTATATACGTCGAGGCACAATTTAAAAAGAAATATACCTGTCAAATTTCATGGTAATCTATTGCTGCGTTTCGCCGTAATTGCGGAACATATAAACATAAAGAGAAATGCAAAGCCGTCGACTTGAATCTTAGAACTCATTTCGCTCGGTCAATAAATCGAAATTTTAAGAAACCACAAATATCCTGGATGAAAAGGGGAATCAATTGTTATGTATAGATTTGAATCTGAATGTCTAGGATCCACTAAACAGTCTACTAAATTCATCATTTTTTCTCCACAGGAGAAACGTTTAAAGCTGGCTTCAAATGATGTCACCACATTATTAACATATGTAAATTATATATTTATATATGTATGTCACGTGGATTGAAGGAGCGTTGTTTGTGACGTTGTTTGTTGATTGAAGGAAGATTCTATTTTACTATTTAAATAAATCATAATGTAATTTACTTATCCACTTCGAGATTTACATAGTGATAATAAGTAGGAAATGAAATGTATAGCAAACACTTCAGTTGCTATGTAGGCCTACTGTATTGTATTCTGTTCTTATTTTTTACTAAAGTGATGAAGTATCAGAAAATACTATCATTCAGCATTGTTATGTATTATTTTCAATGTCATTTTTTTCTCTTTCTTTTCAATAATTTAAAATTTGTTATTATTTTAAATAAGTAGATAACTTAACTATTGTTTGTTTTTAATCATATTATTTGTATTTATTTTTTTCGTATTGTTATAATACTTGATAGAGAGTTGAGTGTAAGAGAGGTTCGACTGCGCCCTAACTTCGCTTTCTAAGAAGAATAAAGGCAGTCATTCTATTCTATTCATGTCACCATAATATATATGTATATATATTAAAAAACAGATGACATCCAATTTATTAGAGCAAATTGAATGCCTTCATCTTCATGTGTAGGCAACACACCACACCAACCTTGTTCCTGTGAGACAGACCTTGTCTCTGTGACACTACACTTGTTCGAATGGGACTCTACCCCTCTTCTTGTTCCACTGACACTACTTGTTCCAGTGAAACAGACCTTGTCTCTGTGAGACTCACCTTGTCTCTGTGAGACTCACCTTGTCTCTGTGAGACTCAACTTGTCTCTGTGGGAACTTGTTCCTGTGAGACTGCCATTTATAAAACGACTTGTTCCTATGAAACTTGTCTCTGTGACACTAATATCGTTCAAAAACACTACTTGTCTCTGTGAGAACTTGTCTCTGTGATACGGACCCCTTGAGAGCAATCCATTTTAGTGACATGAACTGAACAAAAATGAAGCTAGATAAATTTCCTACGAGTTTTTTTTTGTAGTGCTTTGTGATAATTCCTTCAGTTTTTGAGATATTCGCTTTTAAAACTGTGAAATCTTTGAAAAGACAGGTTTTCTACTAACTTTTTACACTCAAGGGTTTATTACTAAACAACAATACGTCGAAAAAAGAAGTACTTAACGTTGGGTTGTAGAGGATTCAATTCTCTTCAATTTGATTTATTTCAATTCATTGAAATACAGGCTAATAAATATTCCTATGTCAAAAGATAATAATTATAGAAAAGAGAAGAAAATAATGAAATATATGACAATAACAAAAATGGATATAATACCAAAACTATTGATAGAATGATTTACAAACAAAAGAAAAAGTAATACAGAATAGAATTAAAAATAAACAATAAAATGCACAAAATAAAGAATATGTGTTCCATATAACACAATTTTTAATAAAGCTATGAGAAAGGCCTTTACAAAAAACAAATTCATTCTATGTTACAGGACAACAAATAATGCATTCGAACTGATAAAAATGAAATCAAATTTGAGAGTGTAGCAAGACAAGTTCAAGAATCTATGAAGTGATTAATGATTGTAATGATTGCGGCAAATTTTATGTAGGACAAGCGGGTAGAAATTTCTATATAAGGTTTTTGAGAGCACATTCAGGCACTAAAATCTAAAAATAATATACAAAAGTCGGCGTTTGCTGAACACTTGATAAATTCAGGCCATAATTTTACAGATATAAATAAATTTCAATATGAAAATACCAAATGATGGTAATAAAAGTGGAAAACTGAATGTTAAAGAGGAATCCCATATTTATGCAGCGGCAAAATTAAACAGAGATAAAATAATAAATTTAATTCAATTAAACATCAATAACCCTATTTTTGATAGAATTATGCAAATTTAAATCTAAAACTTACAGTCCTGGTTTATAAAATCATGGACAAACATATGATCAAAAATTAATAAGAAGCTTGCATTATATATTTATTTAGTGTCATCTATATATTATGTAAAAATGAATGTCTGTGTGTTAGTTTGTTTGTTCCCTGTAGACGTAAAAACTACTTGACAGAACGGCATGAAACTTTGGGGATATTTTGTGTGATCATTGGGGATGGTTTCTGACCAGAAATTTTAATAGGGGTGCTAATATAATTATCAATTATTAATCCATTTTACAGACTCATGTTTTCGAAATTTTCGCCCGAGCGGCTACCGAAGAACGGAAAGATGATCATGATTCAAGATCATATTGTGATAATATGATTTAGCATCTAAAGTTACCAGCTGTAATAAACTCGTCACCCTGTGATAAATTGTGCACTGGTAGTTTGTCCATCTATGACAATCAACAACTATGAAAACATTAAATTCATCTTTGAAACACTGATTTAACCTATCTATTTTTTCAATTCAACACTTTACTGATAGAAATTACTACTAATTGATTGAGAAGAATATGTTTTCGGAATAGTAAATGCTGCATGACTAAGCACATAGAAAGTTTGTATTGAAATGTAAATGAAAATATTGATTGTCAGATAAATTTCATGATTCATCGAATAGTCAAGTGTGACATGAGATACATTGACTTTTTGGCGGTACGAAGTTCGCCGGGTAAGCTAGTTTTATATATTTTTCAATCAGTTGATAATAGCATTATATAGCCGAAACATGTCGTGATTCAACAATTTTTTTCTATTTTTTCTCTTATAACTTTTTAAAAATCGATGGGAAAAATCCATGTTGATTAAGAGATTATAGAGAATCAAATTCTCTTCAATTTGATGTATAATTTCACACTTTTACAAATTTCCCCACACCTTTTGCAGCAGCTTTAGTGTTGAGTGTGAAATCTCCATTTTCGCAACAATAGACAAATTGACAAAGGCATTTTGAGGGAATGTTTTAAACATAATTTTTGGCCAATCACCTCTTAGAGTGCAACCACACTAAAAGCGGAGCGTGACGTGGCGTGGTCAGAGCGTTCATGATACACACAGGAAGCGTCTGAGCGTCAAGCGTCTAGAAAATGGCGTTGTCAAGTTTACACGGACATTGCTTTGCGGGAACAATTACTGGATTTTAGCTAAGCCTGCTAGGACAGAGTGGGTTAATGGAATTAACTTGAATCGTAGACTATTTGGTGAATATCACCATCTGTTTAATGTTTTAAGAAAGCATGAGTAGCCTACAACATGCGAATGTCAACTTCAACCTTTGATTATATTTTGGAGTGAAGCCTGATTTGGAAAAAACATTCACTAATAATTATAATTTTAATTCCAATTATTGGAGGAATCCAATAACTGCTAAAGAAAGACTTTTAATTAAAAATTAATTACAAAGTTTAAAAGTTTATGTTTCCTTAATGGTTCCAAATTTTTTCAAAATAACTCAATATTATTTGTTACAAATGATAATTGAGTGGAATATTTGTAGTAAATTTATTAATTCAAGCCATCTAAATTCAAAATTTATAGTTTTCATGTTTATTTTGGACTACAATTTTATAAAAATTGTACACGTGAAAGTCTAACCTTATCTTGGACTTAGTCACTAATAAATTTGGAAGAAAATTAGCACAAGGACTACTTTATTATTTTATCTACCAATGCTATTACATAAGTGTCATTTTCATTGTAATTAAATAACACTATATTTCATAGAAATTTGAATGAAATGGATTAGAATAGCCTTACTTTTGATTACAAAGTGCAATAGATGAATGTTCTCTTTTGAATAATCAAATACACATTACAGGGGAATTTGGGCAAACATTAAATTTAATATACTAGTGTACTTGATGGTAGTAGAAAATGTAGTAGAACAAGTGCATTATTATGTACAAGAGTAGACTACTAGTATGTACATTAGTAGGGCACTCTCACTTTGATACTCCGCTTGTAGACGCTCCAAAAAACAAACCAGCTTGTTCCAAAGTTTGACGCTCCGCTCTGCGAGTAGACGCTTGCAGTGTATTTTAGCTCATTACTTAACATGATATTGTTCACGACGCTCCGCTCCGCTTTCAGTGTGTTTGTACCCTTAGAAAGGAGAGAATTTCAGTTTTGTGAGATGACAACCGTGGTGTATGTGGAGGATACTCAACACCGCGAGGAGCCCAGCCGTCCCCAACCACCCGCCGGAACACACCACACTGTGAGCAGCATCCGCTACTCCACCCCTCCACAGACGCCAGCGCAGGGCGACCCTGGCAATTTAAATAGAGGAGTGGGGAAGTGTGAGCCGATACTTACTCAAAACCTCAAAAAATGTTGTTTGTCGCCTTTAGCTGTGATGACACAACAATGTATGGACGATATTTGTGTGTACAACATGTTCAACACACTTGTCCTGTTATTAGTGACCAACTTACTAGAAACACAGTAAAAGAATTTGAATGAGCACACGTAGTCACAAATTTTCAGCTAGTAGTTGTTTCTACTTTATGATGTGTTCTTATATGTCTTTTCAAATTACTTGATCCTGCACATTTATAGTCGCAATACTCGCAGCTGAAAGGTGTTTCTCCTGTATGTGTTCTGATGTGTGATTTCAAATTACTTGATTGAGCAAATTTATAGTCGCAATACTTGCAGCTGAAAGGTCTTTCTCCTGTATGTGTTCTGATATGTTTCTTCAAAGTACCAGAATGAGAACATTTATAGTCACAATACTCGCAGCTGAAAGGTGTTTCTCCTGTATGTGTTCTGATATGTGATTTCAAATTACTTGATTGAGCAAATTTATAGTCGCAATACCTGCAGCTGAAAGGTCTTTCTCCTGTATGTGTTCTGATATGTTTCTTCAAAGTACCAGAATGAGAACATTTATAGTCACAATACTCGCAGCTGAAAGGTGTTTCTCCTGTATGTGTTCTGATATGTTCCTTCAAAGTAACAGATTGAGCACATTTATAGTCGCAATACTCACAACTGAAAGGCTTTTCCCCAGTGTGTTTCGTCATGTGTCTCTTCCAATGAGTGATCGATGGAGTTTTATAGCTGCAGTCAGCACAGCTGTAGAGCTTGATCTTTTTGCCAGCCACAGATGGCTCAGTGCACTCTTCCACTAGAGAGATTGAATGTGCATTCAGTCCACCCACTTCTGTTGCATTGGCAGTTTCAGATGTGCTGCAGTTTGAAGGCCACATCTCCGGTTCACTCTCCACCAAACATCCTTCTGCCTCTTTCTCAACTGCAATCACCAATAATGCAACTTGCGAATGATTGATGCAGAATAAAGACAATAAAGTAATGATAAAATATAGTGTAAAACACTCACACAATTTTCCTTGCCTCACCTCAATCATACCTCATTAATTATCATAATCATTATTTACCAACTGATACAATAGTTTATACAAACCAAGAGTTTTGCAGCCGATTGTAGAAATAGTATAAACATAAAACAAATTATAGAGTTGAATATTGGGTTGGATTATGAACAATCAGAGAAATAATAATAATAACAAATAAATTATGCCATTAGCTATTTTTTTATTGAATAATGATCCATGATTGCTGATCCAGACCATGGTTTTCTCTCAATTGACATACATATAGGTTGAATTGTCTGAGAATGATTGGTTATGTATATGGCTGCCTATCTTTTTTGTTTCAAAACATGAAAATACTGTTAAATAAATAGGAAATTCCACCTGTGTTTTGACACAAACTGTAAGAAATGTGCGTCAGAATTAAAAGTATAAACTGACATGAAATTGTGAGCTCTAGTTTGATGAGTGGGGTATCCACTATTCATCGACTACTCAGAAGAGCAACATGGCTACAATTGGCAAACACAGCACATTATTGCATATCAGTTGTGCTGGAAATAGGATGATAATCTGTAGTGAACACAAGTAATCAAGTCAAGTGAAATTTATTGAAAAAATAAGTCATTGATGTTGTCAATACCACTATGTATATAGTGGTAAATAATATACCACAATACTAATATATACAATACTAAATAATATACCACCTATAACTGTTGCTATGGCAACCACATCTGATAGCCATTACCCTTCATAATAAATTATTCCTTCATTTCCTATTTTTTCCATTTACAATCATGTGTTATTATAATTGATTAATAAAAATGAATGAAATAATAACACGAATCTCACCATATTCTTCCTCTTTGATGAATATTAGATTATAGCCAGGGATTAGATAATGTTGTTGGCTGAAATCATCATCAGTTGGAGAGCATGCAGTGCTGCACTCTGGCGCTGGTTCTTGGCTGCTATCATTCTCCTGCTTAACTCTCGCCATCTGCAATATTGACATCACAAACAATGAGAAGACAATCGATTATTGTTACATTATTGTCCCCCAGTGCAGTGGGGGTAGTAAAATTGTACCCACAGTAATCCCTGCTTGTTCGTAAGAGGCGACTAAAAGGGAACTCCCCTTTCCAAGCCCTTCTTCCTATGACCTTCTTCTTCTTTGAAATGCTTGGATCTTCTATTTCTAGAATGGCACCTTTCCATTGACTTAGCTTTGAGCCATTCTTTTGCAGTGTGCGGCTACAGAGATACAGGGAAAGGCTTGCTTCGGTAAGGTGTCAAACTGTCATCCTGTCGGTCGCGCACTGCTCTCTTTCCCTATCCTGTCCTCCCTACCTTGGAAAAATTCTTCTTTTTCATTTTATTTTTTCCTTATGCTGCTGCCTTGTAGTTTGATATAGCTATAGTGAGGTCCACGTTATAATGGCAGTGAAAGATAGGAGAAAAACGTTGCCAAATCTCTCCATTTTGCCACTGAGTGTACACAGCTGTTACTCAATTCATCCCACCAAATTTGATCCAATAATAATTATAATTTATTTGATAAAATAATCAGTTTAATGTCAAATTTATCAAGGAACATTTTTTTCTATAATTTGATTCGAAAATTAGCTTTCATAACTGAGATAAGATTTTTATTTTTATTCAAACCTGGAATGGTGGCTTATTTAAAAAGCTGTGATACAACAATCTGAATTTCAAAACAACAGAAATTAAGCTATTTGGTAGGTATTCTATTCAATTTTTTTTTAAATAATAGAAAAATAGAAATCCTATTTGAAATATGTAATTTCAATTGAAATAATTCTGAAATAACCTTTCAATATTATTAATATCGGTACGAGTAGGTCTAACCTATACGTGTAGGCTAACTGAAGCATGGATAAAGTCTAGGATGGTTAGTTATCAACTTTTAAAATGTCATTTCAGGTATTTTAATTTGTGTTTCTCATACGGTAATGTCTAAAAATTATTTCATTGTTTCAAAAACACATTTTAAATCAATTATATGACTTGTGTATTCAAGTATTTCGATAGAATGAAGAAAAAAAATGGCGACTGATAATGAATTGTTCACTTTGGCTAAAGTGCACGTCCAGTGCCAACATACCTGTCATCAAATTTTTTGGTTGGGATCTATTTAGTATGTTATTTTGAGCACAAAATCACAAAAATTAAACGGCGCTCACTATTGTTTTTTAAATAAACTAAGTTCAAAGTAGCACAATTTTACATGCATTTAACCTATGAGTAGCAGCCATTTTGATTATTGAAATCATCAAATTTATGATATTGCTAATCTGAGTTTTCCTAACCCAAAGCTTTTCCTAACCTTAGCTACTTATGGTTGCTACTTATAGCATAGGTTAAATGCATGTAAAGTTCTGCTACTTTGAACTTAGTTTATTTTAAAAACAATAGTGAGCGCCGTTTAATTTTTGTGATTTTGTGCTCAAAATAACATACTAAATCGATCCCAACCAAAAATTTGATAATAGGTATGTTGGCACTGGACGTGCACTTACACCGTTTACTTTTGTACAGTCACTGTCAAAAGTGAAAATAAAATATTCTGGCAAACTGACAACATTGCAATGCTAGAGAGAGATAGCGCTATCTGTTTTGTTGTATGATAGAAAAGGACAACAACAGTATTGTCAATCGTACACTGCCATTATAACATGGACCTCACTATAGGGAAGGGAACCCGAAAAAACTACCTGGTCCTCCAAGTTGGGGGTTGGGCGATGGGCTGACCCCCATCACCATAAAAACTCATTTGTTCAGAAACAATTAAATGAGCCTCGGATTGGTAACCGGAATAAAATAAAAAACATACAGGAAAAGATATGACTTGAATTTTTTATTTGAACTTGGAATGTCAGAACATTGTATAGGGGAGGTGCCTTGAAGGAAGTCTTTCAAATAATGGAGAGACATAAATGGTAATTTTGGCTTTGTAGGAATTAAGATGTACTGGAATTGGTGTGTCAGACACTATAGTGAGGTCCACGTTATAATGGCAGTGGATAAAGATAGAAGAATAGCGATGCCAATTCTCTGCATTAATTAATTATATTTCCAAACTGTCAAAAACATGATTGTCATCGTTATGGACCTAGAAAAGGATAGTACCACGGGCTTTGTCGAATGATAGACAATGATAGCAAAACCAAAGTTGATCAAATACTGTCATTATAACGTCGACCTCACTATAGAAAATAATAATAACAATAAGCGTCTATATTTCAAAAACAAAAATTTTTCCAAAAAAATACTTCTTAATAAACCAACTGAACTATATAAAAGACTAATTTGACATAACCGGAAGGTTGTCTGTCAGGAGTCGGTATCTACTGAATCATTATTACAATACTTCATCCTAACTGAATAATATCCTAACTGCCCCTTCGATCAACAAAACTAAAATAAATTTAACAATTTGATAATAATAATTATGATAATGTTATCCAAGAAATGAAAATAATATGCAATCTTCTTGAAATAATGAATAGAAAATACATAGTAAATAAATAATAAACTTTTCCTTTCATCAAAACAAAACAGAAGAAAAAACAAAAAGTGTACAAAACTTGAATAATTTTCATTGAATGTCATACTTTCGCCACATTATAGCCAAAGACCATTTATATCACCTAAATTACTAATAATTACAACTATTAGTCCGGGCGCAAATGTAATTCCGTGGTCATTTTTGGGTAACAGCCGTGGAAGATGTCTCAATTTCTTCGTTGGGTCTAGCATAATGAGGATTATGATGATGATAAGTCGAAATCACAGGCAAACAACTCGGAAACAAGATGGCCGCCAAAATTTCCAGAGCTTTGCTAAATCGCTTGTATTTCAATAACTGTTTAAGATATGCTACCGTTTTTCTAGACGAAAATATTTTAAACTTCTTCCTCTACAATTTTTGTTCAATAAAATTTTCCTCTAAAACGCATATTTTTTTAGTTATAATCTCCAAAAGCCCAAAAAACGTTTTTTCTAATTTCTTTCAAATTTAATTTTGTTATAACTTTTTTCGTGCAGGAGATACAGAGAAATTTTTAATCTATGAAATTTAGAGCATTTTTTCAACTTTGGAACGATATATCTTCATGCGCTGTACGTCAAGAAATAAGTTCTCCAGCGCCCTCCAAAGAAAGCCCTGCACGGTTTCTGGTGCGTTTTTCCATACGCGTGAGGTAACAAGCTAGAACTATGAAATCGTTTTTTCATGACTATTCCAAGATACAGACTTGCAAATGGTCTCAATCTCTTCGTTACAACAAGCCGAATGAGAATATTGATGATGGAAACAACGAAAATATTCGATATCATTGAAAAATTCAAGATGGCGGTCATTATTGACAGAAATTTTTATATCGCATGCTATTTAGTTATTGTGAGTGATTTCGGAATGGTTTTATCACCAAAGTGTTCTGAATTAACCATACTATGATGTTCGAGAGAACCGACTCATTTCGACCACTCTTTTCATGATGGAGCTCCAGCACACTTCAGTGTTGCTGTTCGTGAACACCTGAATCACAGCTTTCCAAATCAATGGATAGGCCGAGGTGGGCCAGTACCATGGCCAGCTAGGTCACCAGACTTAAATCCTTTGAAATTTTATCTTTGGGGACACTTGAAAACCTTAGTATACAATACTCCGATTGATACCATTGAAGAACTCCGATTAAGGATTTCGAACGAGATAGAAATGATAAAGCAGACTCCTGGAATATTTGAACGGGTCCGACAATCGATGAGAAGACGTCTGAATATATGCATTCAGAACAACGGAGGTCACTTTGAACATCATCTTTAGTCTTTTGGTATAAGTTTAATGTCATTTAGATATGTTACTTTCATATAAGAATAAAACTTTTCATAAAAACCCGAATATTTTATTTGCAATCAGCTACAACCTATTAGTTAGTTATAAATTCTCTCCTCATAAAACAGCAAATTTTTGTGGTGCAATGTACTACATAAGAATACATTTTATTCAACTTTTATTTAAATTTAGTTTACATAGCTTACATAATTCTTGTCAGAATTAAATTATCTACAATTTTTATTGCGAAAAATTATTTATTTACTGGTCATTAAAGAAAGTTATTGGGCATCAAACGTAGAAGTCTGTGTTTTTCTACTTAGATTTTTTGCATATTTCAACTTTTTTCTCAAAAACTACTCACACTACAGCTTCCAGACTAGTTTTATTCAATTTTTCAGATATTTTTCCATATGAATCCATTTCACCAGAGGAACTGAATTCCGGGCGAAATCTTTCACCTTGTATAGCTCGTTAATGAAGCGTTTATGGATACGGTATATGTTTATAAGAACTTTTTTTCTTATTTTTACCTCTACTATCACGTATTAAATTATTTTACCATAATTAAGAATCACCCTGTATCTTTATGCGCTGTATGTCAAAAAATGAGTTCTCCAGCGCCCTCCAAAAAGGGAGACAAACTAGACTGCCGAAACTATAGAGCAATATCATCTGTTGAACACAACATATAAAATATTCACTACAGCATTAAAAGCAAGATCAGGGATGTACGTGGAAAACATAATAGGAGAATACCAGGCAGGATTTAGGTCAGGTAGATCAACTACTTAAATTATTCACCCTCCGACAGATTGCAGAAAAATGCTGGGAAAACAATATTGAATCAGGCTTTTCAATATATTCCCAGCATCACAAGAGGCAGGCTGTTATCATGTTAAGACTTCAACATACCATAAAAGCTGGTGAGGCTAGTCAGAGCCACAATGGAGCATACGGTTTGCCAATTCAGAGCGGATGGAGAGCTGACAGAATATTTCTAAGCGATGCATGGCATAAAGCAAGGAGATGGAATTGCACCAATGCTCTTTAACTTGGCACTAGAGCATGCAATAAGGAGGACTTCAGTGGATAGGTGTGGAACACTGATGATAAAGTCAGTCCAAATATTAGGCTATGCAGATGATATTGGCATACTTGGTAGATCTATGATGGCTGTGAAACATGTAGCAATGGAGTTTGAGGAGGGTGCATCAGATGTTGGGCTGGAGATAAACACTGAAAAAACAAAAGTACTGCTCCATAGTAGACAGAATCGGAATAGACTCGGACAACTTAATGAATGTTGCCGTGCTACCAATTTTTCCTAAATCGGCTGGATAGCATTCCACCTATTAACCTAAGGAAATTTATCGGCTCCAACGTAATAGATTCTTGATAAATTATGAATGGATCTATTGCCTATGATTTATACATAAGAATAGATTTCAGCATGTTCTAAATTGAACCATTTATATTTTAAAATAATTTAAAATTTAAAGACTGTATAATAAGTACAAACATTTCAAGATTACAATACAAAGATGATCAAGATGGATAATGGGTAAATAAGTTCCCTAAAAAATACAAACAAGAGAAAAAGAAAATTGGGTAAATAAATTTCCTAAAACAATACAAAGAAGAGAAAGATTAATTAGAGCCTATCCTACATGTCAGTACTGAACTTTCATAAGGAAGTAAATTTAATAAAAATATACTGAAAATGAGAAAATGGGACATAATTTGCTCTGAAAAACCTAATTACCTAATATGATACCTGAAAAAAAATTAGACATGATTAAAATATGTAATACATGATGAAAAAAATATACCACAAGCAAACAATTATTTACACTACAATGGATAGATTTTAGAAAAGTTAAGTTTTATCAACAATTTAAAGATTAGGAAAATAAGCTACTATTTTAACTTCCAAAATTATTTCAGAAAAAATACAAATTTAAATGACTATGGACAAGATTGGTTAAGATATGCATCATACAAAAATTTTTACTGAACATTACACAAAGACAGGAAAGAATCGAAATTTGAAAAGATTAAGGGCCAAGAAAAATAGGCTACAGGAAAGAAAAAAGACACAATTATGGACTCTTACCATACACTGCGTAGCGATTATGCTATTCTGAATCCCGGCATAAGACAGGATTCCTAATCATTGTGTGCTGGGGAATACCCTTTCATCATGTGATTCACTGTCATCATCTTGTAAATAAGCAACTTGAAACAACCTTTGAATACTAACACATCAATGGTGACTTTGTGTTTTGTTTTCTTCAAGAACATAATTTTATTCATGGGTTCATTTGTTTCAACAAAGCCATTTTGCTTACAAAAGTTAGTCATGTTCACTTGAGAATGCATTGCATACACCTTTTCAATTCTCAGTTGAAAGTTGAACTCATCAACTTGACTCAAAGCAACATTCATTTTGTTTACATTGTCCCTAACCTCCACAGAAACCTGTCTCATGTAATCATTCACTTTGTTTATAGTTTTCCTAACCTTCAATGTAGCAATATTACTTTCATGATAGTTGACTTCCAGTGAAGACAACTCCCTACCTACTTCTTTACTCAATTCTACTATCTCATTAGGGTTGACTTTTTCAACAACAGTAACTAGGCCTACATTATCTGAAACTTGAACTAATTGATCTTGTATCTCAATACTACTAACATCCTGGTTCAATTTGCTTTCATCTTCATGATTATCTTTCAATGTTTCATGTGCATCTTTCAATAGAAGGTTTATACTAGCCTGCTCTAGTCTAATGCTAGCAAATTCTTGCTTCATCTCATCAAACCTAGCACTTTGATTTTGTTTCAAATTATCAATCTTAGCATTTTGATTTTTAAACATTTGGTCTAACTTAGCATTTTGCTTATCAAACAGTTGTGTTAAGGCAGCTATTAACTCATCATCATTTTTAATATTTTTCATATTGTATGCCATTTTGCTAGTCTGCACAGATAATATATTCATTAGGACTTGATCTCTCTTGAACCGATTTCCCACTCAGCAGTATACCATTCATAATTTATCAAGATATCTATCCTACTAATAATTTTTCATAACCAGGGATTTCATGGTGTACCATTTGGGACATATTTATTTTGTAATTCGGTCCCACCAGGGGAACCATTTGCCGTGCTACCAATTTTTCCTAAATCGGCTGGATAGCATTCCACCTATTAACCTAAGGAAATTTATCGGCTCCAACGTAATAGATTCTTGATAAATTATGAATGGATCTATTGCCTATGAATGAGAAATCCAATTTTCAGAGCAAATGAACTTATAATCTTCAGATGAATTTTGGCAAAATATTATACAAATACACAAAGAACTATATCTTATAAGCCTAAGCATCTAGAGTTACTACGAGCTAAAGTACTTATCCAAATTGTAGTTGAAAAACAGTGGCTATTGGCTTGAATACACAAATAGTAATATACAGACAAAATAGAACACTATAAACTGTTTAAAACTCAATTTAAAACATTAATAAATTCACTTAAATGGAAAATGATTCAGAGCAAAAATTTACAACACACACAGCCAGCCATTTTTCTAGAGAAGAAAGAAGCCACCGGAAAAGCTACAAGTCAGGAAGAGAGCAAAAGCTTCTAGACACCTCAACGTTACAGACACGTCACCAAAAAATTATAAATTACAAGTTTAGAATTCACATTTTTATATTTGTTCTCAATAAAACTTCATTTTGAAACTGTTATTTTAAATTTTTATATATCATCTCTATTTAAATAAACCATTTATCTATTAATTCTGTTAACCCAGCCTCGGTGACACCATGGAACAATGCAACAATCATTTACGATAAAAAATTCTCAGTCGAAAAGTTTGTCCGTATATCGATGACTCTGATATTTACTATAAAGTTTCATAGATCTCGAATTGAAGATTCGATTCCAATGTGAGAAAAAATGTAATATTACAATGTGGAGGGAAGCGCTATGGAGTGGATGACACTTTCACTTTGCTAGGGAGTTGCATAACGGGTACTAATGAGGAACTCAAAGCAGTTCAAAAACGTATCAACTGCACATTTTTCTCTCTTATAGGCATATTTAAAGCTAGGAATGTACACCGTGGATGCAAGATAAAACTATATAAAAGCATTATAAGGACAGTGGTGTGCTCCGGAAGTGAGACATGGACAATTACAGCCAGAACAACAGAACTGTTGAATGTATTTGAGAGAAAGATGCTGTGAAGAATATATAGACCTGTGTGTGAGGCAGGACAGTTGCGTATCCGTACTAATGCAGAGTTAGCAACACTCTATAGAGAACCCCCACTATCGGCCCACATAAGATTTATGCGGCTCCGATGGGCACGACATTTGCAACGGATGCTAGTTATACATGTGCCAAGGAAAGTATTCGTGGGACAGCCTGGAGGAAGGAGACCTGTTGGAAGACCAAGAGAGCGATGGGAGGATAGAGTGGCAAAGGACGCTAGGGAATGCTACGTGTGAGGAGATGGAAAGGTGCAGCAATGGATAGAGATGGCTGGAGGCAAAGTTCAATTGAGGCCAAAACCCGATTTGGGCTGTAGCGCCATTGGAGAGAGATTGTTAAGATTGTTACACTTCATGTGAAAGACACATAAATTGGTACTGAAAGTCATAAAGCAGAAGCAGCTACTAAATTTGACTGCTGACTTGAATTATGGACATCACTATAATTCCAGTTTAATTATAGTAATTGTACTGTTTCTCAATAATTAAGAAATTGCAAGCTAAGGCCAGCCATTCACATTAAGGTTTGCCAAAGAGCTATAACTGTACAGATATTGGTCTCTGTGCACTCTGCAATACACCTGGGCAGGCAAGAGGTACTCCTGTGCACTGAGTGAGTGAAGGGTATTTGAATTTCAAAGTTGCAATTTTTGATGTGGTAAAGAGCGTGTTGAGGGCTCTGGATGGGTCTCAGAGTGCCATTGCCCTCTTCTGTGACCTCTCCCGAGCCTTCGACATGATCGACCATGAATTTACCGAACTGAAGTTAGAATTTTATGGATTTACGGGAAAAGCAGCCAGGTTTTTCAATTTCATATCTCTCTGGAAGATTTCAGGCAGTCAGACTGACAAACGGAGGTGGCGGGGTAGAAACATCTGAATGGAAAATAAATCTTTGTGGGGTTCCTTAGGGATCGATCTTGGGTCCTGTACTTTTCAATATATTATTTATTAATGACCTGCCTCACAGTATTGGCTCTGACCTCATTCTCTATGCAGATGATACCACTGTAATTGTGAAGGGTAAAGATGATGATGAAGTTGAGCGGAAATCAGTGCAGGCTCATAATCTTTTAAAATTAATTTGAAGAAAACCAATTATCTCAAATTTTCTACTGGGGGCTCGGGAAGTTTTGCACATATTCTTTACTCAGCAATAGGAGAGGAATGTTGCGCTTCTGAGATGATTAGATTTCTTGGTGTTGACCTGCAGGGAAATGTTAAGTGGGATAGTCACGTAAAAGCATTGGGTGTGTCAGAGTGGCAAATAGAAAAACAGCACTAACTGTTTATCATGGCTGTTTTATGTTTCACATCAGATCTTATTCTGGGGTAGCAGCCAAACAAACCTTCAGAATATCTTTCGAAAGCAAAAGAAAACAATCAGGGTTATTGAGGGAACCGAATCTAGGGTTTCATGTAGGCCAATGTTCAAAAAACTCAAATTATTAACAATTCCAGCCCTTTATTTTTTTATATTGCATCTTTTGTTTTCAGTAATAAGCAGAAATTCATGGAGGGTAACATTTCACACAGATACCCCACAAGACGTAAAATGTTTACCCTGCAGTACCCCACTCATAGACTTTCGCTCTTGGAGGGGGGTAACCATATTTCATGGGCTTGGCTCAGAATTTTCAACTGTTTGACGGACGAGCTGAGGGGTGTTGACAGTCTTGGTAAATTTCATGCATCTCTCAAAGATAAACTGACTGAATGTTGCCCGTATTCATCAAGAGAATGCTTTGAGATATTCTCAAATTCTCATTGAAATCCTAGAGATCAGAAAATAATTCAGACGATTTTTTAAAATGAAAAACTTTCCCTCAATGGAAGGAAACCCCCTATATTTGACATGTCGTACACCGTTTGAGCTGTGCTCATCAAATACGGTTTAATACGACGGAATCACAATAATAATAATGAGTGAGTGAATGAATCAGTGCCATTTCGCCTTTATGCATATAGATTATAATATATTAGATTTATTTGATAGAAATTTTCCAAATCTGAATTTCCATACTGTTCTCCAGCCAAATCTAGAAGAAAGGTTTTCATTATGCAATAATTTTCAATTAGAAATTTAATGACAAGAAACTCAACTGAATCACTTATTCAGTCTAGTCAAGATTGAATACATGCCTGATTGGAAGTTGAACCATTGTTTGTGGATGACTCATCATTGACGTTGCTAGTTTCAAATTCACATTCTCCAAATTCATCCTCCTGCTTCTCGATCTTGATCTGTGAACATAATAAAAGGCTTGTGTCACTTGAAGACTAGACGAATATCGAACTCAGCAAGTAATAGTGCTCAGTATTAAAATATGGGTTGTAGTAGTTGATGTTTGTTTATTTCTGTTTGTCAGGATAGCAATGAATAGATTCAAGAATGCTTCTCTTAAAATATGGACCATTTTCTATTGTTCCCATAGAATGAAGTAAAAAGGAAAACAATAAATTCAATTTTATTATAAAGCTGTAGTCAGTAAATCTCGAAGAGGATTGTACAACAATACATGCCTGCTGAGTAGCTGAATCACTGCATGTAGCTCCAATCCAACTGTCATCAAAAGCATTTTCCTGTTTCTCAACTTGAACCTGGAACAAAGAGACAAAAAATCAACTTGAATCCTTCACAGTAGAATCTTGATAAAACACATTTCCTGTTTTAAGGTATCTATTTCAGATACTGTAGTAATGTTCCGTACTTGATAATATTAATCCTTTATCAATAAATAATAACACTCTGATAGTAAGAATTATCAAAGCTTGGAATCCCCATAGATCGAAAAATTGTGATTTTAGCTGCTACATAACGGAGCTCTCAAGCAACAGACCCCCATTTTACAAATTGCATAAGAGAGTACAGAGTACTGGACTGCAGATGAGTGGACAGGGCGTAGGTTGTTGCCTTTGCCTATACCAGACAGGCAGCACTGTAAATTTGCATATATATTCAATCAATCAATCTTTATTTTTGTCATCGAACATTACAAATATAATCCTTCTGGTATACTATCAGGACATCTATCAAATTCAATCGCTATCAAGTGATGACATCTAACAAAGTCAATCCCACATCAACCAATGAGCAAATGGACTGCAATGCAATGACAAATTATAACATCAGTAATCAACGTTTATTTTTGTTTAATTCTATATAGATGTACTTACAAGCATTTCAAGGATTTAAAAATCTTACAATTTATCCCACTTTGGAAATATTTACATGCATTAGTATCCTCTAAAAATGATAATTTATTCGACATTAATGAAAATAAATTGTAGTTTCCTTGACTAGAGAGGCGAATGTTTCACATAAAATGCCAACACAGGTTTGAGAATATATCTATTACCTCTTACCTGAAACAATGAATATTCAAATTTGAATGTATTTCTGAAAATATTTTTTACCTGAACTTCGATTTGTGGTCTAGATGTTGATACATCTTCCAGTCTGTTAACAATTACTTTTGCAATTTTCCCACCTGAAATAAATATGAATGTTTGAAGGAAAATAATAAGAAAAGATAAAATATATATTTATTGAATTTTCCAAGTTGGGTATTTGATATATATTACCTGAAATATTTTCAAGTTAAATAGTTGCAAGAAATTCTAGTTTCGATCAAACACAGTCTTGAAAAAGATATTGCTAAAATATTTCATTTTCGATATATTATTTTTTATACAAAGCATTCATTAAGTGAAATCATTCAAGATACTAAACGTGCTTTTAACTGAAGAACACAGCTTTTCGACATAAGAAATCACCTTCTTGTGTTCACAAAAACCTAGAAATGAGGTCATTCCATTCAAAAACAGTCTAATCCCGAACACTGCTTGGCTTATTCAGAACTGCCTAAGGACGGTTGCAGACGAACCACTATCGCATGTCGGATGTGGGAGCGATTATTTTGCATCTGTGGTACTACAAACGCAGCGCATATGGAATACATTGGCAGGCAAGGCAGTGGCACTGATACTTCCACATGGCGTTGCGTTTTGTAGTATGCGATTATTTTCCTTGCGATTTTCGTACCACTGGTTTGAGCACTACGCTTCCCCTAGCTTCTATGCCACAATCGCAGTCGCTGTGACTTTGAAACAGCTGTATAATAGAAAAATCTGATAAAAACACCCGAGTATGATACAAACATCTGAAAACTGTTGCACTAATGCGCGTTTTCTCAAATGTAGTGTGAAACCCAAATGCGATAGTGGTTCGTCTGCAACCGGCCTTATTCAGAACTGTATCTAGCGATCAACTTCAACCAGTAATATAATATAAATAACACTTTATTCGATCAAAAGCTAAATTTTGTTTCATTAATAAACATTAATACAGTATTGCATGCTCATAGGTTCAGTGTAGTTTATAAGCTCATGAGTTTACAGTATCTGTTATTGGTTAAGCACAAGTTTTTTGAGTAAAAGAATTGGGATTTCATACTGTATCAGATGAAAGTTTGAACTCAAATCAACTGTTGAGATGCTTGGAAATCAAGGGAAAAAATGTATATTATATACTTACAAACATGGTACTCCATACTCTGGAAAGCAGTTTGACTCTGAAAGCAATACAGAGAGATCATTTTTCAATTATTTATCTATGGTATAGCTTTATTAATTGAATTTCTCTAAATCTATCAATATAATAACAATGAACATTTTCAGCTGCTTAGAAGCAATCAAATAGGCAGAGTCAATCCTATGGAGCTTCATTAGTTTTTA
Source organism: Nilaparvata lugens (assembly GCF_014356525.2). Lineage (NCBI taxonomy): Eukaryota > Metazoa > Arthropoda > Insecta > Hemiptera > Delphacidae > Nilaparvata > Nilaparvata lugens. The sequence continues at coordinate 83,473,171 of NC_052504.1, forward strand.
ACAACATAACAGTATTAGTTGAATACTCAAACTATTGATCAGCTGACTTGCAGGTAGAGCACTTTTAACATTTTCCAATATTACAGTTAGGCGGGATGCACTCCGGAGAAACGCATTTCGTGAAGCCCTCTTTCATGAAACTTGTTTCATGCAATCCGTTTCACTCGCGCATGCATACAAAAGAAACGTTCCCTGCTTAATCTTATCAGTCGATTGCGAGCAACTTTCGTTTCACGTTTCCTGAAACTTTTTTCACGAAACGCGTTTCTCCGGTGTGCATCCCGCCTTAGTCTGAGATGTATGCTGGCGAAATTGTAACAATAACAAGAAAATTCCACAAAATAGATAATTAATGGGTTTGAAGGAAAATACGTGTCTGATTTATGGCCAATCAACTTTATAAAGGTCGACTCATCTCCAACACTTTTTGATGCAGACTAATGCTTATATTTTAAACTCAGTAATATATTCCCAAATTACGATTGTTTTGTCATAATTGTATGTATAACGCAATAAATTGTCTCTTCTCTTTCAATCCTAGATCATACAGTAACTTGAAGAGCTGAATTGAATTTAATAACTTTTCCATTCCATACAACTATTATTATTATTAGCATAGCTTCAAGCTTTCAAAACTATGCGATGCTGTAATAGTTAATTAGGTACTGTTCATGATTGAAAAATTTGTTTCAAATTATTTTAGCCTATTGATGTCAAAATAAAGAAACATTTGATTTGATTGATTTGATCTTTATTTACTGAATACTGAATAACATTTTGAGAATTCCATTGTGGCCAGTCAAGCATATGTCTAGAGCACACTGCACACAGAGACATTAGTAGCAGCTGGTAACTACTAGCAGGAATGTAGAATTGGATATTTCATGAGCACAAAAATGTTCATGTCATTTCCAATCACACTTTCACATAGTAGGTAGCTAGTGGATGCCACTAATGTATCTGTGTGAATCGTGCTTATTGAACACATTGGAAATCAAATATTTAGATGGCAAAATTCCCGCAACAGCTACTATTGTCCCTTTGTGCAGGCTGTTAATGGGTGGACCTAAAATGGAGCCTTTCCAGTAGAGTCGTTCCATTCTCCTATTGTTTGACAAGTAGGGAGATGATCAGATTAAACAAAGAAAAACAATTATTTGATTGAATCTTTATACATAGCTCTCACCAGTCAGATGACTGAAGTTAGCTCCAATGTTAGTCTACCAATCTACCTTAACTCATAATATCAAAGTAATATATACACAAAATTGATTGAGAAACTTCAAACAGTCTCAGGGTGTGATCACATAGAATACATATATGTGCAAGTTCAAGCTTGGTTATGCATGAACAAGTGCGCAAATGAGAAATAAATTCTGGAAAGAGCAATAGGAGCACTCACAAATAAAGCTAGCACTTGCTAAATGCGTTCAGAATGAGCTGAAACATGCAAGTTATAACATGTTTCAATGGGTTTCAAAAATACCCTGGTGTCGCATCCTCATATTGGCCTAATGAAGGTCAATGACAACCAGCGCCAGTGTGTGGATATGTGGTTTGCCAGCTCTGGCCTAGATGTGAACTAGGCATTAGCATGCCGGGCCAACATGAGGACTAGGAAATATGCCTAGTAACTAGCAACTAGTCATATTGTCTAGTCCAAATGTTGGCCCAGACACTGGCAACGTGACCAGTGCCCAATCAAGGCCAGCGGTAGCCAGCGTTGACAAACCACCTATCCACACTGGCGCAGGACGTCATTGGCCTTCATTGGGACAACATGTGGATGCAGCATTAGCTATCCTACGCTGAAATTATGCCCTATCTACCAATGCTCAATCCAAGTTACGAATGTGAATGGGACAGAAGTATAGCTTGGATTTAACATTGATAGATGGGACGTATTTCATCATAGCTTGGACAGATCCTTAGCTTGGATTTAACATTAGTAGATACTACGTATTCAGCATAACATAGCTAAGTGTGAAGAGACCCTAATGCCTAGTCGAAGGCCCAGCCTGGTAATCCAAAATGGGCCAGTGAAGGCCAGCGCTTCTAAAATTTTGTCCCCAAAAAATCTGATTTCAAGAGTTTGAAGTTATATTCACCATAGTAAAATTTGTTAGAATTGGATAAATCTTTCGGATATTGTAGTATGAGTATTTTGGAGCTTCCAGATGGCTGAATTGATCCAATATCCTCGGCATTATTAGAATTACAGACGAATTACTTGTTTTATTGGTAGGAATAAAGATAGGTTCAATACAGGAGAGTTGTTCCACTCATACAATACCAGATATAGACAAAACCTCAGAGACGACATTCATCGAACTGGTATGTATGAGAGGGGGGTAAAGAGTGCAGGAATTCGGCTTTATAATTCATTGCCAACACGCATAAAGGCTCTTACAGGTGAAAAGTTCAGAATTAAGGTGAGGGAGGAGTTGAAGCATGTTTGTCCTTATTCCAGTGAGGAATTCTTTTTGCATTATGGAACGCAAAGATTGATGACTTAGATTATAATTGACAAATCCTTATACACCTTTCATAGGTGGTCAGTGGGATGAAAAATGAAATGAAAAAATCTTGAAAATCGACATATTTTTGCCGCCATCTTGTTTTTTCATGATGACAAACATTTTTGAGATTGCAATCATGGATAATCTCTTTCTACACATCATTACAAAGAGATTGATACCATTCCCAAGTCTGTACCTTCAAGTAGTCATGAGTTACACGGTTTTCTAATTGTTGGGATTGGCATTTGGTGGAAAAAGCGAGTTTTCCGCTGCAAACAGTACTTTTCTCTCTTTTCCGATGACGCTCCAGCCGTGAAATATGGACTTACAGCCTCCAAGCAGATGTCATTTGAAGCTTTGGCAATATACTAGAACACTGTACCAATAACACTAGTGTATGTCTACTGTGAATACATGTACAGGGTGGAAAGTGAAATTTGTCCCCGAAAAATGTATGTTTCAAGTTTTTGAAGTTGAATAAATCATGACAATGAATCACATGATGAAAGGGTATTCCCCCAACCCAATGATTAGGAATCCTGTGTCATGCCGGATTCAGAATAGCAATGACCGTAAATACTACGTATGGTAAGAGTCCATAATTGTATCTTTTTTCTTTCCTATAGCCTATTTTCTTGGCCCTTAATCTTTTCAATTTTCGATTCTTTCCTGTCTTTGTGGTATTTCAGTAAATTTCTTCTATGATGCATATCTTAACCAATCTTGTCCATAGTCATGTAAATTTGTATTTTTCTGAAATAATATTAGAAGTTGAAATAGTAGCTTATTTTCCTAATCTTTAAATTGTTGATAAAACTTAACTTTTCTAAAATCTATCCATTGTTGTGTAAATAATTGTTTGCTTGCGGTATTTTTTTCATCATGTATTACATATTTTAATCATGTCTATTTTTTTTTAGGTATCATATTAGGTAGTTAGGTTTTTCAGAGCAATTTGTCCCATGTTCTCATCTTTCATTGCATATCGTGCCATAAGCCATATGTAATTAGGTTATAGTTTACTTCTGGGCTTTTAACCCATTTTGCATTTTATTTTTTCTTTGCGGTCCAATACTTTGGATTTTGGTAGACAAGTAGGTGTGATTTTTTTTAGAGGTGTGGGCGTGAACCACATACGGCTGGACTCGATTATCTGACCTACTTGTTTGCGATATAAAAACCTTGACTGCAACAACAAATGTTTGTAAAACCTTTTGCATACTTTTGTTTTTGTGGTCCGATACTAGAGTCTGCTATCACATTGCCTTACAGACATCTAGGAACTATCCACCCAGTCACAATAGTCAACATTTTTTCCTTCACCAGTTGTTTTTGTGGGAGTGATAGCTCACAATTATAACAAATTAGAGTCATACTTGAATTTACAAAATTCCATAGTAGTATATTTTATTAAATTACTTCCTCATGAAAGTTCAGTACTGACATGTAGGATAGGCTCTAATTAATCTTTCTCTTCTTTGTATTGTTTTAGGGAATTTATTTACCCAATTTTCTTTTCCTCTTGTTTGTATTTTTTAGGGAACTTATTTACCCAGTATTTCATCTTGATCATCTTTGTATCATAATCTTGAAATGTTTATACTTATTATACAGTCTTTAAATTTTAAATTATTTTAAAAAATAATTGGTTTAATTTAAAACGTTGTGTTATATTATCAATTGAAATGAGTTAAAGGCTAAAATTTTTCTAAAGTGTTTTGTAATTGATATTTTTTTTTAAATTTTAAAACTGTTTGTTCTATAAATTTTGATATGATTGATTATCGTTTGAAATGGATGCTGGAGTGTATGTAGAATTTTTAGTGGGGTTTGTTGATTAGAATTTTGCTGGTATGTGATTGTTTTTTGAGATGGAAACCCATTATTGCCTAAAGAAGGAATAACAGAGGTTATGACTTAGAGAGGCAGTAATGAGATAATAATTTTTGTTTGATTACTTATGTTGATTGCCATAGATGCAAAAATAGATTATAATGTTGATTGCCATAGATGCAAAATGATGATTAATTATGAATATTGTTTGCCTTTGAAGCAAAATATTATTGATGTTTTGAATGGTTTTATTTTCTTGTGTTAATGATTGATAGTAAAGTTTTGTCATGAAATGTAGTTTGTGTTTAGAACATTGAAGAGTCAAATAAACTATAGTATCCAACAAACGATGATTAATAATATTAAATAATTTGCTTTTTTACACATTTTTGAACAAAATTAAAACTAAATAATTTTGAAACCCTGAATGATAAATCATAAATGTGAAATGAACATGCTATAAATGAAATGTTATATTAAATAATAATGAAATGCAAATATATTATGAAATGATTGAATAGAAGACCAAATGTCTGAAATTATTGAAATATGTATTGAAATTAAATTTTTGTTGTGTTGTTATGATGTTTGTTTTTTACAATTTTGATAATGATACAGGGTGTTATGAAATTATATTTCTATTTTGAAGAATGGATTAAAATGTTGATATTTGAACAGTGAATAATGAATTTTTTAAATTTATCATTGATATGTCCATATTTCACAATTATGTATTGCTGACTGTATAATAAGATGTTAACAAATTTCAATTTTATATATATTTAAAATAATTTTTATGTGTATTAGATTGTATGGATAGCCTAATCAAGTTTTTCTTCTTAGTTTATAAGCATTTTAAGATACAGGTACAGCACAGACATTAACATTGAAATAGTTATCATGTGAATCTCGAAATCAGTAACAAGTGAACGCCATGAAGAGTGTTAAGAACATTTGGGTGATTTTCGAACTAGTGTGACATATCTACGCAAAATCAACGCTGCGGCCTACACCAATACTACACCAAAATCTACGCCGTGCCTGTGCTGATGCCAACGCCAATATCTACGACGCCGATGCCTGCGCCGAAGCCAATATCTGCGCCAATGCTGATGCCAAAATCTGTGCCAATGCTGATGCCAACACTAATACCTACACAATATTAACACTAATAACTACGCCAACAAAATGCCAATAGCTACGCCAATGCCTGCGCCAATAGCTACAGCAATGCAAAATCTGCGCAATGCCAACAAAAAATCATGCCAATAGCTACGCCAATGCCTGCGCCAATGCTGAGCCAAAATCTGCGCCAATGCAACAACAAAAATCAATGCCAATAGCTACGCCAATGCCTGCGCCAATGCTGATGCCACACCAAAATCAACGCCGATGCCTGTGCTGATGTCAATGCCTGCGCCAATGCCAATGCCAATGCCTGCGCCAATGCCAATATTAACGCCGATGCCAAAGCCGACACCAAAGCATACGCCAATAGCAATGCCAATGCTTATTGCTGACTCTGTATCTCAAACTTCAACACTACTGCATTACCTGGAGGTAATTGCCATCCATGTTCAACTTTGAATTCAGAAGAACAGTCACAATATCATGAAAGAATTATTCAAAAAATCCTCTCCTAAATTATTCCTGTATGCAGAACTCTAAACCTTGAAAGCTGAAAATATCAAAACCAAACCTTACCTAAATTAATCCTCACCTAAATTAATCCTGTATGCAGCGTCTATCTCTTTTCCAAAAAACGAATTACATTGTCATTTCAAGCCTGAAATGTACATTGTATAATTACAAATATGATACAAAATTATGTGACTCTGTATTGAATTTGAATGCAGCCGTCTACTACAAACATGAAGCAATGCTAACTGAGATGTCACCGGTATCGTTTGGAATGCAGCGTCTACTACAAACATGAAGAAATGCTAACTGAGATGTCACCTGTATCGAGTTTGGTATGCAGCAGTCGACTACAAGTATCAGCCCAACACTTCGTGCATCCAGATCAGCCCAACACTTAACGTCATCACATTGGAGTCACACTTAACTGAAAATCATACTGAGTGCCTTAACGGACTGTTTTCCAAAATGTGCATCAATAAAATCAACCGCGGCAATAGTGAAAGAAATGAACATTTTTTGATTTATTGAAATTTTATGTGAAAATTAAATGTAACAATTCATCAATTCATTTAAAAAATAATAACAATATAAATTTTCCATTCAACATAATAATTTTTTTATGCAATAAAAATTAATACAGTATTGCATGCTCATAGGTTCAGTGTAGTTTATAAGCTCATGAGTTTACAGTATCTGTTATTGGTTAAGCACAAGTTTTTTGAGTAAAAGAATTGGGATTTCATACTGTATAAGATGAAAGTTTGAACTCAAATCAACTGTTGAGATGCTTGGAAATCAAGGGAAGAAAAATGTATATATACTTACAAACATGGTACTCCATACTCTGGAAAGCAGTTTGACTCTGAAAGCAATACAGAGAGATCATTTTTCAATTATTTATCTATGGTATAGCTTTATTAATTAAATTTCTCTAAATCTATCAATATAATAACAATGAACATTTTCAGCTGCTTAGAAGCAATCAATAGGCAGAGTCAATCCTATGGAGCTTCATTAGTTTTTAACAACATAACAGTATTAGTTGAATACTCAAACTATTGATCAGCTGACTTGCAGGTAGAGCACTTTTAACATTTTCCAGTATTACAGTTAGGCGGAATGCACACCGGAGAAACGCATTTCGTGAAGCCCTCTTTCATGAAACTTGTCTCATGCAATCCGTTTCACTCGCGCATGCATACAAAAGAAACGTTCCCTGCTTAATCTTATCAGTCGATTGCGAGCAACTTTCGTTTCACGTTTCCTGAAACTTTTTTCACGAAACGCGTTTCTCCGGTGTGCATCCCGCCTTAGTCTGAAATGTATGCTGGCGAAATTGTAACAATAACAAGAAAATTCAACAAAATAGATCATTTATGGGTTTGAAAAAAAATACGTGTCTGGTTAATGATCAATCAACTTTATAAAGGTCGACTCATCTCCAACACTTTTTGATGCAGACAAATGCTTATATTTTAAACTCAGTAATATATTCCCAAATTATGATTGTTTTGTCATTGTATGTATAACACAATAAATTGTTTCTTCTCTTCCAATCCTAGATCATACAGTAACTTGAAGAGCTGAATTGAATTTAATAACTTTTCCATTCCATACAACTATTATTATTATTAGCTTCAAGCTTTCAAAACTATGCGATGCTGTAATAGTTATTTAGTGTTCATGATTGAAAAATTTGTTTCAAATTATTTTAGCCTATTGATGTCAAAATAAAGAAACATTTGATTTGATCTTTATTTACTGAATACTGAATAACATTTTGAGAATTCCATAATGGTCAGTCAAGCATATGTCTAAAGCACACTGCACACAGAGACATTAGTAGCAGCTGGTAACTACTAGCAGGAATGTGGAATTGGAATTTCATGAGCACAAAGTAATGTTCATGTCATTTCCAATCACACTTTCACATAGTAGGTAGCTAGTGGATGACAATAATGTATCTGTGTGAATCGTGCTTATTGAACACATTGGAAATCAAATATTTAGATGGCAAAATTCCCGCAACAGCTACTATTGTCCCTTTGTGCAGGCTGTTAATGGGTGGACCTAAAATGGAGCCTTTCCAGTAGAGTCGTTCCATTCTCCTATTGTTTGACAAGTAGGGAGATGATCAGATTAAACAAAGAAAAACAATTATTTGATTGAATCTTTATACATAGCTCTCACCAGTCAGATGACTGAAGTTAGCTCCAATGTTAGTCTACCAATCTACCTTAACTCATAATATCAAAGTAATATATACACAAAATTGATTGAGAAACTTCAAACAGTCTCAGGGTGTGATCACATAGAATACATATATGTGCAAGTTCAAGCTTGGTTATGCATGAACAAGTGCGCAAATGAGAAATAAATTCTGGAAAGAGCAATAGGAGCACTCACAAATAAAGCTAGCACTTGCTAAATGCGTTCAGAATGAGCTGAAACATGCAAGTTATAACATGTTTCAATGGGTTTCAAAAATACCCTGGTGTCGCATCCTCATATTGGCCTAATGAAGGTCAATGACAACCAGCGCCAGTGTGTGGATATGTGGTTTGCCAGCTCTGGCCTAGATGTGAACTAGGCATTAGCATGCTGGGCCAACATGAGGATGAGAACTAGGAAATATGCCTAGTAACTAGCAACTAGGCATATTGTCGAGTCCAAATGTTGGCCCAGACACTGGCAACGTGACCAGTGCCCAATCAAGGCCAGCGGTAGCCAGCGTTGACAAACCACCTATCCACACTGGCGCAGGACGTCATTGGCCTTCATTGGGACAACATGTGGATGCAGCATTAGCTATCCTACGCTGAAATTATGCCCTATCTACCAATGCTCAATCCAAGTTACGAATGTGAATGGGACAGAAGTATAGCTTGGATTTAACATTGATAGATGGGACGTATTTCATCATAGCTTGGACAGATCCTTAGCTTGGATTTAACATTAGTAGATACTACGTATTTCAGCATAGCATAGGTAAGTGTGAAGAGACCCTAATGCCTAGTCGAAGGCCCAGCCTGGTAATCCAAAATGGGCCAGTGAAGGCCAGCGCTTCTAAAATTGTGTCCCCAAAAAATCTGATTTCAAGAGTTTGAAGTTATATTCACCATAGTAAAATTTGTTTGAATTAAATAAATCTTTCGGATATTGTAGTATGAGTATTTTGGAGCTTCCAGATGGCTGAATTGATCCAACATCCTCGGCATTATTAGAATTACAGACGAATTACTTGTTTTATTGGTAGGAATAAAGATAGGTTCAATACAGGAGAGTTGTTCCACTCATACAATACCAGATATAGACAAAACCTCAGAGACGACATTCATCGAACTGGTATGTATGAGAGGGGGGTAAAGAGTGCAGGAATTCGGCTTTATAATTCATTGCCAACACGCATAAAGGCTCTTACAGGTGAAAAGTTCAGAATTAAGGTGAGGGAGGAGTTGAAGCAGGTTTGTCCTTATTCCAGTGAGGAATTCTTTTTGCATTATGGAACGCAAAGATTGACGACTTAGATTATAATTGACAAATCCTTATACACCTTTCATAGGTGGTCAGTGGGATGAAAAATGAAATGAAAAAAATTTCTTGAAAATCGACATATTTTTGCCGCCATCTTGTTTTTTCATGATGACAAACATTTTTGAGATTGCAATCATGGATAATCTCTTTCTACACATCATTACAAAGAGATTGATACCATTCCCAAGTCTGTACCTTCAAGTAGTCATGAGTTACACGGTTTTCTAATTGTTGGGATTGGCATTTGGTGGAAAAAGCGAGTTTTCCGCTGCAAACAGTACTTTTCTCTCTTTTTCCGATGACGCTCCAGCCGTGAAATATGGACTTACAGCCTCCAAGCAGATGTCATTTTGAAGCTTTGGCAATATACTAGAACACTGTACCAATAACACTAGTGTATGTCTACTGTGAATACATGTACAGGGTGGAAAGTGGAATTTTGTCCCCGAAAAATGTATGTTTCAAGTTTTTGAAGTTGAATAAATCATGAAAAGAGTGGTCGAAATGAGTCGGTTCTCACGAACATCATAGTAGTTTGGTTAATTCTGAACACTTTGGTGGTAAAACCATTCCGACATCACTCACAATAACTAAATAGCATGCGATATAAAAATTTCTGTCAATAATGACCGCCATCTTGAATTTCTCAATGATATCGAATATTTTCGTTGTTTCCATCATCAATATTCTTATTCGGCTTGTTGTAACGAAGAGATTGAGACCATTTGCAAGTCTCTATCTTGGAGTAATCATAAAAAATTGATTTTATAGTTCTAGTTTGTTACCTCATGTCTATGTAAAACCGCACCAGAAATCATGCATGGTTTTCTTTGGAGGGCGCTGGAGAAATTATTTCTTGACGTAAAGCGCATGAAGATATATCGTTCCAAAGTTGAAAAAACGCTCTAAATTTCATATATTTGAAATTTCCCTGTATCTCTTGTACAAAAAAAAGTTATAATGGAATGAAATTGGAAAACATTTATAAAAACAGTTTTTTTTTGCTTTTGAAGGTTATAACTAAAAAATACTTGTTTTAGGGGAAAATTTAACAAAACAAAATTTTAGAGGTAGAGTTTAAAAATATTTTCGCCTAAAAAACGGTTGAATATCTTGAACGGTTATTGAAATACACGCGATATAGCAAAACCCTTGTCTCCGAGCCATCTTGTTTCCGAGGTGTTTGCCTGTGATTTCGACTTATCATCATCACGATCATTATTATGCTAGACCTAATGAAGAAATTGAGACATCTTTAACGGCTGTTACCCAAAAAATGGCATTTGCAATTTCCAAAGTTCTATACGTTTAAGGTCCCCTGAGTCCAAAAAAGATGTTTTTGGGTATTGGTCTGTGTGTGTGTGTGTGTGTGTGTGTGTGTGGTGTGTGTGTGTGTGTGTGTGTGTGTGTGTGTGTGTGTGTGTGTGTGTATGTGCGTCTGTGTACACGATATCTCATCTCCCAATCAACGGAATGACTTGAAATTTGGAACTTAAGGTCCTTACACTATAAGGATCCGACACGAGCAATTTCGATTGAATGAAATTCAAGTTGGCGGCTAAAATAGAGAAAATGTTGTCAAAAACTGGGGGTTTCGAGATTTTCTCGAAAACGGCTCTAACGATTCTGATCAAATTTATACCTAAAATAGTCATTGATTATACAATTGCAAACTGTTGGCAACTGTTGATTCTATTAAACCATTCACTATGAAGAGATACCAGACTTCGTGTGTCTGCAGCGCTATTGTCCTGTCACCAGCTGGCTTACATCTTTGAATAGGAGACTTTGAGATGCGCGTGAACACCACCGTCAGTTGATCAATTTTCATAACGGCAAGGAAAGTTGTGTGAGTGCGCCACACCAGATTTTTATCATTTTTAACAGTCCAATCCTATGTACAATTTGACGAGACTGTTAACTACAGTTGTGCGTGCAATTGTTTAGTAAGCTTGGCAGTGCATTAAAGATTGAAGGTAGGTTGGTAGGTGAGCGTTTTTAAGGGCCGTTTGCATAGTATCCTACATTAAAGCTGCGTTTACATCAAAGTTATTAACAAAATGTTAATAACTTAATCCTCATAGATTGAACACAATAACTTATCATACACATGATGAACATATGTGTTAGTCAAGTTCCGTTCAATCTAATAAAATAGGGATTAAATTTTTAAAACTTCGTACAGTAGGCCTATTTAACTTTGGTGTGAACCGCCCAGCAGCTTAATATTAGTAAATCTAAAGCTGGAATCAAATCTCGTTTTTTGTTTAAACTAAAGTACGGTACCTACTATTTTTCATCTATACTCTTTTACTATTGCACAGTGCAACTAAATGTAAAAGTAATTATAAATCTTATCATTTTTTGAGAAATTTCTCAATCGCTTTTCCTCTCCTATTACAGTACTGTACCTATCAGAGTAGGCTACAGCTCTAAACACACAAACGACGAATGAGTTATTAAAATAACCAATGAACTGCTGGTTTATTGTAAACAAAAAATAACTAATTCCCTGAAGAATTACATTAGGAACCGATTCAAGTTTTAATTCTGTTCACTCAAACTCGATCAACTCAATCTATCTTAGTTTAGCTAGCCTATCTAGGTCATCTATGAAAACGGCATTTTAAATTAATATACTGAAACAATGAGTAGAACTTGGACATCAATACTAGAATTCTAAAACTCAACAATCTCCATAAAGTTAGGTTATTGTTGATAATAGCCTGTTACTTTAAACCACATTATTAACACTGAATCTCAAGTTCATTTTGTTGATTCTTGTAATTCAAATCAAATTGTAAAATAGAATTCAACATCATAAACACAAATTAAAGATTAAAATTCAAATTACGAGGCACAGGTCAGTTAATCAGTTTGTACAACCAATTTTCTGCATTATCAAAGGCTATACGATATCGATAAAGTACAATGTATCGATAACAGAATCTCGATATATATTGTCACATTCTGAGGTGACCGCATTTGTCGTGTCATGAGGCGACAAATGCGGTCGATTTTCATTTTCTCACCTCCCGACAAATGCGGTCAGCGACAGAGTGGGTCACATTCCTGAGGTGACCGCATCTGTCTTGTCAAGAGGCGACAAATGCGGTCGATTTTCATTTTTGCAACTCCCGACAAATGCGGTCAGCGACAGAGTGGGTCACATTCCTGAGGTGACCGCATTTGTCGTGTCAAGAGGCGACAAATGCGGTCGATTTTTATTTCTGCACCTCCCGACAAATGCGGTCAGCGACAGAGTGGGTCACATTCCTGAGGTGACCGCATTTGTCGTGTCATGAGGCGACAAATGCGGTCGAAAAAATGACCCAGTTTGGCGCTATACCCCTTAAATAGACAAGATAAAAATAACATAAATTTTGATAGAAACTTATTTCAATTATTTTTATAAGTTGAGAAACAGTAAATTTTAAGAATATTAAATAGGCCTATTCAATCCTACTGTTTTTAAGGTTATGCTAAAGATAAAATTACGTTAGCCAAAATGAAACATATTTTAAAAACTCACCTCTTTATCCATTATTTTAATTTTGAGGCAAAAACATAACATATAGCTATATAGAAGAATATATTTGTTTTTTAAATTTGATTATTATAAAATAAGGATGATTCTACTTGAATTTTTCAGAATAGAATATTTTAGGCCTACCTGTCCTTTAACCTGAACATCAACTGTTCAATGGGAGAGCCGATCGACTGTAAACAGAGATGGCATTGAAGTTCCTAGCGTTCCACACCCGTCAGTCAACTAATTTAAATCGAGTATCGAAGATGACTTCTATAGGGAGACAACCACTCGGACGACGGAGTATACATTTATCGATAGATCGATTAATTTTACATATCGACTGCAAATAAATATTGGAAGAACTTGTTTGCAATTGATACGCTCATTTATCGATATCAATCTAATTTTTCGATACTAAAATGTCAATCAAGTAGCCTATCAAAGAAATTAAACGACAATTTTCATTTCTTTCAGAAACTTCTTTGAAGACGAAAAATACAACAATATTCGGCTAGAATTATTTTGGAGCAATTTTCTCCTATTGAACACAATCTATTATTATTCACTTTTATAGGAATTGGTAACATAATGATGATAATATACTTCAAACACTAATATTACACTATGCAACCAGTGGCCGGGCGAATTAAAATTTATTAGCATTAATCCTTATTGCGCTCATTGCAATAGCCGGACTCAGATTCTGGCCACCATTGGTGTCCTACTTTGATAAGATCCAAACCTCTCAAAGGGATTTTCAGGCGAGTGGGCAGCGTAGGAAGCTCACCGATTGACTGATTTGGATGGTGTTCAAGAATCAGCCTATCAGAGAGCTTCCTCATCATACACGATTAGCTCCTTCTCCTCCTCACCATAGTCTCGGTAATTCTTCACTCTCTATAATTCGTAGTCACCGCATGTTCACGTCATCTACGAATTATAGAGGTTCTACTGTTCTTTCCACGTTATTCTGTTGATATTGGATAATCTACTGCCATAGAGAAACAATAACATTAGATATCCCATGGCATAGGTCGTTTATGTCGCAACTTTTACTGTTATATCAAGCCGATAGTCTACGTAGTTTTCCCGTAAAGCTGTGTGACGCTGGTAGTCTCTCATATTGTGCAGTTTATACAATCTCACCAAAAAAAAAAAAAACAGTAAAAATCGGCAATAATCTACAGTAATCGGCTTGAGATAACAGTAAAAGTTGCGACATAAACGCCCTATAGCATGGGATATCTACTTATGCTATTGTTTCTCTATGCTACTACTTATTACTGAACAGCTTATCTAAAGGCAAACGCACACAGCAACAGACGAGGAAATATCCCTCCCCAGGAGTTCGAATGTTGCAACGCGTTAGAGACGTCTTTTTCCTCCGTCTTTCTTTTGCTGTGTGCGTTCGGGAGGGATGAGTGATGTGATGCATAAATGTAGTCACCTGGTTTTTAGAAATTTTTATTTCACAAAAACAAGCGTAATAAAATTAGATGGGAACAGTTCATTTCTTTGCAGCCGCGGCTTCGTCTTCCTGTTTGTAGGACTGCAGAAGTTCCTTCTTCTTTTGCAAGATACGCTCTTCCCTTCGCTTCTTGGCCTCCTTGACCTTTTGTCTGCGAGCTTCAGCCTGGTCGCTAAAATTCAAAATCACCATTTCATTAGAAAGTGCTCATCACTTAGTTAAATATTCATTCGTAGGACTTCACAACACTCAAGGACAGAAGTCAACAATAGAATATAGAAACAATTAGTTAACATATCCAAGTATACAATAGTGACAATATCATGGAGACATTTTCGGCAAAGATAAAGAAACGGCGGCGTCTGGAATTAAAATAACGAATTGATAAAATAGAAATTTTAATTAATTATCAATTGATAATTATTTCAATAAATTCAATAAAGAAATGTCTTCAAAATAATTGTAGAGCTACATACTGTAATAGTGTGGATATTGAGTAGGTATTATTGTAGTTGGTTTTTTGTATCATATGTTGAACCTTGAGTTTTTAGTGTGAGAATTGACCATGTTTTTATTGAATTTGCTATCTTGTTGCTTAGATGTCAAATAAAAGCAATTTTCGTGCATTTTTCAAGTACAGTTTCAATTTCATGCCGAAAAAGCTAGTGTATTTGGAAATTGTGCGAGCATTGACCTTTTTGCAGCTTTGGCTTTTCCACTGGAAGTTATGCTCAACGCTCGTGGAGGGGGAATAATTTTCAGTGAAAAGGCCACAGTTGGAATTGAGACGTAACCGGGAAAGCATGTAACGGTGTGCGAGCCTCGGTCCTCTGAATGGGTCCATTTCCCATTCAGAGGGTCAAATTGATAAGTTTCAGTTATCAGTAATTTTCATCTAGTTGAATAAAATCAAATTTTAGAGTTAGTAGGAGTAGAATCAGGAAATTATTTGTACATGTGAGTTCATGTGAAGTGAGTTTTCTTAAATCGTATGTGATTATTTCTGAAGAGTCTAAGTTAAATATTGTTAAAATGGTGAGTGCCAAACTTTTGTTGTTCTCTTATATAGCTCAAAATTTAGTTACATAGAAAGACCGAGGCCCGAATTTAGTTGCAGCAAGTTCTCAAGTGTAGAAATTAAAAATTGAATATGCCTTCTGTCCTAAATCAATTACTGGATAAATTTGTTTAAAAATTTGACATGTGACATGATTTCTATTGTTTCTTTTTTTTTAATTCAATAAAACTGATGTTAAATTTTCAAAGTATTTTTCATTGACGTTCGTGCTCGTAGTTGATAGTTGCTAGAATAAGTGACAAATTATGATAATCTGTGCATTTGAATGAACGAATCCACAAAAAGCTCATAACCAATCAAGGATTCAAATGGAGATTTGATAGCAATAAAATTTTAGTAAATATTATAGAAGAGAAGAAACACCCCCTCCGTTTACATTGGTGTGCAGCGGTGGGATAGACTGCAAGAATGTCTATCGAACCACATGTATTCATTCATATTTTATCAGATTAACTAAGTCATGAGACAAAGATATCCCCGGTTACAATACATTCTACATAGATCTTCTTGAATAATATCAACATATAAGATGATATTTCAAGATAGATTAGATGGTAAAATATTTATTTCATCAAGTGCTATTATTTTGGATAAATCAAGTGAATTTGCTTTGATTGGGACTAGAAAGTTTGAAAAAGCGGCAAATTATTATGCTTTAAAATCTCTTCCTGATAGTTCGAAGATCTTACTCACAGGCTCATTGCTATTGATGTGATCAATCAACTTAATTGTCACAGTTTAAAAATATATGTAATGCAAATATTATTAATGGAAAGGATACTTACTTCAACATCTTCATTCTTGCTTTCTCGGCCTTCTTCTTATGAATGAACTCCATCAATACACGCTTGTTCTTGAATACGTTACCTGAATCAGAGTATTATATTTGAATTGTTGGAAAATCAAGATATAGATTATAAACAATTGGTATACGGACAAACAAGATTCAGCCTAATGTAAAATTGATAATTCATGAATGTAATAAACAATTTTGGCATATTAGTTAAGTTTGGACCACTGAATAAAGAACATAATGGACCCGTTCTGTGTACATAGAATGTGGTAAATTGTCAGATTCACAATTTACCAGGTGAAAAGTTCTGCGTCCCATGGGAAGAATTTTGACAGATTCTGTACCAGAAACCAGTTCCTACCCCACAGTCGAGGCGTGGTAAATTGTTAACAGTTCAAACTATCCGAGCTCTCATTGGTCGATTGAATTTTGTAGTCTGGTTGCTTCTCTGCGCATGCGCTGGTAGCTTGTTTACCATACCATTTTACAAAATCATGTTTGATAACCATTCGTTAAATGAATTTTTCTCTATAGAAAATTCGAGAGTATGCCTTCAGTAATGGAATGAAAGAAATGCACACTTTTCTAGACGTTAAGTTTGTAAAACAGCCTTTCTTCATTCACACAGCTAGTAAACGACACATTTTGGTGTAAATCAACTTCATAATTGCGCGCCAAAAGCTTGAACCAACAATTTTGAAATGGCGTTCCATTGAAACATTTTGCACTAGTCACGTGATGGAACAATTTACGATTGAAACTGGAACAATAATTTACTGTACACAGAACGTAAATCAACTTCATAATTGCGCGCCAAAAGCTTGAACCAACAATTTTGAAATGGCGTTCCATTGAAACATTTTGCACTAGTCACGTGATGGAACAATTTACGATTGAAACTGGAACAATTATTTACTGTACACAGAACGTACACAATGGAGTTTTCACTTTTCAAGTTGGATTGTTTGACGTATCAAAAGCAATCAAAGTCCTATCTATTATCTTCCAATCTCTAGACTGAGTAAGAACTAAATATGTAATTAACGGTGGCACAAAAATAAAATTATTCACATAATAATACATTCTGATGAATGAAAATTGATGTTTTTGCTTTGATTCAAAGGTTTGTTTTACAACAATACTGATATCAGCCACTTAATTTTACTTACACAAAAGAAACTGTGTTGCTACAGTTGTATCGCTCAATTATAGCTGATAGAAGTAGTCTTATTCGTCTTATTATTCTGATTATACAATTTAAAATTATTACACTATAAACTCTGTGTTTTATATCAGTGACAAGAAATGAACATGTGTGTGTACACATTATGTCATACATAATGACATCATGTGTGTGTACACATTATGTCATACATAATGACATGTGCGATTATGTGCATCACAGCGAAAGGCTTCGAACAAAAGTTTTTGAGGTAAGGTTTATGTAGTTCATTTGTTCTTCGCAGCTCTACATTTGATGTTAAATTATTTTTTCTATTTATAATTCATATTATAAGCTGCTTTCAAATAGCTGTTTTTTGTTCGAAGCCACTCGCTGATGACACTACATTCGTGACAAGCAAGAGTGTGCAAACATGTTCAACACATTTATCCTGTCAATAGTGGCCACCCTAATAGGTGAGATGTGGATTAGAACACTAAAACTTACCCTTAGCCTTCATGTAAAGGTGATGGTACAGATGCCTGTCGATTTTCTTATCTTGTCTGTATTTTTTCAACAGTCTTCTCAAGACACGCATACGATTCACCCATAGAACCTGCAATTGCAAAGCAAATGATACACTGAATAACAAGGAAAGATTAGTATTTAATCCATTCTATTTTGTGATATTAAGATACCAAATTTTGTGAGTTGTGCGTACTGTTCACAGGATTATCAATTCTTTCTATCAGCTCAGAGTAAATTTATTAGCCAAATTTCAAACAGTTTGAACGCTCATAAAAAGTCAAACAGATGAACAAATTATATGATACTAATTGGAAATTTCTTCCTCTTTCCAACCATATCCTTAGAATTGGATTTTGACTGATAGTTTTCTAGTTATTTTTCAAAAACATAGAGAAATCAATATCACACAAAAATGATCTACCTAGATCAAATGGTTCATGTATCTTTATGTCAACATATCTCGAATACTAAGATCGACATAAAACATTTTACTGGACATTTTTTGTTGCAAATTTCATGTGTAGAATCTATAGTTTTCGGCTGTTACACATTTCGTGGGACACGAAATATAGAAGAAACAAACAGAAAATTTGTTCTACAAATAATGTACCATTGGAAAAGTAATATAAAAAACTCTAGTACAAAAAGCATCTCTCACCTTTTGTGGCATACGGGCGTTGGCTGTACCTTTCCTCTTACCAAAGCCACAATGTCTGCCTTTCCTCCTGGCTTCAGTGTTTTTACGAACGCGAGCACGTGAATGTACTGCAACCGGTTTCTTGATGATAAGACCGTCTTTGATCAGCTTCCTGATGCTTTGACCTGAAAACAGAGCAAAAAATTAGCCAGACCAATACCGAGTGGAATTCAATTTATATGCATCCACAGAGTAGCCTACAGCTCCAGAAAACTATACAAATAAAAAAACAAATCAACAGTATGTTAGTAATGTGAAATTTTTCTTCTATGTCTGGTTTTGAAGCATCTACATTTGAAAACATATTTTATGACTAATTAAGAACAGAACATTTGGTGAAGTGAACAACTAGGCCTACAATACAACCTATTTCGGACTATGTGTAACCTTATCTAAATTTGGGAGAGGAATAGCACAAGGTTATCTTAGGCTACTTTTTTCTTTCCCTATCATTTTTGATGATAGTTAAAAATCAATTGATGAGAATACTTGAGTCACTATACAAACCCTAATCATCGATTCCTAATAAGTTGTATTTAAAAAAGTCATAACTGTTTCTATTTGTAATATAACTGTTATTCCACCTCTACGAACTGTAGACGCCATCGAACTTACAAGTGTTGGTAATGGATGAAGCAGAAGGTATTAAAGCACTGAAAAATCTGAGAGCTTGAAATAATTTAATTAAAAATACTTACGTGAATTTGTGTTTGCGATTTCATTTATTTCATTGGGATCCAACCACACTTTCTTTTTCCCGCAGCGCATCACTGAGGCTGCTAGCCTCTTCTGTAACTTCAACGAACTGAAAAATACAAGATAACATAACTTATTAATTTTACTTAGGAGAATGCACACCATTTCAACAATAACATATGTAAAGTTTACAAAAGGCATAAATCCCCTGTTTTAATGAAAGCTTTATCAGGGTGTCCACTGAATCAGGCTCAGAAAATTCCCGTACATTTCACCTTTTTCCCGGTTTTCCCCGCCAGTTAAAACACATTAGTAATACTTAAAAATAAAGGATTATATGGAGGAGGAGGAGGGGTGGGTCACTCAGAAACGGGTACATTTGGAGAAATGTAATATTCTTAAATAACAATTTGAAAAGTGGAGCAGTATGTTTTTCATAAAAATTTAGCACCATTATACGATGATAACTGTACACTGCATTTCAAATAATAAAAAAAGCCATTTGAAAGAAAAATACTTCGCTACATACAGAATGACCAAAGCACCTCGTATTTTCGGTTAATTTTCTATTTTACTTTTCTTGCATTACCATAGGTAAGGAAAGTACTGCTCTCCAAAAAAAATAAGGTACCCCAATTTCTACATTTCAAGGTCCCCTGAGTCCAAAAAAGTGGTTTTTGGGTATTGTACTTTATGTGTGTGTGTATGAGTGTATGTATGTCTGTGTACACGATATCTCATCTCTCAATTAACGGAATGACTTGAAATTTGAAACTTGAGGTCCTTACACTATAAGGATCCGACACGAACAATTTCAATCAAATGCAATTCAAGATGGCGGCTAAAATGATGTAAAAACAGGGGTTTTCGCGATGTTCTCAGAAACGGCTCCAACGATTTTGATCAAATTTATACCTAAAATTGATAAGCTCTATTAACTGCCACAAGTCCCATATCTGTAGAAATTTCAGGAGTTCCGCCTCATCTATGCAAAGTTTGATTTTAGATTTCCAACTATCAGGCTTCAGATACAATTTAAACGAAAGATTTCAAGAGGAAGAGATTGAGCATGAAGATTTCTACAATTAATGTCCAGTAACATTTTCACCTAAAATTTAAAATAAGCTCGAAATTCGAGAAAATATGATTATTAAACTTAAAGAGAGAGGCAACTGTTGATTCTATCAAATGGAAGAGGAATTCTTGATCTCGTCAGCTGATCATTTTTAGATTATATATTATGCTCGATAACTCGACTCTTACACTGGACACATGTACACACAACATGAAGACCAAATATCGGGGCACCGAGCTTCGCTCCGGAGTAAAAAGGCATAGTTTATATTTATTTATTGATGAACAGAACACAATTCTTCAAAATGATTGGGGAAGGACTAACAGGCGCAGCCCAAAACTGTTTCTTCCCCGGATTTTGATTTATACAATATAAATAGTCCAAAAAGTAGGTTATGTTCTATACACTTGAATTCGGGTCCAATTTCCAGTCCAAACATTAAAAGAAAGTTTTAGGGTTGAAGGATTAAAAGAAAAATTACATTGTTTGATGAATTTGGTAACATCGCAAAAATATGTTTTTATTTTAAATATGAAAATTATTTTTGATCAATTATGAATAATTTTACCTTTTAAATCCTTTTAAAAAATGTTTGTATCTCGACAAAATTCTTGTACAATTCCCGTTAAAATGAAATTCATGTACAATTCCCGGTTTTCCCGCCCCGTGGACACCCTGTTTATTCCTAATGGGTTTAAATTTTAAAACAGTAGAAGAAACTTATTGCATCGTTGTCATAGTCAGAATTTAAACACTCAGGTTATTGTATCTGCTTCACTTACAAATCACTAGGCAGCTTACATTGCGTAGCTCCTAAGACAAGATGGGTCTTCAGTTAATCTGACTTTTCCGGCAACAATAGACCCACCCATATATCATACCTTCATGACCAGAGACTGTGTCTTTAGTGTACCTGAATAATTTTTGTTTTAAGCTGCGTATACACCAAAGCTATTAACAAAATGTTAATAACTTAATCCTTATAGATTCTATTAGATTGAACAAAGCTTAGCATACACATGATGATCATATGTGTTTGTTAAGTTTCGTTCAATCTAATAGAATCTATATTGGTGTAAAGACGGCTTCAGGGGTTGACCCTGACGCAAGAGTTATGTCAAAAGAAACACTTATTTAATTATGTTTTGAAAATTATTCAAACATTAAAAACAGAATTATTCAGCAACTTTTATTAAGATCTCAATATCAACGACCCCCTTAAGCTGTGTTTACACAGAGTTATTGACAAAATACTAATAACTTGACCTTATAATTATATTTTAATAGTTTGAACAGAATTTTACTAACGCATATGTTCATCATGTTTATGATAAGTATGTTCAATCTAATAGTATCTATAAGTGTATAATTTGTTATGTTCAATCTAATAGAATTAAATTAAATTATCAACATTTTGTTAATAACTTAGGTGTAAACGCAGCTTTACAGTCCAACGTTGAACCGGACAATGAATATCGTAATAATGCACCTCAAGCTGGTCAAAAAGATATTGGATAGGGATTAGTTAGCTTAGCAAAGACTCTTTGATTCTATCCGCGCGTTCATAGTAAGACGGCTTGAGCCGCTCAATAGTCAGCTAGCTAACCTAAATTTATTAGATTCAGAAGCATGTTTTGAAATAATCTTTATAGATGACAAAGTGTTTAATAATTTAGTATATCAATAGGTACAGAAGTAAAGCTCGTAAAGCTTTTTTTACTTTATAAGTGTAAATGCTAGTCTCAGAAAAGTTATTTACCATTGTATGTAAACAACTTTTTAATAAATAAAAGAACCAGGAACGTTCTACAACTTTAAAGATTCCTCTGGGAATATTGATTTACAGTAAATCATAACAATATTATATATTTTAGGTATGACATGAAATGTTCAGACATGAACGCCGAATTGGAAGTAGTTAATCATAAAACCAATATTACTAATCACTATTACAAATATTTTAATGAATAAAACTTTATAAATAATTTTATTTGGGTTTTATAACACGAATTAGAAAAAAAATGTATTGTAAACCAATAGCCTAGTGTCTAAAGATCTAAGATTCAGGTTATCCAAATCTTGAAAGTTACTATACATAGAAGTCATTGAATTAAAGATTTGGAATTATGTCCAAACAAATTTATGTTTAATCAGATCTGTTTTAAAGTATTTTTAGCAGAAATAAAGCGTATAAATAAGATTTAATTCTATTTAAATGAATATCGCAACGTGTCTTACCTCATGGTTTATTCACTCACGACCACAGTCCTGGAGAAAGGAAGCAATATGGCGGAAAGAATGCTCATGTTGTTATTACTTTTTTATGAAATAATTTTAAATATAGAATGAGATATTTGAAAAGGAATTCGTATTTAAAAATTATATTTTACAATAAAAATTGAGTGATTCCTTGATTTTTGGAAAAAAAACTTTTTGTTTCACCTAGGAATGTGGTCGTCTATGTTGTATATTATTATTTTCCTTATTCATTGAATAATGAAAAAATAGTTCGATTTGTTTTGAAATAATTTTTTAAAAGATTCGCAATTTCCTCCTAAATATTGCTTTTTCACTTAAATACAAAAAAATATTAAAATATTCATAGTGGTAAACTCACGGCTGTAATTTTGGTAGACTTGTAGAACAGCTGCTTCATGAAAAATATCATACGTTTTGGAAATTTGGATACTGTGAGTGATATTCTGTATTGTAGAGGTTATAAAGTTTATCAAATTGCAGATTTATCTTTCCTAACCAGTCATATTGTTTAATCGTAAGTTAAAATCAAAGTTTTTAATTAATTCATGAAATGTATACAAACTCCTCATCAAGTTTACTGTTGAATGATCATTTTTCAAAAGTATAGTAAGGTTATGTCACATTATTTATTTTACGGAATCAATTTTTAAGATTGATCTAATTCTAAATTTACTTTCATTATATTATCTCACTACTCACTTTTGATCAAATAATGAACTACACCATAGTTGAAATTAGCTTATTAGATAGTAGGTCTATGGTTTTTGCCTATCATCAGTGATATCATGCAATCTGTTATCTTAATTTCCTAACTTAGTTACTATTCTGCAATCTTGCAGATTATTTAAAGAGTTGACGTCCCAATTCAAAATTACCTGTAATTATTGGCTTTCTTTAATATTGTTTTGTAATGTATAGGCTCCGTTGCACCACTTTTAAATTTCGTCATCTCTTTGTCAATCTGCTCTTTTGTTGATTCTATAAAATGATGCAATATTTCAATTACATTCTTACATAAATCTTGTAATTTGTTAGTCCATAATCTTGATACACAAAGTGGACCGCAAAAGAACACGCCAGGAAATAAAAACAAAAGTAAGCAAATTGGTTCAAACAATAAAATTTCAAAAGTAGATACTAAACACGCTGCTCTTCAACGTAAAGAAGTCAGATAGTGAGTAAAATGGACGTTTCAACCCGCCACAGAACTGTCTCATAAACTAGTTGATGTAGGGAGCTAGTATTATATTGCATAGCTTGGCTGAAAGATGGACACAGCCAATCTGCGTTCTGCTCAGCGTCTGATATGGCACGTCCAATCTCAATCTTCCCCAGGTCTCATATGTGTGTAAGCTCTGCATGGTTGCAAGCACTGTATGTTTCCCGCAGAGTGTATGCATTATGTATAGTGAGAAAATCGATATGATCCTCTCTTGAATGAAAAGAGGATCAAAGTACGCTAGTCTATTGGCAACACACAAAGCCCTTAATGTCATTTTCGGAATCCGCAGGATCGGTACTACATCCACAACTTCACCCCACCAAGTGAGGCCATACAAAATATCACTATGAAAAAGAGATAAGTAGCATATTTTTAGGTCATGACATGGAATACGGCACTTCAAGTTCCTGAACAGGTAGACCACACTGCTCAACCTGCAACGAAGACCATCAATATGCTCACTCCATGACAGTTTCCTGTCCTCCAAAAGCCTCACTGGAGCACAGTCCAATCCTCCCCCCCCCACCTTTCCTAAGGCTGAAAAAGAATAGAGTTTGTCTTGGTTGAAGCAGTCCTGGTTAAAGCATAAAATGGTTTGTCGCAAACCAGCCCACCGTAAAATCTCTGGTTTCCTAACTAGAAAAAGGAGCTCCATTTTCGTCATTGGCACCTTCATAACCCTAAGAACATAATGGAAATGATAACCAATACTTAACATATTTATTATAATTACTAACTAATTAACTTATTTATTATTTCATGGAGTGGCTCAAAAATTTGCTAAATTACTCAAAAATTTCCAATTTATAGAGATTTGAGTAAAGTATTTTTGTTTTTAATTAGTTTTTAAAAATCAAAATTTTAAATTTTCAGTTTAGTCATTATTTTTGAAGTGGAAATTGGACTTTTTGAAGTGAAAAGTGAAATCTTAACCTCATTCTTTTTTGAAACTTTTATTTGTAAAAAATTGGGAGAAGTCAGTTTTGGGCTATGCCTGTTGTCTTCTCCCAATCATATTATATATTATAATTATGATTTGTGATTGTCAATGAAATAAATTATAGTTACTAGCTAATGAATTTCTAATGATGAATAGTGATGTATAGAAGCGGGAATATATTGATGCATTGAGAAGGGGGTCGATGAAGGTTCGATCCTCTTTGCTCTTTGAAAGAGAAAAGAACCATTTAATGTAAACATTAAACATTAAGGGCTATTTGCACAGTGACAGTTAAACTGAATTTCATTTTAAACTGGATTAAATCCGTATCAAGTCTCGTTTGTTATAATGTGTTTCATTTTGAGTTCAAGCCACCAGCTGATTAAATTCAGTTTAAGCTTTGACTGTGCAAACGGCCCTTAATGTAATGTACGTGTAAACAGGCTTGTTGCTAAAAGTTAATCATGGTAGCTTTTGGGCTTAGATTTTTTATTAGTCATGTTTTTCTATTATTCTTATAGCATCAAGTCAGACACTTATAAGCTATTCTATGTTGACTCAAATTAATAAAATCATTGATTCAGGAATGACTCATTGGTGCAGCCTCTACAGGAAGATTTTTTGGTCCTGTTACCCAATTTTTAATGTAATTTATAAGTAACGGAAATTCAGTTGTAATAAAAATTTATAGTGGTTTTATAAAAAAGAAGAATTGTAATTCTACTACTCATTCCTCAGTTGATGAAGGTCATTGGAGAATATGCTTAAAATGTCCACTCATTAAGGCTACACATGCTTTGGCTCATTCCACCTTATTTATGTTCCATGGTAAAAGACATTCTGTTCAAAAGACGACCGGAATCCACACAGAATGTTACCTAACTCGAAGATAATCAATAATCACTCCTGTGTGTGTGTACCGATTGAGTAGGACTAACATCTTTGTACGACAAAACATCATTTACCTTCATTAGGATTAAATTACGATACCATACACTTATAATAGCGTAAAAGAACTAAAGAATCACTCTCCATATTGGTTAAGGACTAATGTTTTTAATGAGGGATCCTGGTTGAGTTAATTCAGATCAAATAATACTTAATATTGTCCCAATAAATAATATATTTCCTCCATTAACAGGTAGCAGGTAGAGACATTAACAATAAAAGACGGAACCTGTTTATCAAATTGATAAACCACGATTTAATTTACCTAACTAGAGGTTTTTTCATACATTCACATGATGAAAGGATACTCTGCTTTCGCACTTTCAATTTAACTCTTCATTACTGTTAAATTCTTAGTCCTTTTAACATCGTTATATTTGAATAATACCCTATCGGTTAGTTTTTACAACTTTTTTATTATGAAAGATGCCCACATGAGATCTTAGCTTGTGCATGGGTAATGGTAAGTGCGTGGGTGAGTTAATGATAATTTCAAACGTCCAACCTTACTGACGGGATTCACACCCACTACCAGGTAGTGCTAGCAGATTGAAGGGTGCAACGCCTCAGTTTTCTTGGCTAGCCTGTCTGGCAACCTCTCCCTAACCTTTCCTTGACAAGTTTGTAGAATTAAGAAGTCTAATATGGTCATTTGTGATTAGCCTACTTGGTTATTAGGCTCTCTTTGCATGATCAACCATCTCATGTAACATAATTTCTCTATGTTGTATAATTGATTCAATATTTTACTCGTATTTAACATATTGACTGTATTTTTCAGAATTACATCATCAAACCAGAGTAAAAATGGAGAGCACTCGAGAACGTTAAATTCATCATCCAGATCAATTACAATAAACGATTCCTTTGGGGATCTTGGACGTTGAATTGAAAGGAACGTAATTAATGAGTACAGAGATCAATACGAATGGTAGTGCTAAGGCACAGCAATCATCCAACATCTGTGTCGGTCCATCGAGCTCAGACCCTACAAATTCAAATCCATTGAGTAAATCAAAGAAGCGACGTCTCAGAAAAAAGAAGAAAAAGCCCTTGAAGTCGCCTGATGCTCCCGACAAAGCTTTGACAGAGCCGAACTCAGCTTCCACTCCCGTTGTAAATCCATCATCCAACGGAATAAAACAGAATCTATCAAAAAGTGAGAATATTGAAAAATCTGTTCCAGAGAAAAAGAACTCTCCTAAAAAAGTGATTGATATTTCTCGTGGTGGTGACAAATCAAAATCTATTAGACCTGCTGGTGCTAATCCAAATACGATCCAGAGTGACAAGTCTAGATCGGAAAACTCCAAGAAACAAATCAATACGGTTTCTGAATCGATACGATTGGATGGTGGTAAGCAGGAGAAGAAATCAAAAGGGAATTGCGGTCCAGATAGGCCTAGTTCTCTCACTGAGGTGAGAAACGTTCCCATCAATTCTGATCCTAGTATCGACAAGAATTTGTCGTTGGAGGGCTCATCAGCAATTGCTGAGAGATTAGCAATTGTAGAGAAGCTATTTGATAGTCCTGCTTTTTCTCATATTGTTGATAGAATTCAAGTAGAGACTGATACGAGGCAAGACCAATCTAGAGTTAGTGACTCACCAGTCAATCAAAAACCTCCAGTTTCAGCTGAACCAAAAGTTAGCCAACTGAATCAAAAGCCAGCAAACATGAATACAAAGTCGAGGGAAGAGGTGATGGCCGAACGAGAGGCCAAAAAAGCAGCAAAAGCTGCCGCCAAGGCTGCCAAGTCAAAGCCGAAATCAGCTGATGTTCCCGTTGATAGTGCCAATAAACCTGCTCAATGTGCCGAGAAGGACACAAAGATACCAACTTCTCAAAATGAGGTAGCTGCCACTGAAGATGCAACTAAGGTAATTCAAGAGACAAGCACAGTGCCGAGTCGAGTGTCGGATGTCGTGGATGGAACGGCCATGCATATGAAACGAAACCTTGCGCAGCTCATAAACCACCAAGTACCAGAAACGAAGAAAGATGTACCTTTGAAAATCGAAGAGGTGAAAAAGTCTGAACCACCCACAGAGAAGAGTAAAGCCGAGCTGAAAGCTGAGAGGAGAGCTAAGCAGGTAAGCAAATTATTCGATTTCGTTGTGAATAATTTGTTGTGCATTTGTGACAATTGACGTAAATATGCAAAACTATAGTCTGTTCGTCGAAAGGAGAGACAACAACATAACGTAGATATTTTATTACAAGTATAAAGGCAATGACTAATATCAGCAATTAATATCTGGTATAATTACATTAGTGCAAACGTTTTGTTGTTATCTCTTCTTCCGATGAACGGACTTTAGTTAGGGTATGATAACATTGGATACGTATCGTATATGTGCAAGTGCACGCGTGATCATGCATGACCAAGTGCGCAGATGAGAATCAAAGTCTGGGAAGAGCAATAGGAACACTCACACTGAACGCATGCACTTGCTGGTTGCGTTCAGTGTGAGCAGCTACAGACAAGTCATAACGTTTTTCAATGTCTCTTTCCAGATTTTTTTTCTGCTCATGCACTTACTCGCATCCAATGTGATCATACCCTATTAGTAGTACTGTAGTAGAAGCAGATTTGACATTTTTGTGAGTTATATTCTACTGTCCCTTCTCGATTGAGAGGATCCTACATTCTAAAATTATCCTGATCAACAACATGTTATCTTTAGCATTACAGATTTTAAATTTTCAATTATCTATTTTCATTGACTAAATAAAATCCAAATTAGTTGTGGTACTCAGTATCAATTTTGTTGAATATTGAATTTAATTTGTCATTGAATAATACAATTTCTCCTGATTCCATTCAACTTTTTTCTTAGATTTTTCAATATTTCTTGTAATTTAAAAAGGCTATTTAGCTTCCATCTAATTTATTCATCAGATGCCATGGTTTGAAATGGAGTTTCAAAAAGTAAAGTAAATAAAAGTTTCAAGTATGAAGTACAAGTCACAAACAACATTGAAAAGTAAAATTTAACAAATATTTAGAACAAACAAAATTGAACAAGAACATTAAGCATTTCGTTCAGTATTGATCTTTCTGACAGAATATTCCTTTATAATAGTGAAGTCCACGCTATAATGGCAGTGGAGAAAGATAGGAGAAACAGCGTTGCCGACTCTCTGCCTTACCACTGCCTTCTATAGAAGATAGTTGATACCGGTATATCTCTGATGTAATATTAACTGTTCATTCTTGTTTAAAATAATCGATTATATTTTATTTGTCAAGAAAATATATTTTTCAATGATAAATAATTAATTTTCATAATTGAGATTAAATATTTTAGTAATAATGCGATTTTGTAAACTATTTAGGAAGCACAGAGAGCAGCAAAGGCAGCATCCAAGGCAGCTGATCCTGACCAAGCCAAGAAAACCGAGGAGAAGATAGAAAAACAAGTCAAGGCAGCAGTAGAAACTGTTAAAGAGAAGGTGAGTAAGAGTGAAATTGAAATATTTCAATAAATTTTTGTAATCTTAAATTTCACTTTATTACAAACAATTCAGTTCTTCATGAACTGCTAGTTAATAAATCAATTTGATCACTTTAAACAACATAGCAGTCTAGTTCAGTGTAAATAATCGCAGAAAATCTATCCACGTGGTGACTTGGACCTAGACCTAACACACAACTACTCTGTGGTAGTTTTAGCAAAATTACCTCACTGACTGTGTGTTGTTTAAAACGAAATTAATTGATAATTTTTCTGTAATTAGTCTATATTTCAAAATAAATACATATTATCTCGTTTACTATAGTAAACGCGAATTGGAGAGGCCAAGGTCCATAAATACAGGTCATGACACTCGTGTTCCTTATGGAGCGGCCATTATGTGGGGTCTTTGTGGCGGTACATTTGAAATATTCCAATCTGCTCATAACAAAATCATGCATTATGCTTTTTAAAAACAATATTCTGGTTCAGATTATCTGTAAATTCAGGTTTTTTGGTTTTTTAATAATGAAATTGCAATAATAAATGGTTCAATAATTCATTTTTTATTATTAAAGATTGTTCCTATTCTTGTAACTTTTTATGATTCATAAGGCATAGTGACAAAAGGCTTATCTTTTAAAAACAGTTTAAAGTTCCCAATCAATTAAATCTAAAAATTCAGTTCCTAGTTGGAATCTAAATATTATTCTGTTCTGTGGAAAGAATTTATTTTATAATTCAAAGCCAAGCAATATTCCTTGAACAATATAACACATCATGTTGTTCAATCTATGATAATAACAGCTGATAATTTAAAAATTGGTGAACTCAAAGACCTTAAAGATGCAAAGATATCTCTTTAAGGTCTTTGGGTAAACTAGAACCCCATAAAATAATTGCAATGCATCATGGAATAATTATTGTGTCATGACCTGTAT
The DNA here is from genome assembly GCF_014356525.2 of Nilaparvata lugens. Lineage (NCBI taxonomy): Eukaryota > Metazoa > Arthropoda > Insecta > Hemiptera > Delphacidae > Nilaparvata > Nilaparvata lugens. The sequence continues at coordinate 83,503,496 of NC_052504.1, forward strand.
TTATAGACCTTGTGAGAGGCGGGTGATGGTGGCTCCATCTATGAGTGAAATTGGTAAATTTCAAGCAGTAAAAATGTTCAAACAGTTTGTCTGCTTTGAGTTTGTTTACATTATAATGTCATCATAACCTGATTTCTCATTAAACATTTTTTCAAGATTTTTCAAATTATGTCATATATTTCATTCGAACTGAATAATTTGGAATGGACATCAACATCTCAAGCAACAATTCAAGCCTTTACTAAACCGTTGTGATTGTACAAGTGAGGAGTATTTGTTTGTTTTTCTCTAAAACATAAATAAAAACTGATTTAAAAATTGTCTTATGATTGACACATCTCCAATATTTAGAATAAAATATGCAATTTAACAATTCACTCAGAGATTGTGCCACCATCACCCGCCTCAACAATTTGCGTTTATTATAAAATAACAATGAAAATTTATTGCTGTAGGCCTGATAAATTTTTGTTTTGGAAATGAAGATACTAGTGGATCAAGCATTACAGTCAATGTTGTTATTAATTAAATATTGCAAGTGAATTTGTCCCTCACTGACAAATGAACCATAGCATTTTTAAATTTCAGGCCACTAAAGCTATTGTTATTCCTATTACCTATCTTTAATCTTATGTGATGATTGGTTTTTGTATTATGTTGTAAGAAGAATTTTTTTAAATCACATTCACTATCACTATTTGTCAGAATGGAATTATTTTGTCCATAATTAGCCTAATTAATTTACTTATTCAATATTGTAGGTTGTACGACTGCATGAATCAAACGTGCCAAACAGTGAGGGTCAGTATATGATCAAACTCTTCAGTCATCTTCGTTTGAACAAGGAAAGATTAAAAGAAGATTAGTAAGTATCTTAAATTAGAATCGATATCAGTTTCAAAAATTCAATTAGGTTATTTATTACTCATTTCAGTTAATGGGGGATTTAAAATCAGCTAAACTTTGACTTGAATTTTACATGTTTTTACTATGTTTTTCAAAATTGTTTATTCAAAATCGTTGGAGCCGTTCTCGAGAAAATCGCGAAAAACCCTGTTTTTGACGACATTTTTGCCATTTAGCCGCTATCTTGAATTGCATCAGATCGAAATTGTTCGTGTCGGATCCTTATATTGTAAGGACCTTACGTTCCAAATTTCAAGTCATTCCGTTAACTGGGAGATGAGATATCGTGTACACAGACGCACATACACTCATACACACACACACACACACACACACATACAGACCAATACCCAAAAACCACTTTTTCGGACTCAGGGGACCTTGAAACGTATAGAAATTTATAAATTGGGGTACCTTAATTTTTTTCGGAAAGCAATACTTTCCTTACCTATGGTAATCGGCAAGGAAAGTAAAATCAGACTAAAGGATTATTCATCATAAATCAGCTGACACAGATGTGTGAAGAAGCCAGTCTATTGCTGCATTTCCATAAGGTCTATAGTTTCAATCAGGTACTTGTGGATGATAATATTGCGTGAGGTCTACTGTTCACAGAACTACTAGTACAGCTGATTCGAATCCTAGTATTTCATTGAAAATTACTTAGAACTAGCCATTTCTAGCTTTTATTCAATTGACCTAATTGACTTTAATTTTTGTTCTAGTGAAAATCTACATCCAGCAATCATCAAGCTGGGAATTCAGTATGAAAGTAGAATAGTTTGTGGATCAAATGCTCGATGCGTTGCTCTGCTGTATGCATTAAAAAAAGTAAGTTCATTTTCTAAAATTGTTCATTTTACAATAATTGTTTTATTATAGTTACCTATTAGTATAATATTTATAATATTAAAAATCCTGTTTTATTCACTTAAGAATAAAGGCCCGGTTCCACTAAGCTCGATCAAGACATTTGAAAAATGGTCAAATCGGGTTCGCTTTACAAGTGTGCACTGGAATCATCAATAGTGACTATCGCCATAAAAATCATATGTTCTAGTGAACCGTGCCTGATCACTACCTCCGTAAACAAAGCCGTAGTGCATTCGTGTGACGTCAACACAGGTAGGTGTCCACAACAAAAAAATATTGATTTCAGCTGATCTATATAAGCTAGTGCTTTTATTGGTGTAGGAGCCCAACCTGTGCTGACGTCACACGAATGCACTACGGCTTTGTTTACGGAGGTAGTGGCCTGATTTGACCATCATGACTGAGCTTTGTGAAACCTGGCATCAGTCTTGCTACTGTAATAAACTTGGATCTTGCTTCTACGAAACTTTGCTGCTTGTTGTGTTGCAGATGTTGAGCGATTATTGCACGCCGTCGAAACAAGAGTTTGCTCGAGGAGTGGAGAGTGTGGTGGCTCGGTCGCTGGCCTACCTGGACCAGTGTCGCCCCGCCTCCGTCTCCATGGTCAACGCCGTCAGGCACATTAAGCGCCATCTCACTCAGATACCCAACACACTCTCCGATTTGCAGGTCACTATCTTGCAACTCGCAACGTATTTTGAAGTTTAGCATATTCTATTCACTTAGTTTTAAAGTCATTCGTCTATTATTCTCACATAACTATACCATGTTTAGCACGATTAAGGTTAGTTTCAATTAAAATAATAATGTTGGGGTGAGTGAGTTAAATTTGCAACAAATATATTAATAAGAGATTTAATACCATTCGTCTATTACTATTATTATAAGTTTTCCAAGTTTAGAATGGTTAAGATTGTAGATGAGAATGATGGTTTTGATGAATGAGTTGATTTGCAATAAACAGGTTGATAAGAATAATTTCCCAACTTCCCCACAAAAAATCATTACAAGTTCTACTCACTCCGTTTTAATACCATCGTACACTATGACGAATTGTTCAAGTTATAAATGCCAAGTATTATCAAATCAAATCAAATAATTTATTTGCCATACAATAAATACATAGGCATTCAAAACATAATAAAAGAGAATACATAATTTTATAATCAAAAGTATAAAATAATAAAATAAAAATTAAGCATAAATAATACCAAAATCATAATTAGATACTTCTCAATGGTAATCCGGCATCACCAGCAAAAGGAATCAAGCCTTGCCCGCTGGTGAGAGTTGCAATCAGCTAATTGTGCTTGAATAAATCTGTTACATTGGTTGTTTCCTAGTTTTATACAATAGTAGAGAAAAAAATAATCCACGCTTTAAAATATGTTTTTAAAAAATTAGATAATGCTTTCAATTGAAAAGAAATAGTTTTCTCTTATCCAATTTTTTAGTATTTTGTAATTAATTTTTGCTTCCAGATCAAAAGGCAATTCATTTATGAATCTTGTACTTATATAAATGAGCTGTCTTCTAACTACTGTTAGTTTTGTTTTATAAATTTTATATTTATAGGTTGTATTTGGTCTAAAATCATATTGAACTATATCATTTAATAAAAATTTGTTTTTATACTTAATAATATATTTTGCTAAATTTTTCAAGTACAATTGCCTTACAGTCATCACATTAAATTCTTCAAATAGCAGATTATTTGGATGCAATCGATGTTTATTCAATATTGTTTTAATAATACACTTTTGAGTGATGAATAAGTTATTTAAATGACTATCGAAAGCCCCACCCCAGATTGTTATCCCATATTCTAATATGGATTGCACCAAAGCAAAATATACTGTTTTTAAATCCTGAAGTTTGAGTATTTTGTTAATTTTATAGAATTTGAAAGAAATATATTTGAGTTTTTTACATAAATAAGCTAAATGAAAATGCCATTTCAGGTATTCGTCAATAATTATCCCTAGATATTTTAGGTTACTTACATTTTCAATACTTGGACAAACGCAGAGATTCTTGTCTGTGCACTCAGAGTGAAGTTTAATTTTTAAATAAATACTAGGCTTTCCTGCTGCATTTGCTGAGAATGAGACATATTTAGTTTTTTGAACATTCAAACTCAGAGTGTTCAATTCCAGCCATTTTTTAATTTTACACATATCCCTTTCAGCAACCCTGAACGCATCATCCCAGTTTTCCGCGCGAAAATTATAGCTGTATCATCAGCAAATGATACAAGTTTACCACATTCTAATTTTAATTTTAAAAGGTATCAATTTTCTCGTAGTCGATATTTTAGATATTCTTTTTAAAGGACCTATAAGTGATGATTCAATAATATTGTATAATGAAGATATAAAGGGTTGGTGGAAAGTATGGAAACAGCTTAATATTTCTGTTACAAGGATAACTTGACATTATGATTTATTGGGGATCCTATTTGTATAAAAAACTAATTTTCTGGCGCTTCAAAATTTTGGTCCGCCATCTTGAATCCAACTTAATTTTTTTTTTGAGTGGGAAGGTTGTCATATGAAACATGATTTCGATACTGTATTTCAAGTAAAATGAATGACCTGCTGGTATAGCATACCATCGACCCATATTATATTTTGCAGTTTCAAACGCTTCAGGCTTCTTTTCTACCTGCATATTTGTTATACAAGTATTTTGAAAAATTGGAGCAAAGCTGCATTACTGTAGGTCCTTTGTACAATAATATACAGTATAATATAATAGACTACAGCCGTTAATACAGCGTGTCTGTAGCCGCGCTGTTGGAGTCTTCTCTTAGGAATTAGACCCCAACTTCATAATACAATATAACATAATAAGTAAAATACGTGTAAAATAGTATGTCTACTTAGTTATCTATATAATAAGAGAGAGTAGGGTTGTCTTTGTTCGTGTGTTCGTTTGTTCGCATCAAAACATGTCAACTTGTGGATTGCATACCGGAAAAACGGGAATGATTCAGATCTCCAAATTTTGCACATAGATTCTTAAAATATCAATCTCGTGCACCTGGAAGCCCAAATTTTAATTTTCCTTCTAGATTTTTCAGAATTAATGTTTAAATTTCATTAATGGTACATTCGATTTCATTAAAAAATCACCAAATCATATGGTCGAAATTTAAAAAAATCTGTTTCTCTATTGCTTTCTACCTGAAAAACATAGTTTTGAAACTTCGTTTTCCTGATGCAATGTTTAGGTCTACACGTGGCATGGATTATTAATTTTTCAGCTAGAACAATTTTTGAGACAAATGCTAAATAAACGTCTACAGTTTCATCAATGCTGTATCGGCAATATGAAAACGCATGCAGTTAATATGTCTTTCAATGAAGGTGTTGTTATTTACATAAAGAAATTATATTCTTCCATTTTCATTTAATTTAAATTTCAAAATTATTCGAGCCCTGATAGAATGACTGACTCACTGTACATATGCCTATTTTGAATTATTCTAGATTTAATTTCGTCAAGTTTTAAGAAAGACCCTTGCGAAGCACGGGTTACCTGCTAGTTAGAGATAAATTAATGAATTATCAAATTTTGAAATTAGTCTGATGACTGAAAATTGAATGAGGTAAAGAAATCTGGTTATTACTAGAATATAGTAAAAATCATCATCAAAACCATAGTAAAAATATTTAAAAAGCTATGCTGATTTGAAAACCCCGTCTAATTGAAATGAGTACTAAATAATTGCATTTTTGAAACTGATATCGATTATAATTCAAGATACTTATTAATCTTCTTCTAATCTCTCCTTGTTCAAACAAAGATTACTGAAGAGTTTGATCATATACTGACCCTCACTGTTTGGCACGTTTGATTCATGTAGACGTACAACCTACAATATTGAATAAGTAAATTAATTAGGCTAATTATCAACAAAATAATTCCATTCTGACAAATAGTGATAGTGAATGTGATTTAAAAAAATTCTTCTAACAACATACAAAAACCTGTTTAATATATAGGAAATGACTCAGTTCTCAGTCGAGTAAAATCATCTCCATATTTACTAGTTGCATTTTGTTGGTGATTGTGTTGATTATCTGTTGAAAATAGTGTTAATAATCTGGGGAGTATATAAATATATCTTATGCAATGAATTCATGAAACATTAAAAAACTTTGTACTGCAATTATAATTTTCAGGCAAAACAAAAATTGTACGATGTAATCGATACGTACGTGAGAGAGCAGATTGACGTAGCCGGCGAAGCAATAAGCAACACTGTGCAGAAGAAAATAACAGACGGCGATGTAATATTGACTTATGGCTGGTAAGACGCACATTCATTGATTTACTACTCATCCGATTATAATGATTGTATTGTTATTTTCTTGTTGTATTTATTCTGTTATGTGTCTACTTTTTATTGTTTGACTAGATCTTGTAATAGTAAAATAAATTCGTATGGCTTTTTGTTGGTGGGGAGTCCCACCTCGCCTGAATGTATCATTTGAGCCCTCAATCAGCCCATACTTCAGCCGAGACCGACAATTTAACTTGCCCATCCGATATCACCGGAGTCACCTGACTAAAAAGTCAAATATTAATATCCCTGACTATTAAATCTTCCATTGATGCAGCTCTGAAGACAACATTTCCTTACTCAAGTAATCTTATTTCAATACCGTGACTAATCCAATAGTAGAGGTTGTAAACTTAATCTTTAAAAAAATTGAAATAATTTATTCACAGTTTTATAAGAAACCTGGTAATCATGTGAAATGAAAAGCTATTCATTTCCGAAAGGATATTAAAATTATTCAATTGCTAGATAATGCACAATCGTTGAACAAAAATTTTTTGAATAGCATTGATCTAGTTTTTCCGTTCAATTGTGAATAATCTTTTTCTTCTTCTTCGATGACACTACAGCCCAGGCCTCCTCAATACTGCGCCTCCATCCATCAGGATCTCTTGCCTTCCTTCTCCAATTCCTGATGCGAAGAAGTTCTGCTGCATCCTCTGAGATGCCATCCACCCATCTCAGTATTGGCTTTCCCACCGGTCTTCTGCCTCCCGGTTGTCCCATATATATTTTTCTGGGAGACCGAGTGTTTGGCATCCGCTCCACATCTTAAGCGGCTCAGTCTGACATATACAGACAGGGGCGGCTCTTTATAGAGTGCAGCTGATTCATTGTTGTTTCTTATTCGCCAGACACCCTCATTACACACAGGTCCATATATTCTACGCATCATTTTCCTTTCCCAGCGGTCTAGATTTGCTGCAGCCTTGGATGATAATATTCACACTTCACTTCCATACCTTACCACTGTGCGTATTGTAGTTTTACATATATTCTGAAATTGTGAATATTGAATATTTTGTTACCACTATTCATTATACAGAAAATGATCATAAAAACCATATTAAATAAACCCAGATTGTTCCCTTCAAAAATTGCATTCAGTGAATTGAGAGTCATGTCAATCCGTCAACTCTATGTGCTTAGCATATTTAAATATTTCAATAAACATAGAAGCTCATTTTCAAGAATCAATTTGACTCATAGAACTATTCATTCATTTTAAAACTATTCATTATTGTCGGGACTAATTCACAATTAATAGCATTTATTTTAAATATACTTACCATTGTTTGAATAAAAAGATTCCATTTTAAATTATTAGCTTAAGATTTAGAAACAGTTAAATCTCTACTCCTACTGGCGAACAAGTGTTTCACTTATGCCAGTAGTTCTTCACCTCCAGCCGTATTTTACAGATAGATGATATAGATATTTAGAATAATAATTGTTGTTTTTTTCTGATTGTCACATCTTTTTACTGTTTTTGTGTTTTGGTGAAATAAATTGAATTGAATTGAATATGCTTGCATTAAATAAATATTTTCGAAGGATCATTTATTTGAATCCATTCAATGGATCATTTGATACAATGAACTTTGTATCATTGGATACATCAACATATTTGTGTATCTGTCTTTTAAACTCAGCCTTTAACGTGCAATTTGTTTGTAGCTCGTCACTTGTACGCAGAATCTTGACAGAAAGTCACAAAAGCGGCACTAAGTTCTCGGTGATTGTAGCGGACGGCGCGCCCTGGTTCGAGGGCCGCGAAATGCTGAAGCGGCTGGTGAAAGAAGGCCTCACATGCAGCTATGTGCCCATTTCAGCCGCCAGTTTTGTCATGAGAGAGGTGGGTCGCATTCTTCATTTCAACTCAGTTTTGGCCACCAGTTCTGCCTCATTTCAGCCACCAGCTTTGTCATGAGAGAGGAATGTCGCACAATTCTTCACTTCAACTCAGTTGTCAGGCCTGTTCCAACGGTGACCGCAACATTTAGAAGATTCAAACTTTAAACTAACATTTATTAAACGATACATTTTGTGTCTTTTTTTACTGGGGACAATGTATTTTGCATCTACATAGGAAAAATAGTATTTACCACCAAGTCGGGGGTCTCTCTAGCTTTGAGATGATTAGCCGGTCCTTTCCACACGATATCACGCGTCTGTCATTCTATGAAAACCATTTAATTCTAGATTAATACTGAGTACTTAGTAGATGAACATTCTATTTTTATTACTCAATATCAATTATTAGTTTCATAGAATTACCATCATTATCCATTCAATCTTCCATACAATAGAACATTGTAGGGCATTGTAAATAGCATAGCCACCTCTAATACAGAGGTATTAGAGGTGGCTATGTAAATAGCCAATGAACTTTCAAAATCTATTTTCAGTACTCGCATAGATGGCTAAATTCAAATTTCAATGTTCTTTTGTTGATAAGAGTTTTAAATGGTATTGAATGAATGAATCAATGCCATTATGGCTTTATATTACAAAGGTATCGATTTTTAATAACATGAATCTCATCTTTGCCACCTTGAGTGGTATGGAGGATTTCAAGTCACTTGATTGATAGAAATCAATGAACCGATAACAAAACAGATAAATGAAAATGATAAAACACGCTACAGTAATGAGCAATCTGAAGAATTAAATTCAAAAATAAGTTTTTTGATTCGTCAGTAGTTCGGCGAAGACTTGGTACATTATATTAGTAGAACGAAGCAAAACTAAGATTATCATGTTCCTAACAGTCATGGAAGTGTCTGCTTCTAAATACTCACATTTAGAGAACGAGTACGAGGAAGGAGGAGAGAGAGGAGGAAAAGAAAGGTCAACAATTGGAAGATTTTTTGGAAAAAACATCGATACATGGATTTAAATACATTGTCGATCCCAGCAGACATTGGATTGAGCTTTTATTCTGGTGTATAGGTTTAATGAATTTCATCATTTGATTTTTTCCAAATAAAAATGTCTGAATGGCGAGAAATCCCATGACAATTGAAGAAGCGAATACTCCCCTGCAAATATTTACATTGCCATCGTCTGCTATAACAATTTGAGGCTCATTTTTGTAATTTGAAAGCTCATGTCACAGTCTTGACAGTCACAGCGATTCACCAGTCAAGCTTCTAGTAAGTCATCGTCACGATTTTAAAAAGTCGTGAACTCTCTCACGATTAAAATTCTATTCAGACTCTGTTTCTAACTGCCATGAACATGAATTTTTCTAATATTCTACATAGAAGAAGAGACAGAAGGAGATCAAAGGCCAATCGTAATTTTTTGTGAAAATGCATAATTCTTGATGATTTAATACATATGCCATCCTGAAAGACACCAGATTGAATGTTTATTCTGGTGGATAGTTTTAATAAGATTCATCGTCTCGTTCCAAATGAAAATGTCTCAACGTTCAGAAACCACAATGAAGTCACTAGTTTCCCCAATACCATATCTACACTGCCAGCTTCTACTATCATTTGAACCATAAATTGTTTCAGCTCAAGCTGGTAGTTTAGGTAGAAAGCTTAGTATTCGCCACTCCTATTGTCATCGGGATTTCTCGCCAAAGAGACATTCTTATATGAAAAATTCAAATAACGAGATGATGAAACTTTTAAAAACTATGCGCCAGAATAAACGCTCGATCCAGTGTCTGCCAAGAACACCGATGTATTTGAACCTATCAATTGACGAATTTCCAAAAACCTCTTTCAATGGGTGTTGACCTTCTATCAATCTTTCTTTCTCGTCTCCTATGTAAATTTCGAGAAACACACACAACCATGACTAGTAATAGCACGATGAATGTAGTTTTGAAACGTTCTTCTATTATAATGTGGCAAGCCCTTGCTGAACTACTGACGAATGAACAATCGTGACACTAAGGCTCAACTCAAACTTACGCGACTCAGGCCGAGAAGAGACTCGACTCTAGTTGAGAGCATGTGCTTTCGAATGGTGACGTCGCGGAGACTAGAATCGACTGGTCTGAGTGTCACCATTTGGAAACACATGCTCTCGAGTCGAGTATCTTCTCGACCTGAGTCGCGTAAGTGTGAGTTGAGCCTTCACTGAATTTTATACTTCTGGAAGCTCATTACGTAAGCGACTGTTTGCCCCTCAGAGAATTTGCATGATGAAGTAACAACAATTCATCCTCATGGGATTTCCATGGTGATTGCAAGCTGTGACCATAGAATCAACTGACGACCTTGAAAAGTTATTTTCAACTAGCACAACAACTTGATAAAAATAATGATTATTTTTATTAAGAGGATATTTCTCTTGTTTTTCATTATTTTTATGAGCTTTCAGCTTTAGGCCCGGTTGCACAAAAGCCGGTTAAGTTTTAACCGTGATTAATTTCACGAGAACCAATCAGAGAAGACCTTTTAGAAAATACTGCTTCTCTTATTGGTTCTCGTGAAATTCGTAAGGCGTTGTGTTCGAATCCCGCCGGTAGGCATGGCCGTTTGATCATCTCATCAAATCACTAAGTGCCGGTAGCACAAAAGCCGCTTAAATTTTAACCGTGATTAATTTCACGAGATCCAATCAGAGAAGACCTTTTAGAAAAGACTGCTTCTCTTATTGGTTCTCGTGAAATTCGTAAGGCGTTGCGTTCGAATCCCGCCGGTAGGCATGGCCGTTTGATAATCTCATCAAATCACTAAGTGCCGGTAGCACAAAAGCCGCTTAAATTTTAACCGTGATTAATTTCACGAAAACCAATCAGAGAAGACCTTTTAGAAATGACTGATTCCCATGATTTCTAATGGTATTATTCATACTCACTCGGCTTGGCTGAGTGGAAATAGTTCAATTATAACTAGTGAGAATTATATTTTCACTGTCACTGTTGTGTGCGAATCCAGCTTGAGGCGTTGCGTTCGAATCCCGCCGGTAGGCATGGACATTTAATCATCTCATCAAATCACTGAGTGCCGGTAGCACAAAAGCCGCTTAAATTTTAACCGTGATTAATTTCACGAATACCAATCAGAGAAGACCTTTTAGAAATGACTGATTCTCTGATTGGTTCTCGTGAAATTAATCACGGTCGAAATTTAAGCGGCTTTTGTGCAACCGGCACTCAGTGATTTGATGAGATGATTAAACGTCCATGCCTACCGGCGGGATTCGAACGCAACGCCTCAAGCTGGATTCGCACACAACAGTGACAGTGAAAATATAATTCTCACTAGTTATAATTGAACTATTTCCACTCAGCCCAGCCGAGTGAGTATGAATAATACCATTAGAAATCATGGGAATTATATTTTCACTGTCACTTTTGTGTGCGAATCGTCACAGCTTTAGTCGTCTCGGCTAACCTGTCCGGCAATTTTGCTGGTTGCATGAACTATCAATTAATCAAATTTGAATTCTCTACTTTTGTTACACTTACTACAGTTATTGACTTGATAGTAATATTTCATTAGCTAATTGCATGCATGAACTAATCAAATATCCAAATTTGAACTTTCTGAAACGGTATTAGTTTAAAAGCTTTCATAATGGCATTGGTACTAATTAATATCAAAAGTTAACCAGAAACCTTGTGTGACTGAATTCCCCAGTTCAAGTCCTCAAATCCCCAAGCTCTCAAGCCCCTCCCCCCTAACAAGTTGTACTTCATGTCCACCATACATTATTCCTGATAATTTTCTCTATAGTTTCATTTAAAAATTGAAATTTATTTTTCCAATTCAATACATTTAAATTTTTATATATTGACTAACATGGAAAAATATTCTGAAATACAACTCCTGATTTAAGACAGTGAGGGGTCGATCATGTTCAATGTGCATTTTGCAATCTCTTGGAAAATTATGGTTACCTGTGCAGTTGTATTGACAAAGTTGTAAATAACTAAGCATTAATAATATAATTTGGAGTTGGCTTGAAAAATAATTGAGGGCTAATGGAATTAATAAAACAAACTTTATAAAACATGGATATTGCAAAGGCTTAAGAAACTATTCTTTCCTCAACAGTTCCAATATGTTTATTAATATTCGAGTATACTTCATTAAGTCAAGTTGAGCCATGAAGTAACACCAATTATTGTGGAATATTTCACTCATTCGCTATCCGCAGAAAACCATCAATAAAATACCTCGGCATTATACTAGATTCTTTTCTACGCTGGGATCATCATATAAATTGCCTCTGCAAGAAGTTAACAAAAATAATATTCAAGTTCAAAATGCTGAGAACAATTATAGATGAGAAGTGCATGAAGATGGTCTACTATTCCTTAGTTCAGTCTTTGCTTGCCTATGGAATTGTAGGATGGGGAGGAACAAACTACGTTCACCTCGGCCCCATTATAAAAGTGCAAAAACTAATAATTAAAATAATTAAGCAGAAGCCACCTCGTTATCCATCAGACCAGCTCTACAATGAGTTTGGTGTGATGGACGCAAGACAACTCTACTCCCTAGAAATTATTTGCAGACTGCACAAGAACCCAGAAAGCTTTCTTAATAGAAACCACTGTCATAACACTAGAAATAGAAGCCTACTTATCACGAACGTGGCTGGGAAGGCAACATACCAACGACACTTCAACCACCTAGCACCAAAACTCCACAATTTACTTCCTGTGCACATCAAGATAATAGAAAACTCAAGAAAATTTAAATGCGCCTTTAAAAACTGGATCACAACAACTGGAAGACATAATATAGAAAACATAATTTCGAACAATATGTGAGCTCACTTACCCAATGTATTTGCACCCCCACTCTAAATTTAATTGTATTACTACTACACCTGCTCTAGAACATGGGTTTCCCATAGTTGAGTAAATTAATTTCCGAAAAAATTCAATTTATTTATATTTGTAGTAAATTTCATATATTGTATTTTTGAATATTATGTACATTTTATTGATTAGATTGTTTATTTGTATATTAATGGAAATAAAATTTATTTGTATTTGCATTTGTATTAAAATACTTGAACAAGATGACAAGATCAACATGATCAACAAGTATGTCTAATATTATATGAATGAAAGAATGATGGCTGTATTTCATCCAATCATAAAAATATTCAATTATCTATTCAACTGAATAATTGTAGCCTATTTTTGAAGGCAAATTTAGTTTCTAGCGAATGCTAAGATCTTTACCCTACTTCTTAAATCTATGCTTTACATAATTCTATATTTTTAGTTATGAAATTATACATTAAATTAAAATAAATCATTTGTTGTGAAAATATACCTTGAATTATTTACAATAAATTTTTGAAAAAATCATACTCTTTTTAAAATTACTTCTACAGTTTTCATAGTATCTTCTTGAGAAAATTCCTTTGTATGAACTATTTAATGTAGCTGGCAATTACTTTCTCAAAATTTAAATATTCCTTCCAAAAATATTTTTACTTGAAGTTGCTGATTTAGCTTCACTATTAAATTATTTCAAAAATTGAATAACTATAAACCAATTTGGCTTTAAAAATATAATTTTCTTTTAAATGAAATATCATAGAATGTGAATTTCTGTGCTTAAATAAGTTTGCTAAGCGTTCTAAGAGATAAAAAGATCAAGCCGACTGCTACCGTGAACGCTTATTTAGAAAATTTTAAATACATTTCAATACCATTGAGCTCAATATTCTATAAGATTCTTAACATTGCTTTCATCTGAATCACGGTACATTTTCATCTATATACCGTGACCTGAATCATTAAGTGGGAGATTGATAGTTAAGATTGATGAAAAAAGAAAATTCATTTTTCAATCGGTCACAATTGCATTAATATTTTGTATTAAACATTCATAAAACATATTATAATCGAGCAAAGTAGCAGCTGTCAAGTAGCCAATGTGTCAGCTACAGTAGCACCAGCTAAATTCAGCTACAGTCACGGTCTCACTAGTTGATCCCTAGACTTATTTACCTCTATCCTATGCATAGGAATATGATTTAGTCGACCAGCTGAGTTATTGCTAGTTATTCGAGTTACCAGCCTAGCACTCCGTGATTTTATTATTATTTGGAATACAGCAGTCAGGCATGTGGAGTTGGCTCATTTCAACTTTCGCACCTAATAACTAGGGATCAGCTAATGAGACCACATCTGTAGGTAGGGCTCAAATAGCTACAATTATGTTGCATAGTGTGACAGCCTTTTTTCATTTTTTTTTTCAAATTTGCAGGCGAGTAAAGTAGTAGTTGGAGCGCATGCGTTGTTGGCGAACGGATGTGTGGTGTCGCGTGCGGGCACATCGCAGCTGGCATTGTTGGCACGCTCCTACAATGTCGCCGTCCTTGTCTGCTGTGAGACGCACAAGTTCTCCGAACGCGTGCAGACCGACGCTTTCGTCTACAACGAACTTGGAGGTAACAGCTCACATTACAAAATAACACATTTTCAAGGTTTGATGAATTATCTAGTCTGTTCATCGAAAGCAGACAACTATAACATGAAGTTTGCGCTTGTGTGTATAAAAGTGATCACTCATATCAGCTGTTTATTGCTAGACTCGTAAATAGCAGTGCTATGTTCTCATTCACACCGAATCATGTTCTGTGATTATGCACGTCAGTATCCATTTGTCCAACAACGATTTATGTGGCTACTGTGAATCGGTCTTGTTGTTCCACGATTCATTCTCACACACTCATGTTTATCGTCTCTTGGCTCCCAGAACACACAATAGTGCAAAATGCTATTTTGCTACGGTATTTATATTTACTGTTACTTTCTAGTCTAGTCTACAAAGCTAGTAGAACAGCTTCAAGCATGAAAATAAGGGCCAAGGCACACGAGGCGTTTTTTCAGTCAGCAAGACAGGACAGGTAGCTCTCAGATTGGCTGATTAGGTTGGCGTATCGAATGAGCTTCCTGTCCTGTCGATTAAAAAAACGCCTCGTGTGGCTTGACCGTAGATGTGATTCTTCATAATTATGATTTATTGGTTGATCCTATAGGTGCGCACAGATTTACGTGCCGCGAACATGAGCAATTCACTTTTAAATCAGCTGATGCTAAGCTTTTTATATCTGTATCTTACCGTTTCTGTAAAATACAGATAGTCAGCTGATTAAAAGTGAATTGCTTATGTTCGCGGCGCGTATATCTGTACGCACCTTATTGAAGAAAACAAGCACTATAGAGAGGTCCACGTTATGACAGTATCTGATCAACTTAGATTTTGCTATCCTTGTCTATTATTCGACAAAGCCGGTGTTACTATCCTTTTCTAGGTCCACAACGATGCCAATTATGTTTTTGACAGTGTTGAGAGAGAACAAAAGGAGAAACGACTGAGCCTAGCGTACGACCTGACCCCTCCCGATCTGGTGACAGCCGTCGTCACAGAGGTGGGCATTCTGCCCTGCACCAGTGTCCCTGTCATTCTACGCATCAAGCCATCTGAGTCTGTTGTTTGAGATCTTATTAGTGAATTATTTTTAAATATTAAAATGCGTATATAACTATGTTGTTTGTTATTAATCATTTATTTCGATTCCCTCATCAATCATTTTTAAAAAATTATCTATCATTGTATTATCCTATGATTGGCACATCACAAGAAGGTCCATGATTAACCCATAATCCTGACTTTCTCGTTCAACGGCTATGACTACTAAGCCGGATTTCTTACTAGAGCGACGTTTGTCTGAATACAGCATATTTGACAGCAAACTATTTATAATGGATACAATAAGCAGTTTCCAATTCATTATTGTTCGTCTTTCCCAAGGAGCAAAAACTTGAGTTCAGTTCTAACCTGTATGATCGAACGGGAACGCGACTAGGTGCCACCCCGACTACTTGTCCCCTTTTAAAACCGGTTTTTAGGGGACAAGTAGACGTGAGCCATACCCGTCTAGTTGTCTCCTTTCTAAGGAGGTGACAACTAGTCGGGGGGACACCCTGACACGAGGGTGCGAGGTGTCAAGTTGTCGAGTACGGTCATGACTAGTTGGCACCTCCTTAGAAAGGAGACAAGTAGTCGGGGTAACAACTTGTCGTCAATGGTATATTTTCACGAGGGTACAGGTAGGTAGTCGTCTACGGTCACGACAAGCTATCACCTCGATTCCACTCCACAAGAAATAAACAATTCCGGCTGGCTCCTCATTTGAAAGTTGGAAAATGAAGCCAAACTACTATATCTGAACTGTCCTAGCATTAGGCTCAATTTACTCGTAAACGATGCGTCTGACGGGAAAATATAACTGAACAAAATGTGTATCATAAACAGTAATAAAAAATTGCGTGATCCCTCCTCCCTACGCCGCGGGGGTGTAAGTTGTGCTAACTGGTGCTCTTTAGGTGACACCTTGACGCCAGCGTGCAATGTGTCATGTTGACGTGAGCGATCCCCGTCTACTTGCACCACCATGACTAGTTGGCACCTTTGGTCCAGTAGTCGGGGAGACAACTTGACGGTAGTGGTATATTTTTACAAGGGTACAAGTAGTCGGGGTGACACCTAGACGGCGACCCGATCGAACTATAACGCTGTACTTGAGGACTTATTAAAACAAAGTTTTAATTATAATCCATAAAAATGAAAGTATATTTTTGATTCACCTCTTATAGAGTAAATCAATTTTTATTCAGGGTGGCTACTCATTTTAAAATAGAAAATTCATGAGTAATTCCCGGTTTTCCAGAGTAAAATTTCAGATTTTCCAGGTAAGAGTATCCGCTGTATTTGTGGAACAAGATGCATTCGTAAATAATTTATTATGGAAATCTTCAGTTTGATCTTCCATGACGAATTGCGAATTTAAATTTCTAAATACAGTCGAACCTCCACTTAACGAAATCCTCTACACAACGAATTTTCATCTGGTCCCATGACATTTTTGAGTTTTGGCGGCTATTTAACGTATTTCGGACCTCTCAACAACAAAGTTTTCTCTTGACTTCAACATACAAAGTGTAGTGTGTATAGGAAGCAGACGGTTATTTTCAAGGAATTGTTTAGTTTCAGCAGAAAGGTCAATAGACTAAAAATAATGGCAATTCAGGTAGGAAGAAGATAGGGTGGTAGACAGTCAATAGAGGGTGAAACACATGTCGGAAATTGAATGCAAGTTACTGGAAATTGAATTCCAAGAACTTGTCATTATTGTAGACCAGGCAGGTGAACGACTGGACTTCCCCATTCTTGCTTTTGTCACACATTTCAATCCTTTAAACTGACTATGATGATGATAGCTGTGACGAACCTGAGGAGAAGAATCCTTCACATCAAAAAGTTCTAAAGGCTTTCAAAATTATCAGGCAAGGATTAAAACTGAAAAATAGTGTACCAGACATGTCTGCAAATGCAAAATAAGGCCGAAAATTACTCACTTTTTTCAGATATAAAACATTAAAAAATAGGAAAGTTGAGTTATTATAGTAAAGTTATTGACAAAATAACCATATTTTGCGTTCCATCTAATAGTAGTGTAGAGTTAAAAAATATTGCTACAGAGTATGTACTTTGATTAAACTCTACTAATAGTACAAATCAAGCTTTCTGAAAATAAATTGGTGAGTTTACTTATTACATTTTATAAATATTCAAAAAACATGTTTTTCTATTCTAAACTGCATGAATTTTCAGATTTCCATATTAATATTAGTCTAATAGGTACCCTACCTACGTTCGCGATATGTTCTATGTACCATATTCATTTATTTACCGCCGTGATACGATATTATAAGATCCATAGGATCGTGGCAGTTTTCTTGAAGAACCTCTCTGCAGCGAATTTTTTCTCGGGATAATCGACTTCGTTATACAGAGGTTCGACTGTCTATTGATAATTTTTGACACTACAGTCTATTTTTGTAAGGAATTAGTACGTTCTTTAAACTACTCATGTGTGTGGAGTGCTTTCGGACAGGGTCCATTTTCAAAACTTAGTGAGTAGTTAAAAAACAAAATTCACAAAAATAGACTACAGTGTCAAAGTTATCAACACATTTGAATATTTATTATGTATACTTTTATTAGACATACTTTTTACGGTATTTTTCCCGGTTGGTGAAATCATGAGGAATTCAAGGTTCTCCCGGTAAGTGGCCACCCTGTTATTTTTTATTTCAATTAAAATGATTTCCAAGCAGTTGGAAAAATAGAAAACGGAAGTAGTAGGGTATGTTTCACGAGTGACATCGCCTGTCAGGCGTGTGAAGCAGTTGCAACTTGAAACGAGAAAAAATTGCAAATATCATACTTCAATATTAGCATACTGACCATTTTTACATTACTCATTTGACAGCACAATCATAATTATAGCAATTAATCAGACAATAAAAAATTCTTCAATATACATCATAATACCACAAAATAATTTCCACCTTATATTGCATCGTCAATTATTCAAGGCCCTTCTTCTTGTTTCAATTTAGTTAAATTGAATAATAATTTGTCACTGAGGAATTCTAAGGAATGAAATGATGAATTAGATTTATAGAAACAGGCTTTTAATTACAACAAAAAGACAGTTACTTCTTTCCAGGAAGAATTATTCCGTCGTACTTCTGTTGAAACCATTTCATAGCGTCTTCCTTGGTTAACCTGTGCTGGAATCCAACCTGCCCTGTCTTCCTGCGCCTGTGGGCAACATTGAAACCTGCAACGCAAAGCAACACATCATTATAGAAACGCCAGTCAAGTAATGATTATTTCATATCCAAACATAACATTTCATATAACAAAATGAAGGGAAAGTAGGCATTGAAATCACACATTGAAAACGTTTTGATAAACATTAATAATATTGAATTTCAAACTAATAACTGTTATAACTAATACTTGTACTAGCAATATTGTACAACAGTTCTAAAAAATGAACCATCGGTTGCAAAGCTAGAGTTCATTTAGCACTCCATTAAAAATATTAAGAGGTGAAATCCCATTCAGTGAGAGACTCATCTCCATGCCTGGATGCAAAAATATATCAGAGCTCAGAGCATTAATATAATAATTAAATTTTTTAATCAATGAGTATATTCACATTTTTACCACCTTCTACAACTAATATAATTCTTCCACTCACAAGTTTACGCAGATTGTGTTTTGATCGTATTAGAACTAATCAACACCAACAGAATTAACCGTTATCTGTTATAATATGGTTAACATGTTTTAGTGGTAAATGTACTGGCAATATTGTACAACAGTCTTTCACGAATAAACTATTGGTTGCAAAGCCAGACTTGATTTTGCACACCATTCAGAATTGAAGAGATGATATCCTATTTATTAAAAGATTCAACTCCATGCCTGGGTGCTAAATAGAATTATTTCTGTCATATTATTTATAAATAAATGTCTTACTTCATTTGTCAATAGAAAAATTAAGTAAGGCTTTAATTTATTATAGTTTTTCAAACGAATATTAGGAATCTTTGTAGGCCAGGATAGCCGAGACGACCAAGGCGTTGCACCCTTCAGTCTGCTAGTGCTACCTGGTCGCGGGTTCGAACCCCGCCGAATCCCATAGAATAGGCATGGATGTTTGATCATCTCATCAAATCACCCTCGCTCTTCCCATTACAAAAAAGGTCATGTGGGCATCATCCGCAAAAAAACTATTCAATGTTTTGAAAACTTATTAGGTAACAATAATAATTATCAATTCTGTACAGATTTTAAGTTTCCTATAAAGGAATAATCTGCAGAATAATGATTTAACAAATAGTTGGTATTAGTTTTGTACTGGCAATATTGTACAACAATCCTCAACAAGTGAACTATTGGTTGCAAAGCCAAAGTTAATCTAGCACTACATTATAATTTGAGAGTTAAAATCTCATTAAGCAAGATTCAACTCCATGCCAGAGTGCAAATATGATATTCTTCAACGTGCACATGAATAGATAATTCATGAGGCATCAATATTTGAATGTTCATATCAAAATTACCTTTATAACATACAAGTGGTTTTCTAAAATTCATCAAATCATTGAGACTTATCCAAATTATAAATAGAACGAAAGTAGATTAATGTAGGTCTAATTGTTATAATTTTATAAATGAAATGAAAATAGCTCAAATTGATTGTTATTATAGCACAATCATAAGATTACAGTTCATTAAATTATTTACAATATCAATTTACTAAAGAAAACGTATATACATACTCCCGTATGCTTATTTAATATCTAAAGGTGCGTACAGATTTACGCGCCGCGAACATGAGCAATTCACTTTTAATCAACTGATGCCAAGCTTTTTATATCTGTATCTTACCGTTTCTGTAAAAATACAGATATATCAGCTGATTAAAAATGAATTGCTCATGTTAGCGGCGCGTATATCTGTACGCACCTTTAAACTGAACTTTGTAATGAAATAATTGATGTACTGGTAATAATGTACAAAAACCAGCATTAAAAAAGGAACTATTGGTTGCAAAAGCCACATTCTTTCTACAAACAGCACTTGAATTCTGAAATAATTATTAAATAAAAGTACTGCACTCACCGGGACGACCGAGAACAACGTAGAAGTCAAGACCGTAGATACCGATGCTGGGATCGTACTTGATTCCCAAGTCAATGTGTTCTTGGATACCGAATCCAAAGTTACCGGTGCACGAGAAGTTGTCTCTTCTCAACTCATATTCTCTGACCTGCAAGATTAAACAAATATAATGAAGAATCGCATCAACAATCCAAAAAGACTAAAATAATATTAATCTAAACAAAATGTTGTTTAAAGCGTCAATAGAATACCGGGCCTATTAATCAGGTATCCTTAAACTATCTGTAAACATTCATAGCTGTCCTTTTAGACATATTGAATAGCTTATATTAGAATATGTTCTATACGAAACAAAACATATTCAGCATACTATTCACAATCAGAAAATATAATTGTATTGACAATGTTGTACAACAGCCCTAAAAATAAGAACCATTGGTTGCAGAGTCAAATTTACTGTAGCACTCATTAAATTAATAAGAGAGTAACATCAAATTTTGCATAGATGTGGTGGAGCTCCTGGAATTTCTACAGATATGTGACTCGTGGCAGTTGATAGAGCTTACCAATGATTATTTTAGGTATAAATTTGATAAAAATCGTTGGAGCCGTTTTCGAGAAAATCGCGGAAAACCCTATTTTTGACAACATTTTTGCCATTTTAGCCGCCATCTTGAATTGCATTAGATAGAAATTGTTCGTGTCGTATCCTTATATTGTAAGGACCTTAAGTTCCAAATTTCAAGTCATTCCGTTAATTGGGAGATGAGATATCGTGTACACAGACACACACACACATACAGACCAATACCCAAAAAAAAAAACTTTTTTGGACTCACGGGACCTTGAAACGTATAGAAATTTAGAAATTGGGGTACCTTAATTTTTTTCGGAAAGCAATACTTTCCTTACCTATGGTAATAGGGCAAGGAAAGTAAAATTGGTAACTTTGGTAGCGAATAAATATTAATCTCAGGATTTAATTATCGGTCTCCATTGTTCAAATAAGATAAATTTATCAATATCAATTGAGTACTTAGTTCTCTAGTAGGAGACTCGTTATAACAAGCAGATATTGTCGATTTCATAAAAAAGCGACACATAACGTAACCTTCATTTGGACTGTCGTGGAAATTAGAAGATTGTCAGTTTTCGGCATGAGCCGAACTTGTCTCAAGTAAAAAACTGTAAACATTGAAATAGATTAATATTAAGTAATTATTCGAGTAGGTGAAAATGTTTCTGACCTTGAGGCCTCGTTCAAGGATTTCCTCAGCCTTGGCGCCCCTGACAGTGCAGTGGACAGCGATCTTTTCGTTACGCCTGATACCGAAAGAACGCACAGTGTAGCGAGCTTTCGAGAACACAGGCTGCTGACCAGTAAGCTGTTCCAGCACCTAAACAAAAAGTCATCAACTTTATAAATACAATGCCTCTTAATAATTAAAAGAATGATTCAATCTATTAAGCTGCGTACAGATTTGAGCGCCAAGAACAGGCACAATTTACTTTTCATCAGCTGATTAAAAGGAGGTTATTTCCACGGTATATAGAAGAAGATAGATACCGTGGTTATTTCTACATCCTACAAAAGTAAAATGCGTTCGACATTATTGACTTGAGTTGCATAAGAAACAATCAAATTAATAATATTTTAAAGACCAACATATTGATTGCTACAGGTTGATTACAGATTTCATGCCAAGCACCCTAATAATAATGAATTTATTGAAATCTAGTTCAAACAAGTTGATAGAATAAATTACTTTATTTTTTATGTTGTTCAAAACAAATTAAAAAAAAATATATCCTAATAAATCAAATTAGTTTTCTATCATGCAAGCCAAATAATTCCCAATAATCATCATAAACTATACTTGGATAATTGAAGTAAATAATATTTCTAGAGATTAATTTTTATGTAATGTAGGAAACAATAAGAATAAATCTTAGTGTGTGATCACATAGGATGCGTATATGGGCAAGTTCAACTTTGTTATACATGACCTAGGTTGCAGATGAGAAACTTAATCTGAAAAGAACAATAGGAACACTCACACTGAATGTGAGCAGCTACAAACAAGTCAAAACGTGTTTCAATCACACTTTTCAAATTTTGTTTTTTGGCACTTGCACATATAAGTATTTAATGTGATCACTCCCTCAAGATAAAATTTAATTCAAGTTACCTTGGCGGCCCTGGTAAGCCTATCACCAGATTCACCAACACAGATGTTCAGACACAGTTTACGAATTCTCACATCCCGCATAACATTCTTAGTTTTATCCTTGGGCTCCTTCTTAGGAGCTGTCTTCTTTCCCTTCTTTGCGGGATCAGCTTTCTTCTTTTCCTATAAATGATAAAAATATTTATATTTTTGAAACACTGCATTGAAAAAAAAACAATTAATTAAAGTCCAACAGGCTAATAATTAGCTAAGTGAGCTAAAAAATAATTCTTCTTCAAGTTGGCTCTCTCAAAAAATCTAAACTACAATTGTGAGTAGCTACAGGCGGAGTACCTATAACTACTGCAGATGACGCTTTGATGGTAAATAATAAACTTCAGTTTCAAGTAAATAAATGTATAAATTATAATACAGTTTACAAATGGAATATATAAAGAGTTCAGGTATTTAAGACAGGTAGTCTGATATAAGAGTGTAATTTGTGAAATAATCTAAAAAATTTAACCTATCAGTGCAAACCTAAAATGAAACTAAATGTTGCTTGTAAAAAAATATTTGATAATGTCAGAAATGTCGATATGAAAATATTTTAGGCCAATCATTGTTTAATTCATGTAATTATTATTTGCGTGGAGCAAATTATAATAAATTAAAAACTGAGTATGGATTTTCAAGAATGGTGAAAGTTAGGTTATGTTCAGTGGGTTGATTTGATGAACTCATGACATAAACTAGGTAAATGAATTCTCTTGTTCTAAAAGAGTCAATTAAAATGGATAAACTAAAAATTTAGAAGAAATAATAAGAAAATATCTTTATAATTTTAGATGCAAATCGATAAAATTATAAAAGTACTTACAACCATGTTTGACTATTACACCGAACGAAGACGTAAACTGGGAAAAGGAAACACTCAACTACAAGTTTGTCGGTCTCTCAAGTTTGTGTTTCTGTAGTGAGAATGTCAAAATGGCAAATTATCATAAATAAGAATAAAATTCACTTTTGAAAACATTTTTATTGGAATAATTATTGGTTACTTGTTTTTTTCTCATTTAAAGATGAATCTCAATGATTTTTATTAAGTAGATTCAACTCAAGCTGTGTTGGCTAACTTGTGGCGCCTATTTTGAAGTTCAGGTTATTTTTTATTGTTATCGTGTTCGTGGCAGAAACTCCGGTTACAGCCTAATGGGATTTACTTTAATGGAAAATGTCGATATTATTTGGGAATGCTGAATGTTTAATCTACCTAATTTGTTCATCTTTGCCTGTCAACTAGTCTATTTATTATATCTCATCAAATTGGACAGTGACAGCCTTATACCTTTTGAGTGCGTGGACTCCTTATCTTACATTCAAACATTTTGAACATACGCATCTCTCATTCAACTTTTCATTTAAAGTTAATCAACCTATCTTATCGATGAATCAAAAATAACAGCTAAAATATTATCGTTTCAATTATTAACAACTAGCCGTCAGGCTCGCTTCGCTCGCCGTATCCGTCTAGCCAGGGGGCTCCGCCCCCTGGACCCCCCCGCTGAATCGTCCAAAAATGAGATCAGCGGGCTCACTTCGCTCGCCTGAATTTTTCATTTGAGCATGCTTCATTCCATCAGAAAGTTGAAAACGCAGAAAAGCTGAGAAAAACGTTGGAAAAACGCTGATTTTGGGCGTATCTATCTTTGATTAAATATTAAAGTCACCTCATCACAAAATTTTTAGACCCTAGCTAAACCTCTGTACCAAATTTGAAAATTTTCTGTTTATTACTTGATGAAATAACTGAGAAAACGCAAAAAAAGCTAATTTTGAGTGTATGTTTGGCGTTATTTCAAATTCCTTCTAACAAAACATAATTATTACACCCTATAGCTGAGCTTCTGTAGTAAATTTGAACATTTTCTGTTCATTTGCTCTCGATAAAGCTGAGAAAGCGCAAAAAAAAAAACGCAGATTTTGGGCGTATCTTTGGCGTTATTTCAAATTCCTTCAACACAACATTATTACACCCTAGCTTAACTTCTGTACTAAATTTGAAAATTTTCTGTTCATTTGTTCTCGATAAAGCTGAGAAAACGCTGGGAAACGCAGATTTTGGGCGTATCTTTGGAATTTTTTTTAAATCCGTTCTTAGTGCGCCTGTAAAGGGCCAACTGAGCATACCTACCAAATTTGAACGTTTTTGGTCCGGTAGATTTTTAGTTCTGCGAGTGAGTGAGTCAGTCAGTGAATGCCATTTCGCTTTTATATATATATATATATATATATATATATATATATATATATATATATATATATATATATATAGATGATCAGCAACACATCAATTTGTATAAGTTTCAATAACTTACAAGCCACTCTGCACGTGTTTGGATCGTAGAGATTTTCTATCATTCATTTCTAACTAAATGAATCAAAAGAAATTCAGAATGCCCAATACACTGATCATTAGAGCTACCTATTTTTCTCATGTAATATTGTTTACTTTTATAACTCCTCAAGCCGCAACCTCCGATAAGCGGTAAGTAACCAACATCACCTATTTTATATTATAGTTTCAGACCTTGATGTATATCTATCAGCTTTTTAATGGCTATGAAGTTTCTTTTAAATATGTTCAATTAATGGCGAGCTGTTGTTTTCAATGTAACGTATTCAGATAACATCTAATATATATATATATAATAATAATAAAGGAAAGAATTAGTTTATACATACAGCCATACAAGCTAGGAAATTCACGAATGACGCATCATTAAGTCTGACCTACAGTACCTACTATAGTGAGGTCCACGTTATAATGACAGTGGATAAAGATAGAAGAATAGCGATGCCGATTTTCTGCATTAATTAATCATATTTCTACACTGTCAAAAACATAATTGGCACCGTTGTGGACCTAGAAAAGGATAGTACCACCGGCTTTTTCGAATGATAGACAAGGATAGCAAAACCAAAGTTGATCAATTACTGTCATTATAACGTGAACCTCACTATAGACTAGACTGATTAACTTGAAATTTGGCATGAAGATTCTTAATTTACCGAGGATGTTTATAGGCCTATTTTAAATTGTTCAGTAGGTCAAGTTTTTAATCAAATTCTTGCGGAGCATGGGTTACCTACTAGTCCAAAATAATACATTCACTGTGGCATCAAACCACAGTAATTCTTGCTACTGGACAAAGCCCTGCGATCTTCTAGTGATCGACTTGATTGCAACACCAGAAGTCGACTAAATAAAGGCCTTCCGCGACATAGGCTCCAGAAATTCATCAAGTACACTCCAAATTATGCTGCAACATCCTGCCAAAAACTCGATACACTCCTCCGCGCTTCCTCAAGTTGCTGAAACAGTATTTCTTGAAGAGACCATAATACATCATAGTGGAATTCATAGGGGAAACATTACAACACCAGAGGATATTGAGTTCACCTTCTGAAATTGATGACGATTCCCCGATCCATGGACCGTGACGAAGACACAGGAAGTAAGTGATTTTTTTATTTATTATTAATAAATTATTTCTACAGTACTAAGAAGTAGTTCAACCATTTGAAATCCTGATTCAGAATGATTTAAAAGTATTTCTTCAAAAATTATCTTTGTTTTATAAAATTGAGTTTTTGTTCGCGTACAAAAATGTAAAACCTTTTTTTGAATGCATGTAATGATCTAACATAGTTTTTAGTAATATGTCAAACGAGATAGTTAAATACATAATCAACAAAACGTAGTGTACTGAATCGTTATTCTAACATTTTCAAAGCTAATACTACTGAATTAAATTTAAAAATTACCGCAGATTTTAACGAGAGGAAATATGTTGGGTGGACAATGCTTAGCATGTTCAAAATTCGTGTGAAAGTATGGTTGCGAATAAATACTCTTCACTTGAAATTAGTTCTTACAGAGCTCTCAGCCTATATCTCTCTGCCTGTCTCAACGATATGATCTCTCACAGATCTGAATAATTTTTATTACCTTAGGTAAGGAAAGTAGGCCTATTGCTTTCCGAAAAAAATTAAGGTAACCTAATTTCTAAATTTCTATAAGTTTCAAGGTCCCCTGAGTCCAAAAAAGTGGTTTTTGGGTATTGGTCTGTATGTGTCCGTGTACATCTCATCTCCCAATTAACGAAATGACTTAAAATTTGGAACTTAAGGTCCTTACAATATAAGGATCCGACACGAACAATTTCGATTAAATGCCATCCAAGATGGCGGCTAAAATAGCAAAAATGTTGTCAAAAACAGGATTTTTCGCGATTTTCTCAAATACGGCTCCAACGATTTTGATCAAATTTATACCTAAAATAGTCATTGATAAGCTCTATCAACTGCCACAAGTCCCATATCTGTAAAAATTTCAGGAGCTCCGCCCCATCAATGCAAAGTGAGATTTTAGATTCCCAATTATCAGGCTTCAGATACAATTTAAACAAAAATTTCAAGTGGAAAAGATTAAGCATAAAAATCTCTACAATTAATGTTCAGTAACATTTTCACCTAAAATTGAAAATAAGCTCGAAGTTAGAGAAAATAAGATTATTCAATTGCAAACTGTTGATTCTATTAAATCATTCACTATTAAGTTAGAGAAAATAAGATTATTCAATTGCAAACTGTTGATTCTATTAAATCATTCACTATGAAGAGTTAGCAGACTTCGTGTGTCTCCAGCGTTATTGTTCTGTCACCAGCTGGCAGATCTTTGAATAGTAGACTCTTGAGATGTGCGTGAACACTAGAGTCAGGTGATCAATTTTCATAACGGCATGGTAAGTTGTGTGAGTGCGCCACACCAGATTTTTAATACATTGATTTAGATTAAAAATTACTAGGAAAAATAGAAGTATTGAATAAATTGAAAAAATCTGGTGTGGTACACTCACACAACTTTCCTTGCTCATATTTGAAACTACGATCAGACTTCTGTATATGGTGTATATATAATTGTTTTCAAAGTACTTTTTCTTTGTGTGAATGTGAAATTCGATGATTTTTTTAGTCGTCATTTTTTTAAAGTCGTCAAAACAGCTGTTCTACAGATGAAATATCTCGACTATGTGTTCTTTTTATGAACTGCGCTACCTACCTACCTCATGCACGAGAAGGAGGTTACTAAGTCCATTTCCCAAGGATGGGGTGGACCCCCCATTGGTTTCCCAGAAAGGAAACTCATGCCAGTTGATAGAGCTGATAAATAACTATACAGGGTATGAATTTGAAAAAAATCGGTCAAGTTATTTTTGAGAAATCGTGAAAAACATGGTTTTTCAGTAATTATCCGCCATTTTTCTCAAGAATATTACGGAGCTCCTGCAATTTTCCAAGGAAAGAACTCATGTCATTTGATAGGGCTTATGAATAGCTATCCATGGTTTAAATTTGAAGAAAATCGTTAAAGCCATTTTCGAGAAAACCGTGAAAACCCTGGTTTTTTGGTCATTATCCGCCGTTTTTCTCAAGAATATTACGGAGCTCATGGAATTTTCCCAGAAATGAGACTCATGCCAGTTGATAGTGCTTATAAATATCTATCCATGGTATGAATTTGAAGAAAATCGTTAGAGCCGTTTTCGAGAAAACGGTGAAAAACATGGATTTTTAGTCATTATCCGCCATTTTTCTCAAGAATATTACGGAGCTCCTGAAATTTTCCCAGAAATGAGACTTATGCCAGTTGATAGTGCTTATAAATATCTATCCATGGTATGAATTTGAAGAAAATCGTTAGAGCCGTTTTCGAGAAAACGGTGAAAAACATGGATTTTTAGTCATTATCCGCCATTTTTCTCAAGAATATTACGGAGCTCCTGAAATTTTCCCAGAAATGAGACTTATGCCAGATGATAGGGCTTATAAATAGCTATCCATGGTATAAATTTGAAGAAAATCGTTGGAGCCGTTTTCGAGAAAACGGTGAAAAACATGGATTTTTAGTCATTATCCGCCATTTTTCTCAAGAATATTACGGAGCTCCTGAAATTTTCCCAGAAATGAGACTTATGCCAGATGATAGGGCTTATAAATAGCTATCCATGGTATAAATTTGAAGAAAATCGTTGGAGCCGTTTTCGAGAAAACGGTGAAAAACATGGATTTTTAGTCATTATCCGCCATTTTTCTCAAGAATATTACGGAGCTCCTGAAATTTTCCCAGGAATGAGACTTATGCCAGTTGATAGGGCTTATAAATAGCTATCCATGATATAAATTTGAAGAAAATCGTTAGAGCCATTTTCGAGAAAAACGTGAAAAACATGGTTTTTTAGTAATTATCCGCCATTTTTTCCGCCATCTTGAATTGAATTTTATTGAATTTCTTATTGTCGGGTCCTCATGGTATAGGGACCTTAAGTTTAAAATTTCAAGTCGATCGGTTAATTAGGAATGGAGTTATCGTGTTCACAGACATACACACACACACACATACACACACACAGACCAACACCCAAAAATCATGTTTTTGGACTCAGGGGACCTTGAAACGTATAGAAAATTTGAAATTGGGGTACCTTAATTTTTTTTGGAAAGCAATACTTTCCTTACCTATGGTAGTAGGGCAAGGAAAGTAAAAAACATTCAGAAATGTAAATTTATTACATAACTTAGACTACATCTCCAACACACAGTAAACAATATTAGGCTATTACAGCAATCTTATCAAGTGAAGTGTATAATCTTCGGTTGTCAACACAATGAAATTTAAATTATTTTTATCATTTCATTAGATAAAAACTAATAAAAAAGTGATTTGAATATTATATCTAATAAAATAATAACACAGGCTTTCAAATTGAATGATACAGAATCAGGCAGATGAATATGGCATACGTTTAATAAATATAAACCAGTATTGATTTATTAATATTGCTTTATTGAAGAGAAAATAGAGATAAATCTATAACAGATACAAAAAGTTGTTTTAATCATGTAATACATGCAGTGAATTATTTACAATTATCTACAATCTTCGTTCAACGACTGTTCAATAATGATGTTATTATCGTACAAATCATTGAAACGGAAATGCAAAGATTATAGATCTCAAAAACACATATTTTATTCTCATACACTTTGATACATACTTTTTATCCCTTACAATCAGCCAGCAAACAAGTTGTAATACTGCACAACCAAAATGGAACTCAACCAAAATAATCTGTTGATTAGTTCACACTTGTCAGAAAATTAAAACATTTTCGAGTGAGATTATTCAGTGAAACATTCGACCACCTTCAACTGATTGACCACAAGTGTTCGTGGGTAATATATTTATTATCAATTGGCAGACAAAAAGCAGCGAAATTAGAGCGGATAGTTAAGCATGACATCTTGTCTGGCCAACTCCAACAACATAGGATCGTCGAAGAACTTGTTGATGGAGACATCTTCGCTGAGGCCTTTGCGGCGCCGCGTCTTGATCATGAATTCACGCGCCAAGTGGGTGGCGGGCTGCGGCTCCAGGGGTCTGATCACTATACTCTTATCCAGGGGATCACCCGGCACAATCTAAAAAAGTAACAGAATAATGTTAGCCAAATTTGAATAATAAAAGTTATCAAGGTGAAATGAGAGAGATGTTTACAGTAAGTAATTCATTGTAAGTAATTCATGTTTAAGTAATTCATTGTAAGTAATTCATGTTTAAGTAATTCATTTAACTATAGTTTCAATGCATTTAAGGCATCATCATCATCATCAGTGATATTTTTTTGTTACAATTGGAGAGAATACATGAAGGAAGGTCATAGTGAAAATTTACCCATTCTAGTATAAATTTCATAAAATTTATCTCTTTAACATAATCAAGTTGTATTTTGTTATATACAGTTGACTATGGGCATTCAAGATATAAGAAAAATTATGCAATACATTACAATTCGCAATCTGATCTTCCAAGAAGAGAAAATATGGCAAATAAATCAATCTCGCAATTCGATTAGAACTTTGAGAAGCTAAGGCTCAACTCACACGCGACTCAGATCGAGAAGAGACTCCACTCTAGTCGAGAGCATGATTGAGTTTTCAAATGGTGACAGTCGCGGAGACTAGAATCGACTGGTCTGAGTGTCATCATTTGGAAACACATGCTTTCGACTAGAGTCGAGCCTCTTCTCGACCTGAGTGTGATTTGAGCCTAAGCCTTGAAGAAAAAGTGGAGTTTAGATGTTGAATCTCAGGAAGCAAGATGAATAAATCATGTCAGTATATTATTCAATATAATATGTAAATTGTAATTCAATTACAGTTGGGGTATAATGAGATATCACAAGATAACGATAATACCTTTTTCATTTGTAAAAAGACTAATGATTGTATCAATATTATAGACCGTATTGAAAGTTTAGGGCTGAAGATGAACGAAGCTCATGCTAAAATTTAGCACGACTTTGTTACCTAGCAACCGATAATAGCAATCACTTGTACGTTTCTGAATCGTAATAAATATTTTCACAATAATATTTAGTTCATATTTTGTTGTTGCGAGGGGGTACTAAGCTAAGTTTCGGTCTGAGAATCATTACAAAATACGGCCCTAACAGAATACTGGAAACAAGAGTAAGTTCAGAACCCACAAAAAGCTGTCTCATTACCCACGCTCTAGCTAAGAACTCATGTGGGCATCAACCTCAGCAAAAAAAGATGCTTCCAATTGATTTGTAGTGTAATTAATAACTATGACAGCCGCACCACGAGATTGTTCAATTGTTTCAAATATCAGCCAGGGTTACAACCTGGTAAAATGCGGCTGCTAAGAGTACAAACACACTGAAAGCGGAGCGTGGCTTGGCGTCAAGGAGTGTCGTAAACAATATCATGTTAAGTAATGAGCTAAAACACACTGCAAGCGTCTACTCGCAAAGCGGAGCGGAGCGTGGCGTGGCGTGGCTCCAAACTTTGGAGCAAGCTGGTTTGTTTTTTTGTAGCCTCTACGAGCGGAGCGTGGCGTGGCGTTAAACTTTGGAACAAGCTGGTTTGTTTTTTGTAGCATCTACGAGCGGAGCGTCAAAGCGCGAGTGCCCTACTAATGTATATACTAGTAGTCATACTGCAAGTACATAATAATGCACTTGTTGTACTACATTTTCTACCCATCTAGTACAAAGTATATTAAATTCAATGTTTGCCAAATTCCCCTGTAATGTGTATTATTTGATGATTCAAAAGAGAACATTCATCTATTGCACTTTGAAGTCAAATGTAAGGTTGAAAAATTCAAATTTCTATGAAATATGGTAAACTAAATGTTATTTTTTTATTTACAATAAAAATGACACTTGTAATAACATTGGTAGATAAAATGATAAGATATCCTTGTGCTATTTTTCTTCCAAATTTATAGGTGACAAGGTCCAAGATAAGGTTAGAATTTCAAATCAAATCAAATCAAATCATGTTGAACCAGTCGCTGGCCAGCCTGCAATGTGACCAGTGCCCAATCAAGGCCAGCGGTAGCCAGCTAGTCCTTGTGCTATTTTTCTACCAAATTTATAGGTGACAAAGTCCAAGATAAGGTTAGAATTTCAAATCAAATCAAATCATGTTGACCCAGTCGCTGGCCAGCCTGCAATGTGACCAGTGCCCAATCAAGGCCAGCGGTAGCCAGCGTTGACAAACCATCCATCCACTCAATATGTGGATGTGACATAACAAAGACAACCTTAACAAATAGAAACCCAATTTGAATGCAGTCTACCTGCCAGTGATGGAAGACGGACAGACAGAAGGCCTGGCCCTGGGTGTGCGTGCGCAGATCAGTTTCGAAGCCGAACGAGTCGACGGCGGGGATGAAGGCCTTGATGGTGTAGAGCGGCGAGCCGGGCACGGGTGTGTCCTGGGTCACGTGACCGCGCCGCTTGGCCAGCACCGTGTAGACAGCTGACACGCAGTCGGCCGGCGCCTGCGTCTCCACAAACAGGTAGGGCTCCATCAGCCGCGGCGTCGCCATCAGGAACGCTGAGTACGCCACGCGGCGCGCCGTCGGGATCATTTGACCTAAACAAACATAATAGTCACAAAATAAAATATAAAATACCAAAGCACCAAATAATCACAATACATGTGATTATTGAATTGAATTTTTTACTCAATAAACAAGATGTCTGATAAGTCACTCCCTATTTTTATACAGCTATAATTTCTTTATTTATTTTGTTAGAATTTATTTATTTATTTTGTTAGAACTACATTCGTTAGATAGAGCACTCCTTGAGGTTGTGTTTAACACCAATTCTCATTTGTTTCAGTTTGGAAATGCCCCCTCTCTTGACTGTGCCAAAGAATGTCCCGAAGAATGAGCCAAAATAGCAGCTCGTTATGAGGTCTGAGGATCTGTGGTGCGAGTACAAAGGTGGTGGAGGGCTTAACGAGGGGTCCATGCAATACTAGATGCAAAAGCTGTTAAAAATCGTCATTCAAAATTACTAACAACAGGGAGTGTCGTAGATGCAAGACGATCAGGAAGAACATCAACGTCAAGGACAGCAGAGAATGTTGACAGAGTTCGTTAAATGCTCATGAGGAGCCCTAAGAAATCACTGCATCAAGGATCTCGTGGCTTCCATGGTTTAAAACTGAGATCTTTCTTAAGAATCGTTGCAACAGAGTAACTTGAAAGACCACTTTCACGAGATCCTTGATGCAGTGATTTCTTAGGGCTCCTCATGAACATTTCACGAACTCTGTCAACATTCTCTGCTGTCCTTGACGTTGTGAGTAATTAGGAATGGCGATTTTTAACAGTTTTTTTAGAAATTAAAATTACCGCTACTATTACAATGCTAGACTTTCTTTCAAGATGACGGATTTTGTCGTCAAGATACTAGCCGACTTTCCATTCTGTATGTATTCTGTGTTGTTATATCTCGGGGCCTACACGAGTACATAATAAAATTTTACTATTAAAAAATAAATTACAAACCAGAACATAAGATAAAACTTATGGATTGCTGGAGCCTGGCGATAAGTAACAATGAACACCAGGACCAGATGACATAAAAACCGATATTACAAACCAGTAGCCTTCTACAGTTCTAAACATAAGCCTAAAAGAACTCACCTCCACCCCTATGTAGAGGCTCTTGAGCAATCACGGCATCTAGAATCTTGAACTTGACATTTCGGATTGGCTCTTCACATAACGGTCCTTCTCTAGTTCCCCACTGGAATCCCTGTAAAACGAAAAACCATGAAATTAGGTGAAGCATCTCAATATGCTTATGCAATGCTTCTTATGCAATATGCTTTATGTAATGTTTCTGAAGGTATCATTCAAAATAATGACAGGTTAGATTAGAAAGCATGAAATGGGTTCAAACAATTCTATAAATTTGATAAAGTATTGTGTACATTTTAATTGACAAAAAATAGTAGACTCAGAATAAATTCAAAAAGAAAGGATTATTATACATTTATTATTCGTTTGTAATCTAACCGAGTTCCCTTAACTTTATTTTCTTTAAAACATCAGGGAGTGAGAGAAGTGACTCCCGCAACAAAATTTAGATTAATAACAAACGAGAACTTTCATCTACAACTCATTACAATTTAAAATAGAAGAGAACAACATACTATTTGCCCAAAACGGTTTTTTCCTGAATTTCAACCAAAAGTCCCAATTGAGGTAAATAAAGATTAATCATGTGTCAGCTCCTTATATACGATCGCACATATCTGTGGCTAGCTTTGCGATCAAATATGTATACTATGTGGTCAAATATTTGATGTTATGTCCATCCTCCTTTAAAATATTATACCAATTTTCTTCAAACAAATAACAATAGGCTAAATACAAATTATGAATTAAATACAGACATAAAATACGTTCAGTATTCGAACAAAGGTTCATCAGTGAAAGGCATCAAGTTGATTTACAGGCATTTAAAGGCATCAAGTTTTTTCTCATATAATTATATGGAAGTCCATATATCTTTGCTTCATTATGATTGGTAATGGGATACGTAATGCGGAATTAGTATGACGGAATACATACGTCACTAATTTGATCAACAATTATGCAGGTTTAATGAAAACCATGGAAAAGATTTTCACAACTATGTTCGACATCATTACTGTACCTGAACAATTGAATCTTTGACGGATCCAAGCAATGATTTGTCGACTTCAGAAGGCAGGGTGTCGTCAACCAAGATGTTGGGTCCGGCTGTGTCTGGTCCGAAAGCCCAAATCGAACGAGCAGCCAACAAATCCCAGTCATATTTCGTTTGGAAAAACTCTCCCAATCGTTTCCTGTTGGAAAAAGTTTGTCATGAGCATATTTTTTCTAATGAAAAATGCTTGTCTATTTGATAATTACTCAAGTTCAAAGTTACTAAAGAAACTAATAGCATACTCATAATAGCTCTATTTGTATAAGTGAATTCATAGCCTAAAATGAAATGAAAAAATTCTTTACTAAGCGGAGTTAGGACTTTCAAATCCTCTCAGCCTCGAAAATGACTGAGCCAACCTGAAAATTAAAGTCAGTTTATAAAAAACAATTGCATGTTTTTATTTCTATTGTTATGGACGATTTATTCCAATATTGAGGAAAAATTGGCATATATTATTATCATCTGAGCATGATAAATACTGTGTTTTTTGGAAATTGGATAAGTGAAGGAAGCCCAACCTACTTTTTGAACTATGCCATCACCTAAATTTGGAAGAAAAATAGCACAAGGATTGACAAAATCAGTGTTGTTTGTTACATAAATAACAGAAAGTTGACCAACTTACTTGTTCCAAGAAATATGTACAACTTGGTTTTCAATATCCTCTGCAAGACCTTTTTCTAATGGCTCAGCAATCATTGTGATTTTATTCCTCTTGTTTGGTGTTTCTGCGAAACATTTCAATGATGAAGTTTCAACCACTGTTTCACAAAATGAAACCACAGGGTCCGCTACTTTGATGTCTGAAACAAACAATTGTTTAAATTGAAATAGTTGATAGCATTAATTTTGTAGTTGGCCAAATTTTTATTGGCATAGGAGCTTTGAAGGTGTTGTACATATATCATTTATTGAATAACAATAACATTGGACTCATGCAGGCGGCTGCAGGAGAATCCAGCTCCTACAAAAGAAGGTTTTCTCCGGGTCATCAACTGGTCTCATCGTCTTGAACACTGTGCGTCAATCTTTAGGAGACTGAAGATTATGTCAGTACCTGTTTCTTCGCTGTAACTGTTGAGAAGAGGCCAAAGTACCTTTCGACAAAGAGGACATGTACACAACTACAACACAAGGAGGAGTTATGATATAGATTTGCCACATGCCATACTGATTCGATCGCATAAACGTTTCCCTGACCATGCACTCGAGATTTTCAACAGGATGCCGGTGTATTTCCGAGAGTAGGAAGATAAAATCTTTGAGAGGGCACTTCGTGAGAGGCTTGTGAGTCCGGCACTTTACTCCCTGGATGAAGAGGCAATACAGTTTTTTTGTTATCAAGTTTTTACACTTTGACGCAATTTTTTAGTTGTCTTCTAGAACTCTATTCATACTCTATAGCATCGAGGTGGATGAGGAGTGCAAAGTAAACTGACTATCGCATTCAATCTATCCAGCGAGTGCTGGTCATGGATGGAGTACTGTGTACAATAAGGACTGTGAAGATTATCAAGTCCATCAATTTTGGGGCAGACATGGAAAACTCAACTAAAATCGCTGGAATACTCATCTAATATCTCTTCACTCCAACATAATAACTTGTAAATCAATCCACTCGGTACAAGTCATGCAATAATGAAATATAAAATGACACCTTGATGTTATCTATATATTGATCAATCTACTTTTATGATATGAGAACATGGATAAAACATTTTTAATTCAATTATAAAGTTATTATTGATTGTTTATTTCATAGGTGTCATGGAAGCAAAATGGATCTCCGATCTGTTGCTTCAACACATTTTTGTATGAATAAATAAATAAAACATAACAGAAAACACTTTACAGGTTTATAATACTAATTTAGACAGGAAACACGATTCAGATAGGTGAAAAACACTTAGAAACCTACAGTATTTTTAGAAATTTTTGGAAATCTTTGTCGACCGTGTAGTGAGTCAAAGGTTGGCACACTTTCCAAGTTTCCAAGTGTTTTCACCTATCTGTATCGTGTTTCCTGTCTAAATTAGTATTAAAAATAAATAAAACTATGTATTTAGTACCAATTTCGGAGTACATCTTGCGCAGGTCATGCATGACACAGTCGAGGTAGAGCTCTCCGGTGCCGAGAACCACGTGTTCGCCCGACTCCTCGACACGTGTCCCCAGCAGTGGATAGGACTTGTTCACCTTTCGCAGACCGTCCAACATCTTCGGCAGTTCGCTCGGGTTCACTGGCTCCACTGAAACAATACATGACAATCATGTTTTCAAACAAATATCAATACAGTTTTGTAACTAAAATGATCAATAATATCAAAATCTCAATCAAACTCGCTCATTAATTATCTAAATTTGGGAGAGTTTTGAATTAATGCTGTTGTTTCTCTTCCAATCATTGTTTTGATATGTACTTGAGTAATGAAAACTGTTCACGACTCGTATAATTATTGCACATGATCTCTTCAATGATAAATCAATTTTCATCACAATCAATCATATTTCAAGATAAAATAGTTTCAAGGAATTTGAAACTTACCAGCAATTTTGATGACAGATTGCGTATTGAACTTGAGCGGCCTGAATATGTAGATGTCTTCGTTTGTGATGAGATCCGTGATGGTTGAGGTTTTGACAATGGGTTGGTCGATTCCTTCGATCAGCACCCAATTGCCAGCCGGCACTCGGTTTACCTCTATTTTGTATCTGCAAATACAACATTAATAAATGAGCAAACTTAAACATGTTAAATTCAATCATTTCTAAAACAAAAGCTTCCTTTTTACATAGAACTGAACAATAATAAAAAACACAATAATAATATTATTATTAAACAAAAATTGAAAGTTAAATCCTGTAAACCACCCCAAAGACTTCTGCTACTGCAAATATTAACAACAGGTTCAACAGCTAGACGGAAATTCGATGAGAGCTATTATCCAAAAATGATTTGCCATCCCAGGAATCAAACCCAGTACCTTCCAATTGCTTCTCAGGCACGCTCTCCCTTACACCAAACTGACAATCTATGATAGAAGCGCTCATTTTATACTATTTATAGTAAGTTACGTTATAATGGCAGTACTTGATTAACATTGGTATTGCTATACTTATCAATCATTAAACAAAGCAGATAGCGCTATCCTTTTCTAGCTCTGCTACGTGGCCAGATCGGCTTGAGTTAATTTGGAACATAAATGCCCTATAACATGGGATCACCAAACTGACAATCTCTAGCTGCGTTCATTTTATACTAGGTCACAGCCAACCATACTACTGATGGAAATTGATGAGAAATTGTTTAATAATAGTTATTTATCCATTAGCATTCGAACAAAGGCAATTTCTCATCAAATCCCATCTGTATTGCTGTGATGACACAACAATATATATGACGACAAGTGTATCATGCATGTCTTACAAATAGTGGTCAGCTTTAAAGTATATCAGATCCTGGTACTAATTTTCAATCCCATTTTTCAAACAAGGTATTTCTAGTTTAGTCGTTGCACATACCGTGCCTCGTAGATCCAGAGCCGGCCGACAGTGAGTATGCGTGAGTCCTCCTCGTCAGCTAGCGTGTAGTTTTCTCCGAGCACACGCACCTCCTGCGAGGCGTGCAGTGTGCCACTCATCACGCGGCCGCACACCTGGAAGAACGTGCAGTCGTCCGTCGGGTACATCTTGGTGCTGTGCACCATCAGCCGACCCTGCAAAATCATTAAACAATGTCACTACATTAGTTTATAAGATAGTCGTGAATATTCAAGATAACTTTGAGAAATGCGAAATGCATTTCACTCTTGATGAGAAGCTCAAAGATTGATTAATTTGCTTTTTTTTTGCTCGAGAGATGGTACATCTTGGTGCTGTGCACCATCAGCCGACCCTGCAAAATCATTCAACAATGTCACTACATTAGTTTATAAGTCGGTAATATTCAAGATATCTTGGAGAAATGCGAAATGCATTTCACTCCTGATGAGAAGCTCAGCGATTAATTAATTGTTTTTTGCTTGAGAAATCTACAATGCATTTCACTCCTGATAAGAAGCTCAGCGATTGATGCTTTTTTGCTTGAGAAATGGGGAATGCATTCAACTCCTGATGAGAAGCACAACGAATAATTGCTTTTTTGCTTGAATTGAAATCATCTTTATTCACAATCATGTACAGATATTACATGTTATCATAGGAACAGTGTCAATATTCATTAAGACACAAAACAAAACATACAAAAATTGAAAATATGCTTGAGAAATCTACAATGTATTTCACTCATTATGAGGATTCTTTATTGCCATAAGGATTTTTACAAATCGACTGGTGCATATGAGAGCATATTTATTTTAAAACGAATAAGAAATATTTATTTGTTCAGATTAGTTTCTAGTGAATTAGTAAATAAATGTGACACAGTCCGGAAAACTGTGTTTTACGATTGAGAACTACTTTTTTGTTCCGTTTAGTTTCTAGAGTGGTTTGTGAATTGGTAAGCCTAAATGAATGTGAAACCAAGATTTCAAACGTTTTTTCTAAAGCCGACGCACACAGCAGCAGACAGATACCCTTCCCAGGTGTCTAATAATGCAACGCACACGGGCGTCCCACGTCCATATGTCTGCTCACGTCTGCATGCATACGTTTGATTATTCTCTGTCTGCTGCTGTGTGTGTTCGCCATAAATTGGAAAAGCCGCACATTTGGGCACAAGCATGTATTTTACTTTATTCAAGTGTCATTATACATAACTGGATAAATAAATAAACATAATTCACTAGATAGGAGAATATACTAGACGGGATAATCGACATAAAACTATATGGTAATTATGATATGTAGCTATGCAAAGCTAAATAATGATTAATGTGGGAAACGATAGGTTTATCATAGACTTGATTGGATGAAACGTTTAGGTAATTTATTCTGTAAATTATGGTCAGGTAAGTAAATGCATAGTATCGGAGATTGATACAATAGCCCAAAAGAAGTGAAATTAGAACAGGGGGTAAGACTGGGGACATTTCATCAGTTTTTTTCCAAACTACTCTAGAGTGTTCTAAACATTGGCCTTATGATTTTTCGTTGAATCTAGTTGATTTCAATCTAGTCTGTCAAAGAATCCAATCCAAATTATCTCTTGCTGAAGAAGAACATTGATTTAGCAGGATATGTTAACCCCAATATTCATTTTAGAGTTGAAAAAGCATATTTCAATTATTCCAGTCCAACACCATTAGATTATGGATATCCTAAACAATACCACTGAATAATTACCATTGGTAACATAGAAAGTTTCTTATTCTACAATGGAAGCACTTTCTTATTACACAAACCAAGCTGAGCTTGAGCTGAAAATTAACATGAAATATGAATGAATATACAGCGGGAAATAAGAGAGACTTACATCTGGGTCGCAATTGATCATGTCTTCAGCTAGCTGAGTATCAGTTGGTCCGGTATAAATGTGTTCAACCTTAGTTCTGGCATTGTTGACAGGCGAGGGAATGTGGTGAACGCACATGTCAACAAATCCTGCAAAATACATGTTCAATAAATTGAATTGTCAAATAAATTCAACACTAATTTTGATAATTTAATGGACTGGATTGAGGAAGAGAAGAAGTTCTTGGCTGGCGCCTCTTTTTTCTTTCCAATATTGTAATGTTTTTGATAAACAAATATTGTAATGTATTTGATAAATAAATATGAATTACAATATAAACCAGGCTCCGATACAATAATATATTAATATTCAGTATTTAGTGAAATTTTACAAAATATTTTAGAACTATATCATGGAATAGATTACACTAACATATTCAATACGGTTAATAAAATTAGGAATTCTAAAGGATTCATTTGCAATGATTTCTGGAAAAGCTAAGTTACAAAGTGAAACTCATTTTTTACCTATAACCATTTAAATAATCAATTTTTAAGATTTAAAGTAAATAGATTTGTCAATTTATAATCATCAATACCTTGAAAGTTTTAAAGCTAACACAGTATTTATTTTAACTCAGTATTTAATAATGTTCCAAGTAGTTTCTTATTGATACGGACTTCAATTTTAATTATTTGCTCTTTAATAAAGAAAAA
This sequence comes from Nilaparvata lugens, assembly GCF_014356525.2. NCBI lineage: Eukaryota > Metazoa > Arthropoda > Insecta > Hemiptera > Delphacidae > Nilaparvata > Nilaparvata lugens. The sequence goes on from NC_052504.1 coordinate 83,544,534, forward strand.
CTATTCATAACTCTCAGTAAAGAGAAATAATTGTTGATAGCTCTCACTCCAGTAAGTGACATGGCTAACGTACATCAATTGGCAGTTAAGTTTACAATAGATTACGAGTTTCAACCCTGAACTAACAAAACCATACTTTTTAAATGCAAATTCTCAACAGGGGGTTTTAAAATTCAAACAACAACTCAACAATAAGTTTGAAACTTAAAACAACAAACTGCACTATAGGTTTGAAACTTCAAACAACAAACTCTACAATAGGTTTGAAACTGAAAAGGTGTGTACAGATATACGCGCCTTCAACACGCTCCGCCCTCGCTCCGATCATGAACGCTATGAGAGATGTTAGCTCTTCTCGCGTTCCACTCTTGCTCCCCGGTCGATCATCAATCGATCTGCTCGAGTGACGTTCGATTGCGGAGCAGAGCGAAAGTCTGTACGCACCTTTAGTTGCAACTGAACCTACCGCTGAAGTCGTCGAGAAAGCGTCCGCAGACGAGTCGCAGCAGCGGACGTATGTTGATCTTGGCCTCGTCCTTGGAGAGACGCACACCCAGCTCGTCGAGGACGGCGGGGAGGGTGGAGTCGACGTCACCCACCACCTGGGCGAACAGCTTGTACAGCGGCTCTAGCACAAACTCCACGAAGCTGCGTTGCGCGCTGCCGTGAGCTGGCTTCTTGCTGAAGCGTCTCCTGCAAACGCACACAACTCAACAATCAATAATTATATTATTCACAAAATTCCTGCAAACGCACACTATTATTTAACCTCTACAACCAATTATATTTTACAACATTCTACACACATTACAAAGTGATATTACATTATAATTCAATACATATTATAACCTAATATTATATACAATATTATAACATATATTATAATATTGAAGATATTGAGGATAATATAAAGGATATTATAACCTAATTCAATACAATAGGTTTGGCCCGGTTTTCAAGACACCTATTAAATCTAATGAACCATTTAATTTATGGGTTTAATCATAGAGAAAAGATAGCATATGAAGATATCCCATGATATGGGGTGTTTATGTTCCAAATTTCACTGTTTGCACAAGCTGATAGTCCACATAGTTCTTTTTTGTGAAGTTATGTGACACCAGTCGTATCTCATACTGTCACCTCATACACTTAGTGTCAGTTCATACACTCTCACCCGGCCAAGGCAATAATAGTCGGGGAGTCCGGTCTCACAAGGTGTCAAATATATCACTCGATATTAGCATAATAATAAGCATATAAACCATAACGCTAAATACCAACCCTAAACACAAGTCGACAATAATCGGCTTCAGCAACAAAAAATCTACTTGAAATTTAAAAAATAAACACACAATACCGTGGGATGTATTCTTATGCTATACTTTCTCTATGGTTAAATGGTTCATTATGTTGTGTACAATTTAGAAATTAAAAGTGTTCTAAAAACCGTGTCTTTTTAATTTAAATCCATTAGCATCTTTTTGTTCTATAAAATTTTCCATTGGCTGTTGGGTCCAGTATTACATGATTATTAATGGTTATTTTTTTTATTGAACTTATAATGATAGAATTAATTTATTGTTTTTTCGTAAAAAATGAAAGTTATTCGGGTTGAATAGGAATGATGAATCACATAATTATTACAATAGCAATAAAAAACCAAGCTCCAGGAACAAATATCATGTGACCAATAAATAATCCACATTATTCATTCTAAAAGACTTCACAAGTTTCAAATTGAATCTAAAAAAAGATGTTTTTGGACTCAGGGGACATTGAAACGTATAGAAATTGGGGTACCTTACTTTTTCGGGAAAGAAATACTTTCCTTACCTATGGTAATAGGGCAAGGAAAGTAAAAAGTTTATGACAATATAAATAACAAGAAACGCACAAAAACTAAAAATATGTAAGACAAATAATCAAGAATAAGACATAAAGTAAAAAGTTAAGATTTTATCAACAAATCAGATGGTCAAGCATTTCTCATCATATAAAACAATCGTTTCAAAAATGATTTAATTCAAATGTATGCCAAATACTGACGTTTTGCTGTTAAAGTAGATGTCACCCCAGAGTCGGCGGGCGAATTCGTTGATTTGCACGTCAGGATAGGTGTTGGCATAGAGGTTGGCGAATGAACGCAGCGTGAAGCAGACCGCATACTGAGGCGAGGCGAAACACACGTTGCCCAAGATGGGCGACACAAACTTCGTCGTTTCTTCATCCGAGTATAAGCTGTGAAACAAAAACACTTTCTAAAATCGACAAAATTATTGGGTACATTAATGGTTAGGAGGATCACATATAGAATGAAACAATAGATGATATCTTTCCTGATGCATGAGCAAAAGATTGAAACACCTACACAGATAATAGAGAATTCAATAAGTTAGTGAATGACAGAATGCCCGTATAAGATCACGTCAAAAGATTACCTACACATATAATAGCGACAAAGTCAATAAGTTAGAGAAGTTAGAGAGCCTTTATAGTTTCAGCGGTTGTAGACCACAGCAGGTCTATGCTGGATTCGAGCAGCTGAAGAAACTCTTCAACATCATAAAAAAGGGCTTAAGCAGAGCCACGTATGTAAAGTGTTTTTGAATCCTCTGAGGCCCATGTTCCTAAATCTGAGGGGCAATATATTAAATAAACGTCTAACCATAATCAGATGACTGATTATCAACCTCAGCCATTCCAGACAAACAAAACGAATTTCGATGTCATTTCTATGTCGAGTATTGATTCCATGAACGTTTGAGCATCCATTGGAGCGTTTATGAGTGTGAACAAGGCTACTTTTTATGTAGAGATTCACCATCGTAAGAATGCCAGCTCAATAGACAGTTGCTTACATTGGATTTACAATTCTATCACCTTTACTCATTATTCTGATTGCTCTCTTCGTCTTGAAACAGACGAAGCTACGAATTTTCAATTCAAATGTGAAGTCTGTCCTCCTCTACGGTTGCGAGACATGGAAGGTAACATCTGAAATCCGTAAAAGACTCCAAGTCTTCATCAATCGGTGTATGCGAAAGATTGAGTGCGTAAGGTGGCCAGATATGTTTTCAAATGAAGAGCTCTGGCACAATACAGGACAGATGCCCTTAGACATTGAGATCAGGAAGAGGAAATGGAGGTGGATAGGTCATACTTTGAGGAGAAGAGAGCGAGCAATAGAAAGTATGCTTTGCAGTGGAATCCTCAGGGGAGAAGAAAAAAGGAAGGCCAAGGATTTCATGGAGGCGAACAGTGGAGAAAGAGCTTGGCAAGGTAGGAAAGACATGGCGAGAGGTGAGAAGGATGGCAGATGATAGAGAGGGATGGCGGCTATTCGTGGATGCCCTATGCTCCAATTGGAGTTACATGAATTAAGTCAAGTCTTCTGCATAATCCATGCCTCTCAAATCTTGCAACATTTCAATCATAAAGTAAAATACTCAACAATGACAATGGATCAATAGATAGCAATAGAAAATGGGAAACCTGGATATCATTTTTGGGAATAACAAGTCATGACTATATTATTTAGCGTACAGCAGTTACACAACACATATAAATCTCATAAGTCTAAAATATCTACATAAGCCTATGCACTGTATATTTCCAATTTCTCTGCGATATTGTGCAGTGTTTGGTCAGAGATACAACAAGTTTGTTTGACCGCCATTGTATATGTTAGTCCATTCAGTGTTGACCAATGTACACCATTTGGAGGCGAACTAACTTAACACATATTTACATTTATAAAAACTAATAAGCTGACATCGTTATAATCAATGTTAAAAGTTAAAGGAAAAATGTTCTGCGTTAAATTATCAACTCACCTCAAAAGACCGTTGATTTCATCGATGATGTGTCGAATTTTGTAGTAAGCATCTTGTGGAGGCAGCTTCAGTTCCAGCATCAGCCTATCAATCTTATTCACACATACTGTGATCGCTAGTTTTTCCTACAAAGAGAAAAAATGATATTCATATCTTTATTGTATTTACATCAAATCTTTTAAAATAATAAATGATCGAATATTTTTGCATTTGATAGACAGGATCAGTTGAAACATGGGAATGAGCATTTATAAATAAAATTTTGGAAAAATCAGGCATACTATTATAGAAAACGCCGCCGATATGTTGTTTAGGAAACTTGCGGATTTGGAAAACTCCCTTTGCTCAATGAGTAAGGCAAGAGAAGAATTGATGACTAACTAAATTTTAACTAAGTGTAAAGAAGGATCTAACTTTATGAGTATCTTGCCAGTAGCGGGCGAACAATTATTATTGTATCTGAATAGTAATAATAGAATAATAAATATCAATAAATTAAACTGACAAGTTGTCAAGTCAACTTGAAAATGTGACCGGTGTGGTCACGAAACCATGATCGTGTACCGAATAAAACTGTGTAGAATTTGACAACATATTTGTGTTTTTATTCAATTATGGAACGGTTCTACAATATTGACAATGACTCAGTCGAATCTTTATTATTGTATCTTTCAACAATGCATTGTAGACACTTTTACAAAGACAGAAGGCAGTTAATTTTAATCGAGAATGTTTTGTGAATATTTGATCCTCCTGTGTAAAATTAATGCTTTGTTTTGTTTATTATGATGAATAATCATTCATATTTGAATCATTAATATTTCATTTTCAAAAATGATTGATTTTGCAAATAAGATGGAATTACTACCTGAACAGCGTGTTTGATGAGACGTTCGGTGTTGAGCATGACACCCTCAGCGGCATCCACGAATATGACGACACCATCGCACATGCGCATTGCTGCTGTCACCTCATCCGAGAAATTCACATGCCCTGCAAACCACAATCGATAATATAAATCACAGGATAATAGAATGCTAGCGCCACACTCTCACCAAGTCACTTGCCAAGCGGCTAGCTGTATACATCTATTCGGGCAGAGTCCGTATACATCTATGTGAGCGGTGGCATAGTAGCCATCCACTCTCGCGCTCGTCGTCTTTTGTACGCACTTGGCAAGAGTGTGGAAGCGGCATAAATCATAAATATTAAAGTTATAGAAAATGATGGATTCTTAATAGACAAGAAAAAGAAGCAAATCAATGAAAATTGCAACACATATTAGTTTGAGGATTAAACAAAACTAAACTAAACTAAACTAGCGTCACTAGCTGTCGCTGAACAAGGAATTGGAAAAGCCATGTACCAGACATTTGCAATTACGCGTTCCCGAGTAATTAGCATTATGAGAGGGATTATCTAGATGTATCTTGATAGGTTAACTTTGACGTGTCATATACTGCAGGAGCGTTGCTTCCTTAATGCAGTTTCATATGACGAATGAGTAAAGTAAACCGTACCAGGCGTGTCGAAAATGTTGATGAGATGCGATTTGCCCTTGACATCGTTGAGCAGGAGGGTGAGCGGGGTGGCCTTGATGCTGACACCGCGCTCCTGTTCGGTGAAGAGGGAGTCGGTGTAGCGGAGGTTGCGCTCCTCGGCGGCGTCGATGAGTCCGGGGTGCGTGTGGCGGACCAGGCAGTCGGCCAGCGTCGTCTTGCCGTGGTGGAGGTGGCCCACCAGGGCTACGTTCCGTACTAGGTCCGGCGTGTCCATCATGTCCGCCAGGTACTCCACGTTGTAAGTCGTTTTCGGCAGCGCCTGCTCGCAACCACACATTCAATAACCGTCAATAAATGAATAAACGTCTCTTAAACGTACATTTTTCAGATTCGAAGTTTGATATTGAGATACCAATATACCTTTTGAAGCTGAAAATATGCAAACCATAGTTTTATAGTTTTTGATGGAAGGGAAACATCAGTGAAGAATTAGGTCTATGAATATAACCTTTAGGGCCGGTTTCCGAGCTCGGGATTTAGTCAAGTTCTAGGCTTTAAACAGCTGGAGTCAGAAAATTGGCTTTCCGAAACGGGGCGTAGTCGTAGTCATAGTCACGTTTAAATTAAATTTCGAAAAACGAGAAAATTGAACACAAATTAAAAATAAAGAGAAAATAGTGTAAAGTTTCAGATATTTTGAGTTATTTAGGAATGTTTCATTTCGTCAAGGAAAAACGTTTTCAATTATAGAAATGAGAAAATAAAGATTTATTTTGCTGCAACTATTTACTGCGACTACGCCCCGTTTTGGAAAGCCAATTTTCTAACTCCAGCTGTTTTAAGTCTAGAACTTACCTAGATCCCAAGTTCGGAAACCGGCCCTTAGAATTTTGACAGATTCAAATAAGAGATTTAAACAATCTATAGATTTCTAAATTATTTTAACTGAAGATTCTGGGCTTGAGCATCACATAATTGTAATGTATATTGTCAATTACTAATAAATATAACGTATAGGCCTAGATGGCACAAAAACCGAAATATAGATATTGATATATTACTATTATTATTATTAGAACTTATGAAAGGCGATCCAGGTTTATGCACAAGTTGTTCCACTTTCAATTTAATCAAAACTCCAAATTTAAGTAATGAATCATAATTTTTTAAATGAATGATTCACTCTCTAAAACAAAATACAATTTTGTACAAACTATTTGGAACTTCATTTCCTCAATAACTTGACAAAAGTAAGGTTATGACCAACGATTTCTCCACTCAAACAATTTCTAATACCAAAGAGATCATTATTATTAGCGTATAGCTTTCAATGGTGGTGAGGAGACCCAAGGGTAGTTCCACCTCGCCGTATATAGTCCAAAGTTCCCTAATGGGAAACCGGACACTAAGGTTATAGCGAGCACAATATTTTAAATTTAAGAGATCGTTAACCTTAAATTATGAATTGATAACATAAAGATTTGTGTCGTAGCGCCATACGCTAAATATACGTAAACTTATCATGTTTTTCAAAATTGTATACATAAAACAATATTCTTATTCTTATTTAATTGAATATTAACTTGCAATTCTCATGTTCCTGCCAATAGATGCTGATAGCCTAGTGAACAATACTAGTTATTACGATTCATTTTTTTAATTTGATAAAATGACAATTGTTTCTAAGCTTAAGCCAATTAAAATAAAACTTTTTCACAATAAGCCTTAGATGCAAAGTGAAGGAAAAAACAAAATAATAAGAAATAAAGATATATTTTAAAATCGAACAAATATGAAGATATCTAATTGAGTTGTGTTCTGTGTACCTGTTCGTTGATCTGGAACCGCGTCTTCTTGACAGGGGCGACCAGTGGCACAGTGAGCGGCTGGGCATCCTCTTCCTGCACTATGGTCTCCACATCGGGGCCGAACACCTCCAGGGCGGCCGGGTAGTAGCGCTTGTCCTCATGCAGCACCACTGCTGTCGTCGCCATTCCCCCTCCACCACCCTCCCCGCCATCGTCCATGCCCCCCACTCCGCCCATCACCATGGCGTCGTCTCCACCCTCATCCTGGCAACACAGTCATTCAATAAGTCATTTCATCGAATAAGTGTATAATAATAGTTTCCTTGATTTCCAATGAATTGCAACCGGAGGAGTTAATTTACAAATACTGTACATGAAAATTATAATACACAACATTCAAAAGTGGTTGCTAATAAAAACTTGATCCTAATTATGATACCCAACTATAATAATATGTGTTGGGATGATCATAATATTCTTTTCTAAAACATGAACAAAACAATTTTAAAATGTAGTTAGTAATAGTCCTATACAAATGGATGTTACAAATGTTAATATAGAATTTTCATTATCATACATCAGTGAATGTCTATATAATAACGGTGACTAATAATATTAATATTTTTTGACTGTTTGAATGATCGGTTTCATATTTTGGATAGTTGCTGGTAGTATATTAGAAAAAATCTTAATTCAGAATTAATTATACAATAGCAGTAAGAGTTTCTAATGAGAAATTTACTGTTCAATTTTTCAAGTAGTATTTTAGGATAGAAAAAATAGCTCATTAGTCTTTAGACTAGATGGCTATAGTATTGACCAATAGAAAAAAATCCAGACTAGCATTAAGCTTTAATTCAATTTCTATCAAGTTCAACAATATGATGGTTCCCGAAGCTAGACGATACAAACTAAGGCAACGTAGGCTACATGTTCTTGAAAAAACAGTTATTTATTCAACAATGATTGATGATGCCACATTCTTTGAACTTTCCTTTTATTAAGTGTTGAGCCTCAAGTAATTATCTTAAAATTGATAAATGTTCATTTCTTATAGCAAATTGTTCAATTGTTTGTATTGAACGCTGTTGGAATGAATACATTTTTCAATCTCAATTCATTTCTATTTATGAATTGGCAATTCATAAATTATGTGTATTTTAAAAAGATTGTTTTTACTATTTGAAGTTCTCTTAGATATAAGTTTAGAATAATTCAACTCACATCATAATCTTGCATATCATGATCGCGGTCTGGAACATCCTCTTCTTCTTCCTCGTCAGATTCCAATTCCGGACCTATGTAGTTACCAAACTCATCATACAAATCAGCATCCATCCTGCAAATGAAAAATGAATTTATTATTAATAATCCTACATTAGCACTATTGTATTCGGGGTCTTTATATACAAAAACAAATAAATATAGCTCAATTCTTTCAAGACATAATTTTAGATGACAATATCGTTAATTTAAACACATGTCAATAAATAAGAAAAATAGCTCTTCATTAAAATACTACTTTCAACTTCCATGAACAATTTTTTGTTTTAAGTAGGCGAAGTTAAACCTTACAGGCAACGTTTGGGAGAGTTATGAGTTAGCCTACTTATTGGATTAATATTATCACTATACCAGACAAGCAGACATGTTCAATTGTTCAATGACCGGTAGTGCAACAGTGAGAATATTATTCATATAAATACCAATGGGACTATAGTTCATAGGCTACTCTCTCGGCCTTGTTGAGTGGGAATAGTGCAATCAAAAACCCTGAAAATGATATTTTTAGTGTTCCGATCACTTACTGTCACTAATATTATGTGGGAATCCAGACAATGTCACTCTTTTCGAAAATACTGTGCTCTAGCAACAAAATTATAGTAATTTGTTGTTAAAAAATGTTGATGTGATTTACTTTATATAGTAGATTAATTACCTTCAAAAAGGTGGAATAAAACAAACATGGATAATGAAAACAATATTAGCTTCAAATAAATTGAAAATTTAATAATAGACAGAAGAAAATATTGAGTTTATAAGTTTATGAAACAAAACATAGGTTATGAGAAAGGCTCAAACAAAACCGAAAAATCCTAATAGTAATAGTGATAGTATTCTGCCAGCGGCTATTGTTTGTAATAACTTATAATGTCTAGATGAATGTAGTTTAGTAAACAATTTATAAATTATCAAACATCTAGAAAATTTTACAAAAGCGGAAGAAAAGTAGCCTAACCTAAAACATAATAACTAAGGTACAGTACGGTAATTATAATTTCCACTTACTTTCAAACAAAGTTATAAGACGTTCTATATGACCATGTAATCTGAATTTAAAGCACAAATTTAATTCTAAATGAAAAAAATCCTCAAATCGTTGCTAAACGTTCAAAAACGACGCACACATGCCCCAATCCAAACACTCACAAAAGACAAAACGAAACGAAAATACGACGAATCGACGAAATAAAAATATCGAACATCGAAGTAGAGAACAAGCCGAAATCGATTTCAAAAGTCGATTGGCCTACTGATGACATTATCGATGTGTTGACCTCTGACCATCGATTAGTCAAATACTGATCATCATCTAGCCGACTATCGGCTATTGAGGATAAGTTTAGTCGACTGTTCGCGACTGGTCGACTCTCGGCTAAAAAGTAGTGTTTGAGGTTTTATGAGATTCGACCGTTCGAGTCGATTTTACCTATTGTTAAAGTAATCTGACAAAACTAATGCCTTGAGAGACAATGGGCCATATGAATAAAGTTGAGCATTTGCTTATACTTCTAAAATAAGGAGCATTTGCTTCATTTTCTATGAATAAACGTGAGCAAAACCTTTTGCTCATGCTCATCATAAAAATAGTTTGAGCATTTGCTCAAAAGTAAAAGCTTTTGCTCAAAATTGTATGAATAAACTAGAGCATTTGCTCAACTTTTGAAGCAAATGCTTCAAATAAGGTGAGTCTAGTCTTGAGCAGCTTATCTCCTTTTGCTCATAGTAAAATGGCTCAACTAATTCGTATGAGGAAGAGGAAACTATACCAGATACGATAGCAACCAATAGTTGAAACTATTATAAAACTCTTTTTAGATTCAACCATGATATATATCACCATTATCCCTACAAAAGAATAAATACAAAAGATACCTGATATAAAGATAGCCATCACAAAATAGGAAATAGGCATTTAAGAAGATGAGATTGTAGACGATTAGAAGAAGGCTATTGATATTATAAAAATATGCTGAAGATTATTATAGAGATGACATTTTTTCACGCTATTATTTCAAAATTCTAAACTCAACTAACCTAAAACTCTATTCATATAAGAAAACAGAGCAGACGACGCAAACATTAGTGGTGCCCCCCACTTGCATATTTAGCGCTTCCGTGAGCTATAAAAACAAATTAAGGCTACAAAAGTGAATCAGCTGATGAAAAATCTTTAAAATACGTGAGTATTTGCTCCAGAGTTCAGGAGCATAAGGAAAGAGTGTAAGGTAAAGCTTATTCATATAAAAATGAGCTAATGCTTTTGCTTCTACCTTTTGCTCATGAGCAAAACCTTATGCTCCATGCTCTTGCTCATGAGCATTTGCTCTGGTTTTATTCATATCGGCCATTGAGAGCAGCAGAAGACGTCATTAATCAGCGGTTAATCACAGTTAAATTAAATTCGTAGGTATGTGAAACTGGGTAATAGTCTTTATCATGGATTCTCCTGGAAAACTTCTCTCACACCAACGTGATCGATAATCAGAGGAACTCATTCAATAAAGAAAAATGAATATGTTTTTATTTTTACTTCAATAATACCGTAATGAATTAACTATGGTTTATTATAATTTAATAATAAGGATCAAGTGGCAAGCAGGCGTGGATTCAGGACCCTGACTTGGAGGTGATGTCGATTGGCGATGGGGGACCCCCCCCTGTTCGACACCCCCAACCAGGCAATTGTTGAAGTTTTTAATCAAAAACAGCATTGGAGAGCGTTATTTTTTCAGTTAGATTTGAATATTAAACATATTTTTAGATTTATTCATTTAAATGCCAAAGTCATGATACTTATTTGTATCCTCAATATTTTTTTTAAACACCACTTGGGAAAGCTGGATCCACGAATGGTGGTGTCAACAGTAGGAGCCAACAAAATTGAGCGATCAAGGAAAGCTGAGCTCTTCCTAAAAATGAAAAGCTGGTAGGCAAAATAAAAGAAGTCACAAAATTAACCGATTTTGCTTAGCTGATTATTGCTTGACTGATTATTTAATATCAGTAGCTTCATTACGTTTTAAAAACATATTTTTAGATATTTTGTATGCAAACCGAAAAAAATGTAAAAAAATACATTCCTAATAATTATCGTATTGATTGCTATTTTTCAACATACTGGAAATGTGATACATCTTTCTGGATTAGGCCACTACCTCCGTAAACAAAGCCGTAAGACATTCGTATGACGTCAGCACAGGTAGGGCTCCTACACTAAAAAAAATAGTTGATTACAGCTGATCTATATCAGCTAGTGTTTTTGGTGTAGGAGCCCTACCTGTGCTGACATCACACGAATGCCTTACGACTTTGTTATTAGGCCCGGTTGCACAAAAGCCGGTTAAATCTGAATCGTGATTCGTTTTACGATAACCAATCAGAGAAGGCGTTCTTGAAAAGACGGCTTCTCTGATTGGTTCTCGTGGCATTAATCACGGTTTTAACCGCCTTTTCTGCAACCGGCCCTTGGTGAATAACTAGCCTACGAAACAATTAGTACTATATTGGAGTTATTCATTATGTGTGGAGCTGCTTTTATTAGGCTAGTTCCACACTCATTCGGTTCGTTTTCTGCAGGTTTCAATTTTTTGCTAGGGAAACAGGAAAAAACAAAGACTTTTACACACGGTTGCCTTTTTACTTTCCTTGCCCTATTACCATAGGTAAGGAGAGTATTGCTTTCCGAAAAAAATTAAGGTACCCCTATTTCTAAATTTCTATACGTTTCAAGGTCCCCTGAGTCCAAAAAAGTGGGTTTTGGGCATTGGTCTGTATGTGTGTGTGTATGAGTGTATGTGCGTCTGTGTACACGATATCTCATCTCCCAATTAACGGAATGACTTGAAGTTTGGAACTTAAGGTCCTTACACTATAAGGATCCGACACGAACATTTTCGATCAAATGCAATTCTAGATGGCGGCTAAAATGGCGAAAATGTTGTCAAAAACAGGGTTTTTCACGATTTTCTCGAAAACGGCTCCAACGATTTTGATCAAATTCATACCTAGAAAAGTCATTGATAAGCTTTATCAACTGCCACAAGTCCCATATCAGTAAAAATTTCAGGAGCTCCGCTCCATCTATGCAAAGTTTGATTTTAGATTCTCAATTATCAGGCTTCAGATACAATTTGAACAAAAAAATTTGAGTGGAAAAGACTCAGCATGAGAACCTCTACAACTAACATCAGATTTTTATTTTTATACAATCCCGAAATGGCGGCTAATTTAAAAAGCTGTACACCAATCTGGACTTCAAAACAAAAGAAATTAAGTTATTTGGTAGGTATTCTATTCCAATTTCTTTTAAAAATGATAGAAAAATAGAAATCTTTTTCAAAATGAGTAATTTCAATGGGAATAATTCTGAAGTAACCTTTCAATATTATTTATAACTTTATGAGTCGGTCTAACCTAAATGTGTAGGTTAACTGAAGCATGGATGAAGTCTGGATGGTTAGTTATCAACTTTTAAAATGTCATTTCAGGTATTTTAATTTGTGTTTTTTATTCGGTAATGTCTAAAAATTATTTCATTGTTTCAAAAATACATTTTAAATCAATTATACGACTTGTGTACAAAAGTATTTTGATAGAATGAAGAAAAATGGCGGCTGAGTTACTTTTGTACAGTCACTGTCAAAAGTAAAAATAAAATATTCTGGCAAACTGACAACATTGCAAAGCTGGAGAGAGATAGCACTATCTGTTTTGTTGTATGATAGAAAAGGACAGCAACAGTATTGTCAATCGTACACTGCCATTATAACGTGGACCTCATTATAGTAATGTACTGCTGTGAAATACCATCAAACTCAAACTAGTATGTTGTCTTCAAGCCTTGAAGGATCTTGAATTTTACTATTTCTCTTGAATCTGTGAAATATTTCAATATTAAAAAAAATATTCAAATCTTGCTTCTAGATTTGAAGAAATGGCAGTTAAATAATATTTTTTGATCGATGATGAACCCGATTTAAGCCATGGATAAAGGAGCTTCTATATCGGACCGCCAATCTTTTAATCTTTGAGGATAACACCTTCATAATCTTGTGCGTGAGTTATAGACGGAATGATAATACTTAGAGATGAACCTTAAGGTCAGTTCTAAATTTAATCACAGCAAAGTTATTTCAAAACTCATAACTGTCTGTAAGAAGTAAGAAGAAACTCATTGTCCAATGAGCATACAACCATGAAAAATTCAGTTCAGGAATGTATGAATAAATAGTAAATACTGGAAAAGTATGAAAGTATAAACAAGTAGACAGGAATGATAGAAAATTGACAATAAGTATAAAAATCTGGTGTGGCGCACTCACACAAATTTCCTTGCCGTTATGAAAATTTATCACCTGACGCTAGTGTTCCCGCGCATCTCAAGTCTACTATTCAAAGATCTAAGCCAGCTGGTGACAGGACTATAACGCTGGAGACAAATGAGGTTTGCTATCTCTTCATAGTGAATGATTTGATAGAATCAACAGTTGCCAACAGTTTGCAATAATTGCATAATTGAATAATCACATTTTCTCGAATTTTGAATTTTAGATGAAAATGCTACTGAACATTAATTGTAGAGATTTTCATGGTCAATCTTTTCCACTTGAATTTTCTTGTTCAAATTTTATCTGAAGCCTAATAATTGGGAATCTAAAATCAAACTTTGCATAGATGGGGCGGAGCTCCTGAAATTTTTACAGATATTGGACTATGGCAGTCGATAGATCTCATCAATGACAATTTTAGGTATATATTTGATCGAAATCGTTGGAGCCGTTTTCGATAAAATCACGTAAAACCCTGTTTTTGACAACATTTTCGCCATTTAATCCGCCATCTTGAATTGCATTTGATCGAAATTGTTCGTGTCGGATCCTTATAGTGTAAGGACCTTAAGTTTCGAATTTCCGGTCAATCCGTTAATTGGGAGATGAGATATGCACAGATGCACATACACTCATACACACACACACACACACACACACACACACACACACACACACACACACACACACACACACACACACAAAATACCCAATACCCAAAAACCACTTTTTTGGACTCAGGGGACCTTGAAACGTATAGAAATTTGGAAATCGGGGTACCTTAGTTTTTTTCGGAAAGCAATACTTTTCTTACCTATGGTAATAGGGCAAGGAAAGTAAAAAAGCCAGTAGAGTCTTTTGATTCCGAAGAAATCGTGAGTGGTAGAAGGGACAAAGGATAAATTTATATGACATTTCCTTTCGATACACTCCTCGGATCAAATATCCCATTTGGTACATTGGAAATATAATGAAATGCAGCATTTTCCAAGCCCGTTATTGTAGTGTTTGGTTGCAATATCAAGGAGAATAGTATTATGAAAGTGCTGATATACAAATATACAAATATAATTTATTGGTCAGCTACTTTGGCTGCAGATACTATTTTATTACTCTCCTACTGTTCTATTGTTCTGTGACATTATTGCTTTGCGTACTCTTAATACTTTGCATATTATCTTGCAGCCATCCCAATCAGCTGTTGGCATTGTTGGCGTGTATTTTGAATGCGAATTTGTTCTATCTATATTTTTTCTGATTTTTAAATAAATAAAAATGAGAACTCATCATTAAATGATACATTTTGAATATTTGTTGTTGGTTATCCATCTTGTTTCCACTATTATTATCACTATTAACTTTTATAAAACTTTAAAGTGAAAAAGCACTCACATTATTTGATGTGGCGACGTCCGTTTCGTGCTGGTATCGCACATTATCAAGCCAAACAGGAACTGAAGTGTTTAAGGTTATGATGGTGAAATTTGGTGGGGTGAGTTTGACAATACTCCTCCATTAACCACCAAAACTCCCCTCCACCCCCACCAAATTTCACCATCATAACCTTAAACACTTCAGTTCCTGTTTGGCTTGAAAATGTGCGATACCAGCACGAAACGGACGTCGCCACATCAAATAATGTGAGTGCTTTTTCACTTTAAAGTTTTATAAAAGTTAATTTTGAATATTATTCTAGTCATTATTTTCAAATAATATTTTTTGATCGATGATGAACCCGTTTTAAGCCATGGATAAAGGAGCTTCTACATCGGAGCGCCAATCTTCTAATCTTTGAGGATAACGCCTTCATAATCTTGTGCGTGAGTTACAGACGAAATTATGATTAGAGATGAATCTTAAGGTGAGTTCTAAATTTAATCACAGCAAAGTTATTTCAAAACTCATAACTGTCTGTAGGAAGTAAGAAGAAACTCATTGTCCAATGAGCATACAACCATGAAAAATTCAGTTCAGGAATGTATGAATAAATAGTAAATACTGGAAAAGTATGAAAGTATAAACAAGTAGACAGGAATGATGGAAAATTACACTATAAGTATAAAAATCTGGTGTGGTGCACTCACACAACTTTCCTTGCCGTTATGAAAATTGATCACCTGACGCTAGTGTTCCCGCACATCTCAAGTTTACTATTCAAAAATCTGAGCCAGCTGGTGACAGGACAATAACGCTGTAGACACACGAGATCTGCTATCTCTTCATAGTGAATGATTTAAAATCAACAGTTTGCAATAATTGAATAATCACATTTTCTCGAATTTTGAGCTTATTTTCAATTTTAGATGAAAATGCTACTGGACATTAATTGTAGAGATTTCTATGCTCAATCTTTTCCACTTTAATTTTCTTGTTCAAATTTCATCTGAAGCCTGATAATTGGGAATCTAAAATCTCACTTTGCATTGATGGGTCGGAGCTCCTGAAATTTTTACAGATATGGGCCTTGTGGCTAGATCTCATCAATGACAATTTTAGGTATAAATTTGATCTAAATCGTTGGATTTTCGAGAAAATCGCGTAAAACCCTGTTTTTGACAACATTTTCGCCATTTTATCCGCCATCTTGAATTGCATTTGATCGAAATTGTTCGTGTCGGATCTTTTTAGTGTAAGGACCTTAAGTTCCAAATTTCAAGTCAATCCGTTAATTGGGAGATGAGATATCGTGTACACACACACACATACAGACCAATACCCAAAAACCACTTTTTTGGACTCAGGGGACCTTGAAACGTATAGCAATTTGGAAATCGGGGTACCTTCGTTTTTTTCGGAAAGCAATACTTTCCTTACCTATGGTAATAGGGCAAGGAAAGTAAAAAAGCCAGTAGAGTCTTTTGATTCCGAAGAAATCGTGAGTGGTAGAAGGGACAAAGGATAAAATTTATATGACATTTCCTTTCGATACAGTCCTCGGATCAAATATCCCATTTGGTACATTGGAAATATAATGAAATGCAGCATTTTCCAAGCCCGTTATTGTAGTGTTTGGTTGCAATATCAAGGAGAATAGTATTATGAAAGTGCTGATATACTATACAAATATAATTTATTGGTCAGCTACTTTGGCTGCAGATACTATTTTATTACTCTCCTACTGTTCTATTGTTCTGTGACATTATTGCTTCCTGCAGGAGCTACATGAACTATAATGTATTGAGGACATTATTTATTTTTCATTCCGTTATCCAATAGCAACGGTTAGTGTGTGGGTACAATAATTTTCCATGAGAAAATGAGAAGTTATGATTTCACTTTTCACTTTCATTGTCTTTTTCCCGAAAGTCCTCTGCTTTAGCATTTTTATTTGTTTGTTAAAATAATAAAGAATCCGATAAATTATGTTCTTATTACAATTGTTGATTCCAGAACGAATAGTTCTTGAAAAACTCTCGATATTGTTGAGAAATAATGTCTTCAATTATCCTATTGTACAATAAAATAGACGAAAATTGAAAGGTACAGATTCAATGAGTAGCGTACAGAGATGAATTTCTCAAGAAACCAATCTATTTTCCACTTTTTTGTAATCTCCATCACCGATTTCCTTATTCTTGTAAGGCGTATCTCATCTGGGGAAGTCGCCAAGAGAAGAATTGCTGGAAGAAAAAAGATTAGATTCTGACAAAGAATTTAGCGTGTAGTTGATTAATGAAAGGGATTGGAAGTGACCGAGAGTAGTGGGGATCGGATGTAGCTTATAACAAATGGAATGTGTTGAGTAAAGCCGGAGCCAGCAGGCAAGGTTAAGGTGAAGCAGAAGGGGAAGAAGAAGATGAAGAAGAAGGAGAAGGAGAAGAAGAAGAAGAAGAAGAAGAAGAAGAAGAAGAAGAAGAAGAAGAAGACGAAGAAGAAGAAGAAGAAGAAGAAGAAGAAAGAATAAGAGAAGGTGAAGAAGTTAGAAGACGAGGTGAAGAAAAAGGGATTGTAGATGGAGAAGAAAAAGAAGGAGTGCAGAAGAATGTGAGAAAAACCAAGAGATGGAAAAAGATCAAGATCAAATGGTGGAAAAGTAGAAGGTGAAGATGAAAATTGTGTGTGATTAGGAGGAAGAGGAGAAGTGAAATAACGTGGAAGAGAAGAACGAGCATAAGAAGAAAGATGGGAGAAAGAAGGATGAGGATGAGGAGCAGAAGGAAGAGAAGGAGTAAAAGGAGATGGAGTAGGAGAAGGAAATGGATTGGAAGGAGGAGGAAGAGTAGATGACGTAAAGGAGCAGTAGGAGAAGAGGTTGAAGAGGAGCTGGAGGGGAAGGAGTAGGAGAAGATACGGAGTAGAAGAAGGCGGAGTAAGGAAGGAGGTGAAGGAGTAGAAGGGAAAGGAGGAGAAGGAGGTGGATGATGAGAAGGAGTAAGAGGAGATGGAGCAGGTGATGGATAAGTAGGAGAAAAATGGGAAGAAGGAGAAGGTTATGGACGTGGAGGAGGAGAAGAGGGACCTAGATGAATAGAATGAGTTAGAGGAGATTGAGCAGAAAATGAGAAGAAGAATGAGGAAGATGAGGATGAGGAGGAGCAGGAGGAGAAGGAGATAAAGAAGAGGAAGGAGAAGGAGGAGAAAGAGGAAAAAGGATTGGGAGAAGGAGAAGGAAATGGAAGGAGTGAGAGATGTAGCAGGAAAAGGAGGAGGAGCAGGAAAAGGGGTAGAAGGACGAGTAGCTCAACGAGGAGATGATGGAGAAGAAAAATGATAAATAAATGATAGAGGAGTGAAGGTAGATGAGATAAAGGAATGAGAAACGTAGAAGGTGGTAGTTGTGTAGAAGGGTTCAGAAAGTGTTGACAAGGAGGAATTTAAAGATGAAAGGGTTGAGAAGGATGGACACTACAACATCATGGAATCCAGTCGGTGTGAGTGAGTGAGTGAGTTGGAAAGATGAAACGGTTGCAACGGATCGACAAGACAACATCGGAAAAGGAGAAGATGATAGTGTTGGCCTAGGAGGAATAGAAAGATGAAAGGGTTGCGACGGATGGACACAGTGGATGATGTCTGTGTGAGTGAGTGAGTGAGTTAGAAAGATGAAACGGTTGCAACGGATGGACAAGACAACATCGGGAAAGGAGAAGGTGATAGTGTTGGCCTAGGAGGAATAGAAAGATGAAACGGTTGCGACGGATGGACACTACAACATCATGGAATCCAGTCGGTGAGAGTGAGTGAGTGAGTTAGAAAGATGAAAGGGCTGCGACGGATGGACACAGTGAATGATGTCTGTGTGAGTGAGTGAGTGAGTGAGGGTGCGTTTGTTCTGCGTGTGCGCTTGTGCCTGACTGGCCCGGGGTCCGTGCGCCTCACTCACTTACATCGCATCTAGTGCACCTCACAGCACCTCAGCTTAGCAGTCGCCCTGCTGCTCTGTGCCTCTGCTCTGGTCTGTGCCTCTCCTGGTGAACCTGTTGATCGGCTCGCTCCCTCGCTTGTTGCGTCCCCACCACTCGACGACAGCACCGGGATCAAAGGCCCTTCTCCTAAAGGTATCACTCTTTAACACTCAAAGCACTATCATATAAGTATAATTATAATTATTGTACATGTTCACCTAATCGTACAGTTATTTAAGTACATAATATTATCATTAGCAGAAAGAAATTCTAGTGATAGTTTCAATGTATTTTATTTTTATTTAGTAGGTTAGGTTCGATAAAATTTGCTCATTAGTCTCATGACTAGATAGCAATAGTAAATTTAAAAAAATATTCACCTAATCAATTATATCAATTTACCTAATCATTGTAACCAATTAACCTTAATCATCTTCACCCAATTAATTATAACTGACTTACCAAATTAATTTATTTAATATGTTAATTTTTTATTTAACTTAATTTATTTATTCAGTCATCTACAATTATTACACTTATGTTAGAAGGCACAACAGACTCATGCTCAAAACTGTCCCTTCCCAATTTTTTACTAAAGTCCAAATTAAATTGTAGGAAGAAATTAAGTTAGGTAGTTGGGTAGGAATTAAGTTACCATCACTTATTAAAGATGCAACTTATACTTCAAAAAACTAACAAATCTTCAATCAAAAATAGATATTATGAATAACTAAATCTCACAGAATTAGAAACAATTACCCAAAAAATCTAAATTTCGAATAAAACTGGAAAATTTTGAACTGAAAACTTCACGCACTTTTTATTATTATTTCATAATTGTATATAGTACAATTATTGTACGGTAGGTACATTATTGAGTAAAATCAATGATTGAATAAATGAAAAACGTTTTTCAACAATGATTTTTAAACTTGAGCATTTGATAAACACCCCTAGATATCATTTCAATCAACATACATTGATTTTATTTTGAAACTTCTTCTTCAATATTCCATAAGTTTGCATAGCATAATGAATTTACAAAATATTACGAGTATATTATCATACAGAACAATAAAGCCTGGAGGTATGGGGAACAGTTTGGGGAACTAAATAAGTCCAAAACTGAAGAGTAGCTCGAAAAAACATCAACTTCCGGCCTTAAAGATGAATACAAACTAAATTATAATCATAATCTCATTGTAATTCATTCTAATCTAATCTTAATAGTATTTTCCTCAAGGGTACATTCTTTTAATACAAGAGCATCGTTGTGAAAAAGTGGTAGCGTAATTTGTTATTTTAATGATTACAATGACATTCAAATCCAGTTTTACTCCACAGTCATCTCAACTATGGAGAACGATGATTGGCAAGGCACAGACATTGAATATATCAATCAATCAAATGATTTTTTTATTCTGACGAAAACACAATACGATTGAAATAAATCACTATCTACAGAGAAATAAATTTACAAATTTATACCGTTAGTTTCTGCCAAGATAAAAATACTACTTGCTAAATAATTATTCTTACGTAATATTCGTCTATACAATGTATAGAAAATGAAGTTTATAATAATCTATGACTAAAAGATAATAATAATCATGATTGTTATCTCCTACTTTTAATATAATTATATGCATGTCCATATTGAGTTATATCCCACTAAATAAGATTATAGTTCAGTAGAGTTGAGTAACCTACTGATTGTCAAAACATTGTAAAACATCACAGTTGATAAGTTCACGATACTGTCGAATACAATCTTTCTCCCAAGATGACTGTACTGTGTTTGGAAAAACAATTAGTACCGTATCGAAAGTTCAAAAGAGTCAACTGTTATCTATTGCCCATTATAAATTAAACAAGACTCACAGCCTTCATGTAGGTTCATACAGTACTCATCTTTCAATGCTCTGTATTGAACAGTCAGTATTTTGTGTCGTACTTTTGAATGGAAATCTATGATTAACGTTGAATGTCTGTATTTCCTACTCTATGATGTAAGTATTTCCATTGAAATGAATTGAGATAAATTTGACCCAGGGTTTGATTTCTGATTGGAAGTTCTCCACTTTTGACCACGATTCAGCTCTTGTGAATAATGACATCATCCATGATAAATCTTTATTTGAAATACACCAACTGCAATAGTGTTAGTATAGATAAGTAATCCAATGTTGTGGAATTTGTTAGAAGATGAAATTTTTGCTTCACACAGCTTCATACAAATAACAAAGACCGCACTGTCGGCAATATATACGATGATAAACAAAAGAGACATGATTCACAATAATATGATGCAAAGAATAGTTATAAAAGTTCATCAAGAGGAAGAGACTAAAGATGCGTTTACACCAAAGTTAATAACAAAATGTGTTAATAACAAATATTGTTAATAACTTTGGTGTGAACCCAGCTTAAGAGATCATTCCATGATTTCCCCATATTTTAACAATGCTATAACATTAATGAAATTGGAATTCATATTTTTTGGAAATCACTAATCTGAAATTGTTGTGTATTTGATTTGAATAATTTAGATAATAATCAAGGTTT
The DNA here is from genome assembly GCF_014356525.2 of Nilaparvata lugens. Lineage (NCBI taxonomy): Eukaryota > Metazoa > Arthropoda > Insecta > Hemiptera > Delphacidae > Nilaparvata > Nilaparvata lugens. Next base: position 83,566,201 of record NC_052504.1, read on the forward strand.
GCTTCTCAAAATCAGTTTTAACCATTTTATCCACGCGTAGAGTTGATAAATTGAGGCAAATAGACTGGATGTATGCACAACTGTATTACATTATGCTGGGAGTGCTGAATATCAAACTCAGCAAGCAGAAAGATTCATGTAAACGGAGATTGATCGATAAATTCGAGCTGTTCAATCTATATTGTAATTATATCGCTGGTTGGAGTCGATCCATCAACTTCTCCCTGTCAGTTGACAACACAGTGAATTTTAATGCCTTCATTGTTTGACTGCTTTCCAACATTTCAAATATGAGTGAAGCCACTTAACGACTTCCAATAACTTATCCATGCGTGTCACTTGTTCAAATTCTGAAAGTACCCCATCTGCTACTTTGTATATTTTTATTGAGTGCATATTCAATAGATTGTTGTGGTTTTTATCAAACATGAACAACTTCAGCTCCAAAACTGAAAAAAAGGATTTCACAAGAATTTCTTTCCCTGTATTCTCAGGGAAAGAGAATTAACTACAATGAAAAGGTGTTCATGAATATTTTATCCTTGTTTGAAACAAATTGAATTGTTTCTATTAGAGGTTCGGAGAAAAAATTATAAAATGCTCCTCGAGATTTCTTTTTGGGAAATATGCTTTCTTTAGAATAGTATTCTTCTTTTTGGCATCTTGCGATCCTAATAACACTTTCATGTACACTTCGGGTGTTACTCCTTTTCGAGGAAAACTTTCATGGAAAACCTATTCATGTTTCAAGAATCTTTAAAAGGCTGTTAGCAGGGCTGAAAAGCCTGAGCTGCTCGTTCATTTTTCATGGGCAATATATTTTCCGATGCGATTTTCCGATCGCCACGCAATAAAGGGCGTTTTCTCTCGCTCTGCCTGCAAGTCGTCTTTGAGCTGCTAGTACTGTAGTAGGAGAAGGAGTAGGAATACGCTAGCCTGGGGCTGCGGCGATATACTACAGAAAGCGATCAGAATTCAAACAGCGCTTCTCCCCCGATCGCTTTGGCTCTCGTCCAGTTGTGATGCAAATTTCACAAAACATCTCACTACTAATAACAAATAACAAACATTCTATACAGACATTTATACTTTACAAAACCACAATAATACTATTTGACACATTTCTAATGGAATGCTTCATCTCTCTCAGCATTCTAGATGTTTGTTGTATGTTCTCATGTATGCACAAATGGGGTATGTATTACATGTGCTGTATCTTGATTTGATGTTTCAAAACCCAATTCTCATGAAAATGGTAAATGGGATGCAAGATTTGAACATTATCACTATTTTCCTTGTTGGGGAGGACATATTATAGAATTACATCAGATTATGTGTAAATATTTTCTGCCGTCCTCTACAAAAAATGATTATAAGTACTTGAATTAATAAAAAACCTTGAATTAATCTGTTTTCATGTATGTACAAATGATGTATGTATTACGTGAGCTGTATCTTGATTTGATGTTTCAAAATCCAATTCTTATGGAAATGATAAATGGAATGTAAGATTTGAACGTTATCACTATTTTCTTCGTTGGGGAGGACATATTATAGAATTACATTAGATTATACTTGAATTATGTGTAAATATGTTCTGCCATCCTTAACAAAAAATGATTATAGGTACTAGAATTAATAAAACCTTGAATTAATCAAAAACTTGAAATAATTCATATTGGAACAGCATATAAATCTAAGCCCCCTACAGATAGATGCCCCAGTGCACAAGTTTCATAAGTTTTGGTATTGTTATGTTTGTAAAAGAAGATTGTTATTCATAAAATATTAGTTATATTGATTCAAGCCGACTCCACCCTACCAGAAATATTGGAACGTTGATATCTTAATTTTATTGTTGGAATTACATAGACTTATTGAATAAAGGGCCTGAGGAGCTTTTTTATAGAAGTTCCTTTCACTTGTGTAAGGAACTGACAACGCTAAATTAAATGAAATGAACGTTTCTTTAATAAAACTTAATCATTACTGACTCAACATAAACAAGATAACAAACTTTTTCTGTGAAGGTATTTGAGTATCTGACCATAAATTATTGTTATAGAAACGGTGAAGCAACCGAAACTCAAAGTTTTTTCAAAATAAATAAGTGGCGATTTAAAATTGTTCAATATTAATGTCTATCACAGTGAATAATATCCACTAAAACACAGAAAGTTCCACAGACACATGAAGGATTTTCTCGTTCGAAGGTTTTCCTTTTCTCTTTCCCGCAACCCTACTTGGTCCATAGTTTTATACCCTGAACTAACTGATGAGCTTGCTCCGTTCACTACATTCACGATCTAGTTAGGGGTTAGATCTTCTCCAGGATCAACAGAAGATGGAACAATAGGGACCAGAGAGCTCTCTTCACTGTGTATCAAATTCCAATTTTTTTTTGAAACCCCACGTGATCTTTGGGTTGCCAATCTCTTCTACTAAACCTCAATCTCAGGAAACCAAATCTCGGGTAAATTCACTCATTCAAACCCCTCCAAACCTTCAGCTGAACCCAGCTCTCTCACTTGCTATTGGCTAATCTTCTATTCCAATAAAATTCATAGCTATTTATTACAAAATATACAAGGTGATTCATAATTATGGTAAAATATTTTAATACGTGATATTAGAGGTAAAAATAAGAAAAAAAGTTCATATAAACATATATCCATAAACGCTTCATTAGCGAGCTATACAGGGTGAAAGATTTCGCCCGGAATTCAGTTCCTCTGGTGAAATACACCGATGCTGAATTGTTTGGGCACTAGTTTTTGAAAAACTTATGCTGGATTCATATGGAAAAATATCTGAAAAATTGAATAAAACTAGTCTGGAAGCTGTAGTGTGAGTAGTTTTTGAGAAAAAAGTTGAAATATGCAAAAAATTTAAGTAGAAAAACACAGACTTCTACGTTTGATGCCCAATAACTTTCTTTAATGACCAGTAAACAAATAATTTTTCGCAATAAAAATTGTAGAGAATTTAATTCTGAAAAGAATCATGTAAGCTGTGTAAACTAAATTCAAATAAAAGTTGAATAAAATGTATTCTTATGTAGTACATTACACCATAAAAATTTGCTGTTTTATGAGGAGAGAACTAATAACTCATAGGTTGTAGCTGATTGCAAATAAAATATTCGGTTTTTTATGAAAAGTTTTTTTTTTATATGAAAGTAGCATATCTAAATGACATTAAACTTATACCAAAAGACTAGTAGAATATGCCATTAAGCCTGGGAGGAAGCTCAAACAGAAGTAGATGATCTTCTATGATTCCTGCCCAAATGTTTACTGAAAACTGATGTTGTGGAAGATTAGGATTGATGGCATGAGGATTCTCAGCTGCCTAAATATGTTGGTTGTGGACGTTAACGATAGCTGTTCTTGTAAAGTGTGCCTCGTCGGTAAATAAAACGGTTGTTAAAAAGTTTGGGTAAACAAGTTTTACTAAAAACCATCGGCAAATACCAGCACGGGGAATACAGTCTCGTGGCAATAGAGTATGAACTTTCTGGAGGTGGTATGGATGTAATTTTTGCTATTCTAGTATCCTCCAAAAAATAGATTGATTGACATTAAAAGTAAAGTAAATTCGTATGGCTTTTGTTGGTGGGGAGTCCCTTTCGGGAAGGTCCCACCGCCTGAATATATAATTTAAGCCGTCAATGGGCCTCACGACTGTCATACTTCAGCCGGGACTGACAGTTTAACGTGCCCATCCGATAACACGGGAGTGATCTGGTTAAAAAACTTCTGGTAATGAGAGGGCTCGAACCCGGGATCTCTATGCTGCTACGCAAGCACTCTATCCACTAGACCACGGATCACTCATTTGATTGACATTAAACTGCACTGACAATTCTCTTGTGCTCTTCTCTGGATGTTCATAAATTTCATTAAGAACTTGTTCTTCTAACTCAACAGTCATAGTAGATCAGGGTCTGCCTGCATAAATGTGCTCTTTGGATATCAAAGAATCTGTTTCAGACAGACGTTGATGAATAGTGGCAAAAAACCTTGAACTTGGACATATTCGGTTAGGAAAGTTCTCTTGATACAAACGTCTTGCTTCAGTACTATTACAGTAGTGTCCCACTCCATACATTAAATGCATGTCAGCTAATTCGGAGTATGAATAATGTCTAAGATTACCTGCTATTTTTCAAAAAGTTAACACTCAACACAAAAGCAAAGTGGAATGGTTACAAATAACTGGTTAATAGATTAAACAAAAAACACAGCGCGGTTACAGTAGGCCTAACTTGCAGTTTGTTTTTTTTTTTTGTTCAACAGTGAGCTAAAATATTTCTGAAAATAATTTTCAGCTGATAATTTCATTAGAATATTTTCTAATTTAAAACATAATAAATCAGCTGTTTTGGAACAGCTGTTATTAAAATCCATGTTTTATTTGCAATCAGCTACAACCTATGAGTTATTAGTTCTCTCCTCATAAAACAGCAAATTTTCATGGTGTAATGTACTACATAAGAATACATTTTATTCAACTTTTATTTGAATTTAGTTTACACAGCTTACATAATTCTTTCCAGAATTAAATTCTCTACAATTTAATTGCGAAAAATTATTTGTTTACTGGTCATTAAAGAAAGTTATTGGTCATCAAACGTAGAAGTCTGTGTTTTTCTACTTAAATTTTTTGCATATTTCAACTTTTTTCTCAAAAACTACTCACACTACAGCTTCCAGACTAGTTTTATTCAATTTTTCAGATATTTTTCCATATGAATCCAGCATAAGTTTTTCAAAACTAGTGCCCAAACAATTCAGCATCGGTGTATTTCACCAGAGGAACTGAATTCCGGGCGAAATCTTTCACTCTGTATAGCTCGCTAATGAAGCGTTTATGGATATATGTTTATATGAACTTTTTTTCTTATTTTTACCTCTAATATCACGTATTAAAATATTTTACCATAATTATGAATCACCCTGTATATTTGTGTGGTATATTGTCAGATAGACTTGTTTCACCCTTCAAGCTATCTGGCAATTCTGATGATGATCATGATGATGATACGGTTAGCGAATAACATGCTATCGCTCACTAAGCGAACTAAACATATTCAGATATTCACATAACCCATAGGGCATCTCTCCAACCGTCGCTAATTCACTTTGTTCAATATGAATATGAATTGTATCAATATGAATTGAAAATATTTTTTATTCCATTACTTCTCCAAGATATTATAATTGATAAGGGAAAGTAGATTTTGAAGCTCACTCACTTCAGTCAGTCATCCACTCATTCTCAACGTAGATTATGATGGTCATTGTAACGTGAAAATGAAAATTGAAAAATTATTTATTAGGCGGAGTTAGGACTTTTATGTCCTCTCTACCACTCAACTTCAATGTATGTTTTCTTGTTTTCACAGGAAACAGGACGTTCTTTTAATGTGCTCAATAATTATGATGGTTATAGATTGATTATTAATGATTCCACAGGTTTGACATTATGATTAATTAGGGGCTTATCGTTAAATTCGATTGTACTGGTTGAAATGCTAAGTCACTAAGTTGTTAGATATGAGGCGATAGTATCATGATGTCTATAAGAGCAACCACTCGTATTGAGTTAACGAATAATTACGTTATTTGGTCTGAGAGAATTTTATGGAGACGCAAGGAGTTACGAGCATCTTGAACTGTGGGTTAAATTGGGGGCGAAGGTTCGTTCCACGTCGAAGTTTGTTAGATTGGAAAACTTGCTGATGAAAAATGTGCTGGCTCGTTCGCTTTGCAAAGGCCATGACAGGTGCTACAAATAAGTGCACCGAGCAGTTTGCTCTCTGGTGAGAATTCAAAATGACTGAGTTACGGAAACATACTTCGAAGTTTTTTCCCTCACAGTTATCTTATCTTGAGCAACTGTGGAGGCTAAATGGAAGAAAATATAAAATGTAAAGTACAATTCTTGTAATGTACTTTACTGTAATGATCTGTAATGTAATGTATATGTATTGTACTGTAATGCACCTACTCTTGGAATAATATTCTTTCACTGTAACAACAATATTAAACATCAATTATTGCTTGAATTGAGCCCAATAAGATATATTTCTAATACAAAGCAAAGGTTTTTGAGTGATTATGTAAAAATAATCATACCATAATAGTAGTACAGTTTTCTCCAATTTTAATAATTAGCAGAGTTGGAATGCGTTCTATTCCCTATCTTAAACGTGTAAAGCGAACCGGAAGTTATAATAAGTACTTCCGGATTGTAATAGATTTTATTTCCACGTGTACACAGATTCGGAAGTTATAGAGATTAGAGTAGCTGACAGGATCGCTCCACATGCCTTAGAATCACTTAACCGGAACCCCCAGGGTGATCACAGAAAGAAAACCTGCAGACTCTTTTCGTCTGTCATCAATTTCAACATTTATCGTTATGGAACACAATAAAATTCCATAACCCTTCATTCCTACTTCTTGAGAATGACCTAATATTTTAGGAACGGTGGAAGCATTATTCTACCTTGCCATCCCCCACCCTCCAGGGTCTCAATGCTGAATTTATGAACCGGACTCTGACTTCGCGTCCAAGTGAGACTCCAGGTGGAAAAAACATTAACAATTCAAGAGCTCCATCAATTTCTGGCCAAAACGAAGTACTGAATGCTACACGCCTTATCACACATTCTCAAGTTCTCAGTCAAACCTGAGTTATAAATTTCAAATGATAAAAGGTTTGTGAAAACGATGATAAAAGCGTTGCATCATCGTGTACGTTTGCGAAGAATATTTTCGAAATCCATAGTTCTTAGCTTGCTGAAAATACTTCAGTAAATTGTTTATATGGTAACATCGTGGTTCAAATTATTGACATTAGTTCAATTATTGATTGACATTGCATCAATGATTAACATTAGTCTAATTATTGACATTAGTTCATCAACCTGGGGTAGGAAAATTCAATGGCACAATCGTTTTGCACTGATTTGTTTTATAAGCCGTGAAGGAGAAGAGAAAGGAAGTGGAACTTGAATCGATGAGCAACGCATTTCTATTGGATGAGAAGAGTTTTTGTAGAAAACTAGAAAAATTTGAGAATTTGTCAGAAAAATTTTGAACTACGAGTTCCAAACTTGAAAAATTGAACACAATGATAGAAGATTCAAATTAAATTGAACTATTCAACCCTACGGAATTACTGTTTAATTCGGCTAAATTGAGACACATCTCACTCACTCGACTTAGCAGAGGAAGAGAGAAAAACGAGAGTGACGCTGGACGATGTGACGATCGCTCTCAAATGAATATTGATAGTACAGTACTAGAAACAGTCTGGTGTCTTGACCACTGTCGTTCATGTGGTGTAGAAAGCCTCATTGAGAATCGTATCTATCTCTCTCTTTTCACTCTCTCATATCAACGGACTTGAAACTATCATACATTCATTTTCCCACCGGTTTTTTAAAGTGATCTCTATGAAGCCTTCATTATATTATAATTGATTCCATTAAACAATTTCAGAATAAAGTTGGTTCAAGTCCGATCTGATGTTTTGAAGTTTGGAAAGAGTCCAGAAATTAAGTTCAAATCAAGCTCCAGGTGAGTCTTTTCAGCCTATAGAGCTGTTATAGCCTATAGATCTAGTCAAGACTTGAGGAGAGTCCTATAATCGAAAGATACTGGTAGAAGAAAACACACACTTCACTTTATTGATCAGGATAGACATGAAATGTCCAGATTTCAGATTCAATAATGCATTCTTCTAAACGTTTTATGCAAATATAATATTGGTTCAACTGTTTGATCGTTTAACAAGACTGCTGTACACCATAATTTATCTATTTTGATGATTGATAATTATTAAATTAACTTATCCAATATTCTTTCTAACTTGAATAAGTATTCCTTCACACACTACAAGATTATTTATACACTATATTCCTGTATTGTTTATTCTGTAGAAATCATTCTACTCAATCCTTGTAGTCGTGCTTCATTCTTTAGAATTAATATTTGTATACCCCATAATTTATCTATTGTGATGATTGATAATCATTAAATTAACTCATCAAATATTCTTTTCAACTTAAATAGGTATTTCTTCACACACTAGAAGATTATTTATACACTATAATCCTGTATTGTATATTCTGTAGAAATCATTCTACTTAATCCTTGTAGTCGTGCTTCATTCTTTAGAATTAATATTTGTATAGTATTCAATTCAAAGTCTATGAGTGATCATGACTTTAGAATGATATTATTGATGACAAAATTGTCATTAGTCATGATGCTCATACCATCAAAATATCAAGAAGAGAGTTTAATGTGAGAGTGAGTATGTGCAATTGTGTATGTGAGTCTAATGATTACAAGTGGTCATTAATGAATATGATAGCAACTTTCAGTCCCGGTTTTCTCTGATTATTGAACGGTAGTTCGACCTTCTCATATAAAATACGACCTTCTATATTTTCAATCCTCAATCACGCGATTGTCTGAAACTGACACCTTGGTCAAACATGAAGTTTTTTCAAAAAGAGTATCGTTGATTGGGAAAATGATCATCATTCTTGAATAATCCAATTTATCTTTCAGTGATGAAGAATGTATTTGAGAACAAAAACCTATTTCACATTACTTTGATTTATGGTAATGTATAATGTTGTTGGGGCTGATGATTACGATTTTACGTTGCAACGATATTACGAGTGATATCTTTGAAGAAAATAATAGTATGTTATCTCCGATGATGATAATCCAGTAGACTCGAGAAACACTAATTTTAATTGGCTATTCCTAGAAACTTCCAATTCAAAATTTGATGATGTTTGTTGTCTTCATCATCTCGCTCTGTCATGTCATGAATTTCAGTAGAGAATCGTTCGCGATCGGTCACAAACTCAATCTACGAATGTAATTCAGTCGAGGAAGTGCAGCGTAGGTTTCAACGATGTTTGAAGTGTATTATTTGCATAGACTGCGAAGCCGTAGGTAGATTGGACGTGTTGACGCGTTTTCAGTTGCCATGGCAACGGGTAGCTGAGCTCGACGACCCACTAGCAGCTAAATAACTAACAACTGGAGATAGCACTGATTGTGGCAGCAGTCTCCCCTCTATTATTTTCAATCGTTTGTTAATACAAACCGTAATTATGTCCTTCCGTACATTTTAGCTAGTCCAACAAAATAAACTAATGATTGTTTGGAAATCATCATCAACTAATTTCCACTCAAAAAAAGAGACTCAGCTCAGACTACTGAGGTCAACTGAATAACACTAATTCTGCAGCACTACTGAGCTCAACTGAATAACACTAATTCTGCAGCACTACTGAGCTCAACTGAATAACACTAATTCTGCAGCACTACTGAGCTCAACTGAATAACACTAATTCTGGCAGCAATGTCTATTCTATAACTGGTCTAAGGTTAATTACAAACCGTAATATGTCTTTCCTTACATTTTCGCCAACCCAAAAAAAATTAAACTGCACCTAATGATTGTTTGGGAATCATCATCATCAACTTATAGGCACAACAAAAATGAAAGGAAACCCTTGTCTCGGGTACAGCACAAAGTAAAAGGGGTTCTCGTTTTCTGTGGGTACAGTTACTATATTTATTTCATTCGCTATCTGTATATTAATTACTCCATCTCCTCTATCTTCATTCAATATTTACTAGTCTATATCTACTGATTTATTAAGTATCATTTACCGCCTTATTCATTGATTTATACTATATTTATATCATACTAAAGATACATAACTGGGGTATAGTAAGTATAAACATGTTTGTAACTATAACTATGTTTGATATAGATAGATATCTTTCTTGATCCATGAACATCTATAGATCACGTTAAAGATTATTACCTGTAGTCTGGGGTATATCAGTGCTAGAGCTACTATACAGAATTATACTATAGCTACAGCTATCTATTTAAGAATATACTTTAATTTACTGTGATTATTACTAACCAGTGCTACCTCCAGTTGTTATTTAGCTCAATGGTGAAGCCTCTTATTGATTGCAAGTGCATTTTATTGGTCAAGTGGTATGATGGGTCAAGCGTCACTTGCCATTTTCAAAACAAAGTGGTTACTGGGACTGTCTCTAGTCGTCTGTGCTTCTGACTGACTTCCCATTCGATTCAATCACTTGAACTCTGCTGCAGAAGCTACAAGTGGCTTCACTCTGTCAACAGTCGAGAGGCCCACTCATCAATTTACGCCAGCTGTTAACTTAAATTATGTCCTCGATTTTTTACTTTCTCTCGTGCTCGAGCGATTTCCGTTTTTCGTGTTTCGAGCGAAGTTCAGTTTTCGAAACGATTTTCAAAGGATTTGCGCTCGTTGCGTTTTTGCATAATCGATGCGTTACAATCAGTGAAACTTGTCACATAGCCCCTTCCAGTCTCTACTCTGGATTAGGCTTTTGTCTGAAATTTCAATGCCAATTTTATTTTATTCACAATAAAAATACATTTATAGATAGAAAATATTCCAAAAACAAATTTGTGAATATTTTCTCCACATATACGGAAAATAAATTGTGTGGAATAAATTCATTTATTTATTCAATTTCCAACAGTACACATCACTTTTACAAAAATAGATATTCAATAGAGAAATTAGAGAATTTGAAGATAGTTCCTGTAACAACAAAACGTATTATTCTTCACCGAACAGTATGATCACCCTCATTCAGTTTCAGGGGATTTAAGACTCATCAACTTAAAAATATCAGTTTCAATATTAAGAATATCACTTAGCTTGGCACTCGATGTGTTGCACGATTTGAAATGATGACGTAAGAAAAGGATGATTAGAACTACAGAAGGAAAAGAGAAGATTGTAGGATAAAATGCCCAACAGAAAACCAGTCTTGTATTTTGTAACGAAAAAGTCGTTATGGAATTTCAACCTTTTTATCTTTTCCAATAACTATTCTACTTATCATTATTTAAATGCAATTGGAGAGCTGAGTTTGAAAACATAATCTAATTGGGAGGAAGATATAGACTGAATAAAGACAAATACAAATTTTTAGAGAAAACGTTTTTTTTCTCTTCTCAATATTATTACATTCCTCAACTGGGGCTCATATTCACCATTTCGGTTCAAACGGAGAGAGATCAGCTGTTCGTTTAAACCCGGAGTGAAACACATTATTATGATAAATTCAATCACTGTCTCATGTAAACGTAACAGATTAGCGTTAAACGTAGATGATGCATATGTCATACATAAGACATGCATACTCTTACCTTGTACATTCTCTATCTACCTTCAGACCTTTTGTATTGTAAACTAGTATACCATTAGAGCCTCATTGAAACCTTGAACATAAGAACTGAGAATTGAACATACAAATTTTCACCCCTCTCAATAGCATTTAACACTGAGGAAATATTCCTCTCAAGTTTTGCCGTTCTCTACACTTTGTTTTCTACACCTGTTCTCTACACTTCTTCTCTACACTTCTTCTCCAAACTTGCATACCATTAGATCCTCTTTGCGAACCTTGAATATTAAAACAAAGAATGGATCATACAAGATTCACTCCACTCAACAACCTTTAACACTGAGGAAATACTGTTCCCACTTTCGTCCACATGCTCGTGGATAAACATAGTAATTGATTTTGCCTCTTTCTCACAAGAACCACTTGATTCGAGTCAGTTGCTCACCAGGTGACTAATGTTTATTCAATGCGGCAGTGCGCTGCGCTGTGAAAGGGATGCTAAACATATGAGTTGGGCTCCGTTTGACAGAGATTGTGCGACAGGAAAGGGGCGGTCAAGACACGCGGTGATAAATTGTCTGTCACCAGTTGCCTGCTCATCAACGAATACCACTTGCCACTTGCCAAATTACTGCCGCGTCACTGGATAAACTCCGGCCTAATTATCGATTTGTGGCCTCTCAGGCATTAAACTGTACTTTAGTTGGGCTGAAGAGCCAGCGCTTGCAATTTGCAAAGGCCGTTAATCATGTGTTTCACAAGTAATCATCTATTCAAAGCTTCCAAGGGATTTCGTGATTGATTGATATCGATTATAAGTTTGGGAAAGAGGCTTGTTATTTATGAATATTTGAACTGTTGTACAAATATCAGAATAATTGGAACCGTTTTAGGCTTTAGCCTGTCGCACTATTCTAGGAGTATACTATCCTGTGATTTGACAAATTCAAATGAGTAAATAAGTAGTGAATAAGTGGTGTATGTAGTATTTATGAGTAATTTTATTTCAAACGAGTAGTTTAACACTAGCTAGTAAATGAACTCTGTTTAAGAGTATACTTTTTGAATCGTTCTATAGTTGAAGGTAATACTGATTATAATTTGGTTTGAAGTAGTGTATATAGTATTTACAAGGAACTATTCGAATGAGTAGTTTGACACTAGCTAGCAAAAGTGAAGTCTGTTCAAGAGGGGAACTTTTTTGAACTATAATTAATATTACTTAACGAAAATCCAAATTAAATGCTATAAATCACACCGAAGACATCTGCTACTGCAAATATTGACAACAGGGTGAACAGCTATATGGAAATTCGATGATAACTACTATTCAAAAAAGTAGCTTTTTTGAATTATTTTACTGATGAAGGTAATATTGATATATTTCACTGATCATGCTAGATTCACAAGAATAGAAAATTTGCTAGTGAATCTGTGATTCCTTTTGTGCATTATTGAAGGTGATTCTGTTGATAGATAACCATCATATTGACATAAGATGTCATGAAATTGTCACAACTATCTTTATTGAGAAATATGAAATTTTTGAATGGTAATGGAAAAAAATATGTTTGTACAAATTCTAGTTGGAGCATGATCTGAATATTAATTAACAGGAATAATTGATTCTCATCATAGCTCTAGGTTTATTTAAGACGGCTCGCTAGACGTAGTATGCACTACAATGATAGGAGAACGCTTCCACAATAGAGCCCACAATAGGGGTTCTTTGAGTTACTTATCGAGTATGATAAAAGAGACTGAATTATCGATTCATGATTATTTATAAACAGATTGATTAATACAAGAAAGTTATGAATGGTAAAAGTAAGTAAATGGCTTCGTATTCATATTTACTCATAATATACTCATGGTATATCGAATGATTAAATATAGGTGATTATATCACCCACCTATGATCATATCATAGATCATGTATACATGATCTAGTAAGGTTGCAATATATTAGCATAATATAATTATGATATATTATGAGTATATTACTGTTGTTGGCTATAATGTGGAATGATGAAGGAGAATAGTAAATAACATATTCTTTATCGATGCAAGGAAGTTTCAAATAACTCTGAATAAAACTGTAAGAAAAAGTGTAAATCTTAGTGTTCACTAAATAAGCCCGCTTTCTAGGACTGGATTTTTATTTGTTGGGATACAGATCGAAAAGAACTCAAGAGATTGATCACCTTCATGTTGCTATATCTCTCGGTTCCTTTCTATTTCGCTCGCTCTTTCTACGTGAAAATCGCCTCCACGATTGATTTCAAATGACCCCTCTTACTCAGCAGCTTAATTCCGTTGGAAAACGCTCTCCTCTCTGTTTTTCAGTCCGTTTTCCCATACATGTACCCCTACATAGTATTTAAGATTTATACATCGCGATTTATTCCTACAGCTTTTGTACACAAGCTGAACGAAGTGCATTTAATTCATTGCCATATAAATCCAATATCTGTTTGAAAATGGGTCTCTCTTTACCAACGTTGAATTTCAGTTTTTAGACATAAGAAGCATAATTTTCAAATCCTTTGGAAATATTAACATCATTTACCCATTCATATAATTCGTGTACTCCCAAATCATTACTGTGATATTTAATAATTCTCAGACGTTTATTCTTGGAAAATCTTTTTTCGAAACTGGAACAAAAAGGTTCCTATACTAATTTTTAATCGAGAGGCAATGAAGAGGATAAGGAACGAGTTTTAAAACAGAAAATCTCTCAGTATCAATTTATTGGGTTATCTGTTTTCCATGTATCCATAATAACAATAGGGTGATAATAGAGGTTCTTATAGTTGAAGTAATTGAAACATGATTTAATATTATTTGCTTATTATTCAAGACTGGAACTCGCTCTAAGGATGTTACTCACTTTCAGTTATTTAAGTTTGAGATACAACCGCAGAGAAGTTTATCTAGGAAATGAGTTAACCCACAGTGTACTTGTAGTTGTAAATCATCCAAAGACGTTAATAATATTTTATTTGAGAACATCTGACTATGACTATGACATCTGATAATGGAACTAATCGTCTTTCATTTTTACAGATTAAGGACGATACCAAAAAACAATCTGAAAAAGGTGAGTGAATACTGGATTTTATCGATGAATTTTCATGGAAGCGCTTGGTCTTCTTCTTCTTTCAAACAGGGATTAGGCTATTGCCTGTTCCGACTCACATTCAGCTTGTAATTAGAATAAAAAAATCTATAAATTAATACATCAATCTAATCTAATCTAATATCATCACTATCATCATAAGCATCACTACAATCTACTGTTTTTATTTTATAATAGATAATGATCATTGCCATCTTTTCCGTGGTCTGCCTATGTCTCTTTTGCCTACCGGTTTATACTTGAAAATTCTGAGAGGAAGCCTATCAGCTGACATTCGTTCCACATGCTCTTTCCATTGCTGACGATAAGATGCAACTCTCTCATTCTGGCAGAAGATATTCAGCTCTTTCCGAATATCCTCATTCGTGATGTGATCTCTTCTGTCACAGCCCTCTCAAATGCCTCTCAGTTCAAGCTGATCTCAAGATGAGAAATCTCATCTCAGCTGCCTGCACTTTACTCTCAAGTGGCTTTGATGTTACCCACGATTCACTACCATAGAGTAGTAGTGGAGCTGACATTGCCTTATAAAATTTCATTATCGTGGAAGCGCTTGGTTTAATTCTATATACTCCTGAACATAGACGAGTACATTTACACTCACTGAGTGATCCAGTTATATCTAGTCATATTATTTACTTGAGCCATATCAAATGATTTTTGAGATATAAGAGATGAACTACTCTAATATTATGCATTAATCTATACCTCTCTTAGATTCTCCCCCAAGTATAGAGACAGTACAACTCTAAGGCCCAGTAATGATTGAGAGCTCGACGAGAGCGGTCGTATCGGAGTGGTTGCTGAGTCAGCTGTGCAAAGTTTAAACGTTCCGTAACAAAATATTTCGTGCTAGTGAACCGTGCTGTAGTGAATATTTTATTTGAAGATTTAAAAATGTCTTGTTTTATTTGCTCTAAATCCGTTCGGAATTCAGGTGAGCTGATTTCATGTGTCGACTGTGAAGCGAATTTTCATATAGGATGTGTGAAAATGACCAAGGACGATGCGGACTACATAAAGAGAAACAAACAAATTTGGAGATGTAGCAGCTGTTCCTCTACACGTCGCAAAAGTATGGTGAGTGAATCGACAACAGGAAACAAGGACGTGACTCTCCAAGAACTCGCAGGAGTTCTTGAGGTAATTGCAGGAAATCAGACGTCGATGAAGGAGAATATTAAGAAAATGGAGTTGGAGCTTGGGAAATCAATTGAATCATGTCATCAGGCGATTAACGACATAAATAAGAAGTTTGATGAACAAAACAAGCAAATTAGCACATGCCTCATCAACATCGATAAGCTTTCAACAGAAGTAGCTAGCCTCAGGAAAGAAAATGCAGAACTGAAGGAACGCGTCGAGGATATGGAACAATACTCAAGATCGAACATGCTGGAAATAAATGGTATACCCAAAAAACAGGATGAAGATGTAACAGAAATCATTTGTAGAATGAGCGAAGCATTAGGACACAAAATAAAAGCAGATGCAATCGACATTTGTCACAGACTTAAACAACGAAATGAAAACCTACCTCCACCAATCGTTGTCAAGTTCGTTCGTAGAACAGACAAACAAGTAATATTGAATAAAAGGAAAGTTACGAGGCAGTTTTCTACAAAGCAGATGGGAGAAACAACGGACCATCCAGTCTATGTGAATGAAAGTCTAGCACCTACGCGAAGAAGGATTTTCACCATGGCGAGAGAGATCTTCAAAAGAGGCGACATCAAATACCTATGGATCAAGGAAGGGAAGATTCTAGCTAGGAAAGAAGACGGAACACCAGTTATTGAACTCAAGAACAGTGAACAAGTGAAAAAGTTGAGCGTGATAAGTGCATCTAAGCAGCCAGGTAACCAAGAAAATAACAGTGTCAGTACCGTAAATAAAAATGTCATCAGAGATAAGTAGCAGAGAAACACTAATTATTCATCAAAATATACGCAGTCTGCGAAGTAATTTCGATTTATTCTTAGTGCAAATGAGGAAATTAGAAAACAACCCGCTAATAATAGTCTTGACAGAAATATGGATACTAGAGAATGAAATAGACTTATATCATATAGAGGGCTATTCCGTACATGGTAATTTCAATCATAACTACAGAGCAGGAGGAACTTTGGTTTATATAAGCAGTGAGATAACGTTCAAAACAAAGACAATAGTTTTTATTTCAGCGGACTGTGTACATATATCTTGTTCATATAATAATTTTGAATTTCAGTTGTTGGCTGCTTACAGGTTGCAATCAAACTCACCCAAAATATTTCTTAACGAATTAACCTTGTACTTAGAAGAAATATTTAATATTAACGAAAACAATGAGGTCCCTTTCTTTTTCACGGGAGATATAAATATAGATCTTTTTCAGAACACCAGAATTATTGACGATTACAAATATTTAATGAATAGTTTTGGATTTGAATCACTCAATACTGATTACACTCATAGGTCCCGATTTTCCAACTCTTTAATAGATCATCTTTACTTAAAATCCGGCAAAAATAGAACAAAACTGAATAAAATTAATCTAATTCCAGAAATACTACATTTAGATATAACTGATCACAGTACAATCATACTTGAGGTTGAAGGATTGAAGAGATCCAACGAAGAAGCAGATACAAATTATAAAAAAATATGCCTAATCAATTACCGGAAGTTGAATAATATTTTATCATCGATTGATTGGGATAGAGAAATACCAGCAGTATCAGTTGATGAGGGATGGGAAAATTTCATTGACATTTTAAAAAGCGCTATCAAAGATTCACAAGAAAATCTTCTTTTAGAAAATAACTTGACACAGAAATATAGGTCGCCATGGATAAATAGTTATCTGATCAAGCAAATAAACTTAAGAAATGAGTTATACAAGAATGTTATCAAACAACCTAATAATGACGACTTAAAACAAATATACAATACATTCAAAAATAACTTACGTAATGAACTGAGAGAAAGAAAACAATATTATTATTCAAAACTGTTTAGAGAGAGCCAGGGAAACATTAGAAAGACGTGGAAAACAATTGACGCGTTAATAGGATTGAAAAAAAATAAAGAACCACTAAAACTGATTGTTGATGAGCAGGGAAATAGCATACATGATAGTAATAAAATTTCTAATTCGTTTAATTCTTATTTTCTAAATGTTGTGAATAAAATGAATGATGAATTAGAACAAACCACATTGCAAACCAGGGAAGAGTCTGCTAGAATATCAAAAATAAGGTTTCCATACAATTCTCCAACAAATTCAATTTTTCTCCACCCTACAAATCCGGAGGAAGTAGCAAGTACAATAAGAAAATTGAAAAATAAATCTTCGCCAGGTGTAGATGGGATAAGCACAAGCATGATTAAAAAAACTTACATGAATTATTTGAACAAATTAACTGATCTAATTAACCTAAGTATTGCCAAAGGAAAATTCCCAAGCATGTTCAAACACAGCGTAGTTATACCTATTCCTAAAAAGCCAAATTGTAAAAACATAGATCAGTTCCGCCCAATTTCACTTTTACCGGTTTTTTCCAAGATTTTAGAAAAAATATTCAAGATTAGACTTGAAAACTTTTATAAAAATAATAACTTTTTTAGTGATAACCAATATGGTTTCCGTGAAGGAAGAAGTACAGAAGCGGCAATTAAAAATCTCATTTCAAAAATAAATGACAGTTTTAGTGTTAATAATAAGTGTGCAGCTCTGTTTCTTGATATATCTAAAGCATATGATGCAATTGATAAAAACATGCTTCTAAAAAAACTTGATTTATCAGGAGTAAGAGGAATTGCCAATGATTGGTTAAGATGCTACCTATCTAATAGGAGTCAAAGGGTCAGAATTAACGATACGTTGAGTGAACCCGGGGACATTACCATAGGTATTCCTCAAGGATCAGTGTTATCAAGTACTTTATTCCTGGTCTTTATTAACGATTTGACGGATGGTGACTTACAGGGAAAGATTACATCTTTTGCAGACGATACAGTTATATTTTATTCGGCCAAAACAAATCAAGAACTTAAAAATAAATTAGAAATGGATCTTAAGCACCTTAGGTGGTGGTTTTGCGAAAATAAATTAACTATCAACACAGACAAATCTAATATAATACAATTTAATCTTCAAAACACGGATCAGGAGTTAACTAGTATTTACTTCCATAAATTAGATTGTGCGCAACAGGTGAATAATATATTGTGTAACTGTGAAACTATAAAACAAGCACGTACAGTTAAATATCTGGACCTCATATTGGATAGTAGGCTCACTTGGTCAGATCATGTACAGAAGATAAAAAATGAGTTATTTGTATACATAAGGAAGTTCTATTACCTCAGACAGTTATGTCCAAAAGAAGTATTGTTACAATTATACCATGCAATTATTGGTTCTAGAATAAATTATGGAATAATATGCTATGGGAGTGCATACAATGTTCATATTAAACCTGTGATTACTGGTCAGAAACATATATTAAAAATAATTTGTAATAAACCTAAACAATATAGTTCAATGATGCTCTTCAGAGAACTGTCAATATTATCAGTGAGACATTCTTTTCTATTCAAAGCATTGCTGGATTTAGCTGAAAATAATTTCGATATTCAACAGATGAGAGAAAGAATAAACCTCAGGAATTCACAGGACATTAACCTCCCAAAACCAAGATTAGAACATTCCAGACGACACTTCAAATACATAGCTATAAAAATATTCAATTCACTTCCAGTAACAACAAGGAAAATAACGTCACGTCAGTTATTTAGAAAAGAAATCAAGAAATTCATTTTACAACTAGACAACCCGAATGATTTTTTACTAAATTAATATAGGTCTAAATTTAGTATAATTTACACATTACACGACATGAACACTGCAACAATCAAAGATCATTGAACTCACAAATCCCGTCCGGTATGCGTAAACAGTAAGACAGTATCAAATTTCAATCACTGTATCTTTCTTCAAAACGCATTCATTTATGGTATAATTACATCAGCACTTTGAAAAAAAACGAAACGTTAACTATGAATAAAATTGAACTAAATATGAAAAAAAAACATCAACCACTCCGTACATAGTTTTAAGTTTTGTGTAAGTGTGTGTGTGTGTGTTGTGTGGTGTGTGTGTGTGTGTGTGTGTGTGTGTGGTGTGTGTGTGGTGTGTGTGTGTGGTGGTGTGTGTGTGTGTGGTGTGTGTGTGTGTGTGTGTGTGGTGTGTGTGTGTGTGTGTGTGTGTGTGTGGTGTGTGTGTGGTGTGTGTGTGTGTTGGTGTGTGTGTGTGTGTGTGTGTTGTGGTGTGTGTGTGTGTGTGGTGTGTGTGTGTGTGGTGTGTGGTGTGTGTGTGTGTGTGGTGTGTGTGTGTGTGTGTTGTGTGTGTGTGTGTGTGGTGTGTGTGTGTGTGTGTGTGTGTGTGTGTGTGTGTGTGT
Organism: Nilaparvata lugens; assembly: GCF_014356525.2. Taxonomy (NCBI): domain Eukaryota; kingdom Metazoa; phylum Arthropoda; class Insecta; order Hemiptera; family Delphacidae; genus Nilaparvata; species Nilaparvata lugens. The sequence goes on from NC_052504.1 coordinate 83,586,027, forward strand.
GTGTGTGTGTGTGTGTGTGTGTGTGGTGTGTGTGTGGTGTGTGTGTTGTGTGTGTGTGTGTGTGTGTGTGTTGTGTGTGTGTGGTGTGTGTGGTGTGTTGTGTGTGTGTGTGTGTTGTGTGTGTGTGTGTGTGTGTGTGTGTGTGTGTGGTGTGTGTGTGTGTGTGTGTGTGTGGTGTGTGTGTGTGTGTGTGTGTGTGTGTTGTGTGTGTGTGTGTTTGTGCGCATGTGTGAATGTGTGTGCGTATGAATGTGTGCGCATATGTGAATGTGTGTGCGTATGAATGTGTGCAAGAATGATTATAAATTTTGACATATTGATTTATTTCAATATAATACCATATTCAATTATTATGTTCTTCATGATATAATATTTAAATTTGTATATAAATATTTTATTATATATATTCAAGTGTCCCCACACAGGGTAGCCTATAGGGAACACATATTAGAAATTAGGAAACAATATTGTATTTGATTTTTGGAATGCATTTGATTGTATAATTATTTTTTTTGAATAATTTTTGAATAAATTATTTTTCTAATTGAAAAAAATTGAATTGAGTTGCACAAAAGACTGTCAAAATTCAATCATAATTAAAATGTCACGGCATATCTGCAGCAAAAAAGGCTTCTCTGATTGGTTATTGTGACATTTAATCACAATTCAAATCTAACAGGCTTTTGTGTAACCGAGAATAAATTATTCTAAATTCAACCAAGAGCAATAGTACAACAATCAAGCATTCCCGATGTATAAATTCCATGGAATACATGTGTGACAAAATGCAGAGTTCTCAACACACTGTATTTCCTAACGATACTATCCGATGTAGTTATAAATTCAATGAGAGCAGTGAAAGGCTCGTGGAAGCTTCCCTTTGAAATCTTTGTTCTTGATATGGACGATTTCGGTCTTGTAATCAAATGCATAATTGAAGGGTGGCGAGGCGTGCAAATTGAGCATTGAGCCTGCAATGAAGAGGAAACAACGAGCAAATGAACGTTCAATTTCATCGGAGCAAACTTGTGTTGATTACAACTGGCCAGTGGCCGGCCGCTGGTGACCGCTCTGCCAGTCAAGTGTCATCAAGTCCATGCTTTTGTAACAGTAACTGGGGCTTTCAAACATCAAACATTCCGATTCAATAGTGACGTTGGTTCGCCTAATTGACCCCCTTCAACTCCCAATCATTCCATATTGCAAATAGACGTATAGTAGGTCTGTTGTACTGGCTATCAAAATTGTTATTGAATTGGGATGTAATTTGTCACAACCTGGATTCGCTGAAATTGTAAGTTTTTTGAGTTGTTCATTTTGTCAACAACTCACTCATTTAATTTTTTTCCTATCCATTACTATCCATCACTATATATTAAATGTGAATTTGTGTTTGAAAATAGTTTTCTTGATTTTAAACTCTATTAAATAAAAACTCAGGAAGTTAAAGTGCAATTACTAGTGAGAAAATATGAAGAACCGAATTCATAACCTATCAACTTGAGTGTTGATAGGAAATGACATTGGGTAATACGGCAAGGCAGAACATCCGAAAGGATCTATCTGCCGATAAAAGCCATAAGAATGAATAAAATAAAAACTATTGAGCCTAGTATTCTCATGTCTACTTTTCCGCCATATTCAAACTACAAAAAATACTTCATTCAAAACTAACGACCAAGTTTGGCCAATCTCACTGATTGCCCTATACCCATTGAATTCATTCTAGTTTCATCTTTCAAGTGTATGTGATTCGAAAATTAAAATTGAAGAGATAAGGGAGTTATCATTAATTGAATGCTACAAATCAGTCGCTTATGTTTTCAATTTAAGTTTGATTGGTTGAACATGTTTTCCCTATGATCTTCAGAGAGTGGCTGATGGAACAAAAAATCTTTAAACATTTTTAACTATCTTTGCTTTAAAAATGACACTGAATTATACTAATTAGTTGTTATGTTTTTAAATGCAGTTTGAGTGATCGAGTATGTTTTTCCCATAACCTCTAGTTATGGCTAATTGACAGCTATAGACATTATTATTGTTTTTGCTTGGAAAAATATATTTGAAACCAGTTCTCAACAATGGGAGTCGAAACTATTTATTTACAGATTCACGAAATCAGGTTGATCGATTGAGAATAGTATTTATAGATTGTATAAATCAAGCATTTTCTGAGTAGTTGTGGAGGTGATTTTGTTGTAGTTATCCTTTTAAAATAATATCTAGATTTGTAGCGATTCATATTATCATTGTTAAGATGCAAAATACAGATTTTTAAACATCACAGTCTCTTGTCTATTGTCAACAACTTTGTGAAAAAACAGATTGTTTATGATTCAAATTGAATACCTTGGCTGCCATGAAATGAAAAAGCATCGTGCCTTATTCCCTTACAAATAACATTTTCCAAAGAATTTCAGAGAGAAAACTTCCGGACAGCTTTGAATATGGAAATTTCGAATGCATTAATTAACTAGGGGATAATGCAAATTCCACTGCGAGAAACAAAATGCGAAGTAATTTGAGTTGGTAATACACAGACCCCTCAACCCTTATTCAAGGTAGCATGAGCCTTCAGCAGAATACATCACTTGAACTTCCCATGTCCGCAAGGTCGCAGGAAACCTAGAATACTGGTCAGTCTATTCAAACTTTGCATCTTGTGTAACACAACGTTACAGTCTGCATTAATGTGAATCATTAAAATTAATTCATTATCCCAGTAAAATTAATTATATTGTACATTTGATTGTATGTTATCTATATTCAACATATTTTCTTGAGTAAAAAACTTAATGACACTCTCGTAAGTTACTGCTTAGACAGCAGAGATCGACTAGAAAACCATTAATAATTTTATTCATCATTAAAAAATTTTTCAATAGCCTTGGTACTTTTGAACCCTAAGTATAGTCATAATTATATTTTATGAAATATACAACTAGTTTCGCCATTATCAAGTGTCCTTCAGAATCCATTGATAAAGTGTCTTTTGACAATAGCATTATAGCCAAAAATAGTCGTATTTCATATAAACAATAAGAAGGGTACTGGTTTACTGGTAGAGGGGTAGTGGCAGAGACAAGAAATATATGCTTATCCTTTATCTATGGTAGTGGTTTTCAATAATAATTAAACATTCAAGTAACCCTATCAAGGTTTTTAGTAAAAAGTAGTATTTAGGCAACTTGATTTTTCAAAATATTAAATCATGGATCACATTGCCGGAAATTACGTTTTGGTACAACCTGTTAAGCTTTGTTTCTAATAATAAAAATCGCATTTTGTCGAAATCTGTATGCTTTCAAGGATCACGTCATAGGATTACGTTCTGGTACAATCTGTTGAGCAGTTCTAGTTGTGCTGGTCTTTGTATGCAAAGGGTATTCTGGCGTCAGCCACCAGTCACACGACACACAGGCAGGCAACAAGTTGCCCTATCACGTGGCCAACGAACAAACTGGCAGCTCTCAGTGCAGTCAATGCCTGCCTATGGATTTCCAATGTTCAATTTCGGCAAGAGTTATCGGGAATTGGACAAGGCTCGGCTGACAAAGGAAGCTCTGAAAACCAATAATTCGCCGCCTCTATCCTCTATCCAGCTGCTGCAGCTTCCCTCCCCTCCTCACCCTCAACATCCCCTCTCACGACTTTCGCTTTTGACCTGCCATTCACAATAATATGAATTTGCACTGCCTTTGTAATAGACAGATTCTGACCTTTCGACACAAATTTGAAACAGTGTCGTGAGTGTGAAACAGAAATTGAGACCTGCTAAGTAGAGCGATTTACATGGATTGAAATTGTGTTTCCATTAACTCTAAATGGAATTCTGTATCAAATTATTTAAGTATGTTCACCGGTGAATTTCGAGTCCAATTTCAAACGAATATGAACGCAGTTGATGTGGATTTAGTCGAAAATGTTTATAACTGACGATCACACCATTGATTTACGATAATAAATTTGCAACATTTGATTAAAACATATCAATTTCGAGAGCCACAAAGTCAATTTCAATGATTGGAAGTGGTTATTACAGAATTTGTGAAACCACATGAAACATTTTTTGGAGCACTGATAAAACGATTCAAGTTAATAAATCCCTTCGGTAGGCATGGATGTTTGACCATGCTGCATCTCATCATATCACCCACGCACTTTCAATCGAATCACCCAAGCACAAGCAAAAAGCTCATGTGGACATCGTTCGCAATAAAACATACAGTAAACATGCAGAAGATATGAGTAATTTTCACTTCGTTCCTGGATTGTATTATGAGTATTGAACATAATTATTGATCCTCTGAATGCATAGGATACTTAATGGGATATAAGTATTGGACTTAATAGGATATTCACAGAAAACCCACCTGATTTTTAGAGCCTATCAAACAGATTTAACACAGTAGGTAAACTTGATGGATTAATGAATAGAATTTAAAATTACAGTTGTGTTATGCGTGATGTGGTATTTTTCCATAATGAAATTCAATATTAGAAATTGACAATAACTTTTTATTATTATATACAATCTACTACAGTACTACCCCCCGGACGGATCTTATCCATGGGGCGAATGCCAATAATGTAATACTTATAGAGAAATATTTTTGTAACAAATTGTTGTTTATTTGATCAATAAAGGCAATTATTATTATTATTATTATTTCTACTACTACAGTACTAGATTTGATGGCTTTAACTAGTCACATCTTCAGCCGTCTTGTTCACAAAGTTTGTCTTCTTTTTGTAATATTGTGTTTTTATAATTAAAATTCAAGTTTTATTAACTTGCAATCAACCGAAAACTCTGGCTCTCAGCTTATCTGCCTTTGAATTTATTTAGCCTATTAAAATATTGAATTTAAAACTATGGTTGGTGGTTATTCAGAAGTATGAGGGGGCACGATTAATTCTGATGTCGAGTTGTCAGACTTGACAGCTATATAAGTTCAATTGAATTTGATTGTTCGAAGTGGGAAGGAAACAGACGTTGACGTGGAATGTTCGTACAAGTTGCCTGGGGTTATCAGTTGTGGCATATAGATTATATTATAAGTGAAGACATTTAGGGTAATTTAAGGCCCGCATTGGGGATGCTAGGCGCAAACAATGATATCCATAAATGGTTGAATGATCCCTATTCCATGAACATTCCGAATTACTACCTCTTACTTTTATTGCAGCAGCTTTGATGTCTGAGAGAAACCGGCGAATATAGAATGAAAGACAGAGGAAGAAATGAGAGAATGTAAGGATGAAAGACACGTGCACATACAGAACACTGTTGTGATGGTGTGAAATAAAAGAAGATGGTGAACACATTGCCGCTCTGGGGGTTTTTCATCACCTAAAGGGTCATTGTCCAAATGCAGCGCAACTTTATTTTGTGCTTCCGAAAACATTTTTCTGGAGAAGTGATATCATGCCTTGAGGTTCTGAAGCTTTACACACGAAAAAAAAGGTCAGAAAAATTGAACACTCCATGAGTGTTTTGAAATTCGCACTAAAAGAATGTAGTTGTGTCATGAAGTAATTAGTGTCAGAATCTGATATTATTCATGGTGCTTTGAAAGTTTAGGGAGGGTGTAAACGGAGACGTTATAGTGTTGTGACAGTAATCATGATAAAGTGATATCATATAACGTGATCAGGTAAGATTTTAGGCTTATGATATTTTAAATGACAATATGAACATTCTGTACCAATTTCAATATTGATTTGATGCTTAGTAATTATTGTCAAGTTCAAAGATAATGTTTATGAGTTTCAATAAGATTGTGATCAAAGATGCTAATATTTGGAATTATTTATTAGTTATTTCGATGCATTTTAACGCAATCTCAAGTAAATGACTGTGTTCAGACTTTATTAATTAGTATTATGAAAGAAATGCATCGTCTGTGGAATGCATCATGAATTACTGTGGATAATCTATTATTAACATAGATTACAATATTGAAAGTCAAGTTCCCAGTTATTAAGATCGTTCTGTAGTAACTTTAAGCTCTTCATAATATATTTGTTGAAATCTCACTCTTCATTTATCCTATCAATACTATTTTCTGACAGTAATAATGAAGTATTGAATTATTATCCATTTGATGCAAGTGGAATTTCTTTTGATACCGTATTAGAAAAATCTGGTGTGGCGCACTCACACAACTTTCCTTGCCGTTATGAAAATTGATCACCTGACGCTAGTACTCCCGCGCATCTCAAGTCTACTATTCAAAGATTTGAGCCAGCTGATGACAGTGCAATAACGCTGAAGACACACGAGGTCTGCTATCTCTTCATAGTGAATCATTTAATGGAGTCAACAGTTGCCAACAGTTTGCAATTGAATAATCACCTTTTCTCGAATTTCGAGCTTATTTTTGTTTCGATTTTAGGTGAAAATGTTACCGAACATTAATTGTAGAGATTCTCATGCTCAATCTTTTCCAATCGAAATTTTCTGTTTAAATTGTATCTGAAGCCTGATAATTGAGAATCTAAAATCAAACTTTGCATAGATGGGGCGGAGCTCCTGAAATTTTTACAAATATGCGACTTGTGGCAGTTGACAGAGCTTATCGATGACTATTCTAGGTATAACTTTAACCAAATTCGTTGGAGACGTTTTCGAGAAAATCGAGAAAAACCCTGTTTTTGACAACATTTTCGCCATTTTATCCGCCATCTTGAATCGCATTTGATCGAAATTGTTCGTGTCGAATCCTTATATTGTAAGGACCTCACGTTCCAAATTTAAAGTCATTCCGTTAATTGGGAGATGAGATATCGTGTACACAGACGCACATACACACATACACACACACATACACACACATACAGACCAATACCCAAAATCACTTTTTTGGGCTCAGGGGACCTTGAAACGTATAGAAATTTAGAAATTGGGGTACCTTAATTTTTTCGGAAAGCTATACTTTCCTTACCTATGGTAATAGGGCAAGGAAAGTAAAAAGGTAGATGGATTTTAGTTTGGGCATGATCAGAACAGAGTTTGGTTTGATTACACTTTAGTTTACTGCAGTAGACCAACTAATCTTTTCGGGCTGTTTCAGCGAAGGATTCTCAAGATTGGTCTTAGACAAGCATGCTTCAATCAGAACGATTCCAGTAACTGGCTACTTGGCAAAAACAGCGTATTTAGCTTGATAATATGTTTTTAAGAATCCATAAATAATACTAATTTGTACTAGTTTTATACTAGTGTATTATGACAGTTTTTAAATACTGCCCGCATCAGTGTAGCCTATACATGTATTTAAAATCCATATAGGGTGAAGTGTGGTTTCAGAAACTGCATTAACATGCAGCATGAGATCATGCATTATATTGATCAGAAGCTACAAGCTCAATTATTATCAGATCCAACAACTCAATTACCCACCATTTAAAAGGAAATTTCAATTCGGTAGTGTCTATTAGCGAGGCGCGGAGTGAAGTTTATTAGTTGGCAAGTGAAAGGAAGAAAGGCTGAACGGAATGCACTGTCCAATTGTCTGGAAATTAGTCAAATCTGTCTGCGCCGTTCCGCTCAGTTGATTTCTCTCATCCGATAATTGGAGGCGGAGGCGAAGGCGGCAAGAGGAAGCCACACAGGAAGCAAGCATCTCTCTCATCAATTTCCCGCGTCGTGACGCCTCGCAGACGCCGCGCCATCGACGAAATTCCAAAATTATCGCTTGCTCTTATCAGTTTTCCTAGTCGCAAATTGAGTTACACAACTTTTTGCTCTAGCGCTCGGTCGATTATGCATTATTGACTAGCTTGTCTCAAGCTCCAGGAACGAAGTAGGAGTTTGTGAGAGGTGAATTTTGAGAGGCTACCACACATCGAATAAGAAAAAGATGACAAAAATTGAATGGGAATTCGAAAAGAGTGGTTCACTCAAAGCTGATGGGAGAATGTGATTTTTGTTAAAGTTATGGTTCTACTACAATGTCGAAGCCTTCTACTAAAGATTTTCCATAGAGTAGAACACTATTGACGAGTCCAATCTCAATGGAAATGTAGAAAAGAGTGATCAAATTAAAATCTGTAGGGTGAATGTGATTTGTGATAACCAAATTATTTTTTCTTCCCCTATCATTTATGATGTTGTACTTTTCGTATCAATAAAAAATCAATGATAATGTGGTTTGTGTTGTTCGTATCAATGGCAAAGTGCTTGATAAGCGAGCTTATAGAATCTAGTTATACAGATATTGGATTGAAGTTCAGTACTTTGTCAGCTTGTGAATGAGAAACGCATCATAATTTCTATAACAACAACAACAGGTCTCTTAAAACGTGTTTACATAATAATAAGTCTGTGGAATAATCGTTCACAGAGTATTTATGCGAAATCATGCCATTCCTCTTGATTGTATTTTTCTATGATTTTCTTAGGATTTTTAAGGCTCATTTTGCCTAGCTTCAATGAAATATCATTCATTCCTTCATGAATTTGATGAGTAATTGAATAATCATGACTTTCATGGTCTGTTCTTTGCACTATTATATTCGATCAATGCCTAGAATCATTATAGAACTGAACATTATTACAAATTTCTATGAAAACTAATAGTGATATATCTGAGCTCTATGAAGATTAATTCAATTTACAAATTACATTCAGAGTAGAATTCAACAAATAATCCAAATAAAACTTCAATTAATATTATTATTAGTGTATGGCAAACACAGACACATACACATACATAAATTCACAAAAATATTCACGTCTTTGACCTTTGTCAGCTTGATAAAAAAAATAGAAATAAAATGAAACTATCTAGGTTATAGCATACAAACAAGAATATAGGTTGAAGAAAAGTATTAATTATTATTATTATCAAAAGAAAATCCAAATAATAGCATTTGAATAATTGCAATATCTCAGTAATTTCCATCTGTCGAAGGAAAGTGTACTTATACAAGGAAATAATCAAGTCAAACTTGGATGTCCAGGTTAGTTATAACTTCAATTATACTGGTATGGGATCAACTGATTCAACTCAACAGTGGCGAACAAACCTCGTGATCAAGATTGATTTGATTTGTGATTGATACGTGGAGCGATATCACTGTCCAACCCGAGCGTCAGGCTAAAAAGAGTACATTCAAGGAAAGTGGTTGTCGACACCGGTGTAGAGCAGGTAGCCTAGCTAGCGCCTTGCCTCGTGTCCGTGTTGACAATGCGAGACAACCACTGGACCGTGACGCATCGCTTCGATTGTCTCACTCTCTGCCTCGAGCCCAAGCCTCGAGCCGACCAGCCGGCTAATGGTGTGGCAGACTAGCTTGTCTTGGCCCATTAATCAGCCAATGCAATTGCGCAGTCCAGGCACGTTCCTCGACAGAGACAAGCGTAGCACCTTCTCAAACAACAGATAGAAAGAAACAAGCGAGAGAGACAAGCAAATCACCTCCCCAAGCAACAGAGTGATAGAAATAAAAGATAGAGAGTGAGAGAGAGTGACAAGCAGAGCACCTTCCCAAACAACAGAGTGAAAGAAATAAGTGAGAGAGACAAGCAGAGTACATCCCCAAACAAAAGAGTGAAAGAAATAAGGGAGAGAGACAATGAGATCACCTCCCCAGGCAACAGAGTGGAAGGAATAAAGGAGAGAAAGAGAGAGAGAGAGAGAGAGAGAAGCAGAACACATCCCCAAACAACAGAGAGAAAGAAATAAGGTCGTTATTGTTTTGGCGACGATTCAAATCGCGGTCGCGACCGATCGTGCGTTCTGTTACGCCTTTCCACTGGATGCAAATCAACCCTGTAAATCCGCTTTTAATACGCACTGATTGGAATTTTTGTGGGATAAATTATTGTTTCAGTATTAACTCGAGTTCGGAACAAATCCTGTTCAAAATTTGCTCAATATGCTTTCATTGATTTCATGTTCATTTCAGTTGATTTGGGCCTTGAAATGGGGTTAGGCTACTGCTGGGTCCATGAACAGTGTATTAAACTGTATTTATAACCTGATTTCTATCAGATTATTTGTTTGAGAAGAATCTAGATTATATTCATTGACAATACAAATCATCAACATCACAATGTTGATAAATTCTTTAGGCACTCGCTCCTAGATCTAACTTTCAATTTATTAATCGATGCTTGAAAAAAGCAGCCCAATTAAAAATGTTTGTTCATGTAAATTATACATTCCACGATCTTATCGTAAATATAAGATTTTCTAATAATCCATATGCGAGAAGTATAAGAATGTTTGGTAGTTAATACTGGGAAACAAGTATTTTTCCATTGATTATTCTTCTTATTTCAATAGCCAATAACACCTCATTCTTACCAAAAACCAACATTCCATTTGTCATAATGGTCTCTATAATTTACGACTTTTGAGAGTTCAACTACTATTCTCATTAGAGATTGAAAATCTAGTTTCTCTGTTAACTCTTTTGTTAATTATTCTGCGTAAGTGAACGCAGTTCACATTCTGCATCTTTCTGCATTGTCTCATTATCCTTCACCACTTAACTATTATTTCATAGTTATGTTTATGTTTATATTCATATTCTATACTATGAATAGTTCATATTCAAATGTCATAATAATCTACATCTCATATCTAACCACAGACAACTTCTCACTGCACATTCTACCATTCCATCAAAACATACATTACTCACAGGTGGCTACAGAATACCCATTAGAAAACTCTATGAGGGTGAGAGATAAATCTTTCCTTACTCAACGTGTCAAGCTGAAAACTCAATGTAGGTCTAGGTGGGATAAAAAATAACCAATCAACCCTTTTCAAGTTCAAAAAAAAAATTCGATAGCAGAGGAATTGTATTCCAAGAGGGAAGAGCTGGCACTGCTGGGAGAAAAAACTGTCTCTTTCGGCTTCCCCCTATAAAACTCAATTTCGTGCCACTTCCACTACGCGACAGGATAAAAGGCGTTCCACAAGGCTGGTCGGTCGGACGGTCGACTCTCTTCTCTTCTTTTCTCTTTCCTGAAGGAAAAAAACTGCAGGCCGTTCGTTCACATTTCTCAAATTCCTTGTAATGAGAAAAGCGCTACTAGAATGATGCTGCCACTGTCTTTTCTTCACAACAGTTGAGGATAATTAAAAACTGGAAATGGAGATAATATTTCATCAGCAGAGCAGAATAATTGAAACCTTAAGTAGTGAAACGACATTGTTTCGACTTTACAAATAAACAGAGTGTATTCCTATTAAAATGCAGCATAACTAGCAACGTTGACAGAAACAAAATTGAAATGATTCTGAGAATGGAGATTTGTTTCGAATAATATGGAACTTCTGCAGAAAAATAGTTTTAATCATCGACGTAGACTAACTCACTTTTATCATGTTGTTTATTAACCCTGGAAACTACCTGTTTTTGTATTTATTCGCAGTTATTGCGCTAGTTCTTCTGCTCTACAAAGATGAACTTGTCTAGCAGTAAGCTGTTTGTAATCTGTGTCAATACTTCATACATCACTATCTGATTCATTAACTCACTGAATGAGACAATCTGACACAGTATGCTAAGCCTACTTGACCTGAAGGGGCAAGATACATCCATATCTTACTCGATCATAGTGAACTGCACAGAAAGAATTGAACAAGCCTGGCTCGACTAGGCTGGTGTTAGAATACACACATACCACACATTATTTGATTCGACTCGTTCAGGATCAATTCTGCTTGGTTAGCGCCATCCTCAATCTGCAAGTGGGGCATGAAAATGAAATTTAACGATTGAATATTGGTGTGTCCAATAGAATTTGAATATCATGAGCATATTGGAAAATCTGTACCAATAATTATTTATTTTTCAATAATTATCCATTCTAAATCTCCCGGAATACATCCATGGGAATCATTTCCATTATTTTCTCCACATCAAACATATGTCTCAAGTATGATTTATGAAACCCATTAAATTTCTATCTATGGAATCCCTCCTGCTTTGTTTCTGCGGTTGGAATATAATCGTAACAAGAGTAGCACAGTCTACTTTGTTAGTGGTATCTGGGTTGTTAACAGTTATTGAAGACTGCAATCCAGTCCATGTTCTCCAACGTTATTCACAAGCTTTCATGTAATAATAACTGGGCAGTCAGTGTCTGCTGGGTTGGAAGTTTTAATGGGTCGTCGGTCAAAGTGATGACAGAGCAAAGAATCGGTGTGTCTCATATTAGCTGGACGAGGTAGGAGAATGTATGTGGTGTGCTGTTGACAAGATAGTGTTGATCAGAAGTAGGCATCGCTTTGAAGATGAGGCTTCACTGAAGCGTGCCAATCGCATCACGACCGGTCGCTCGCATTCTCACCACCTAACCGACTGTTTTTCGATAAAAATAATCCCTGGAAAGGCTTTTGCGATCACGCGATCGGCTCAACTCTCCAACTCTTGCCTCATTCTGACATCGCACGTCGAACGATGTCTGTGTCGTCCTCGCAAACCTTACTAAACAATTGAACGGGAATCGATCAATTGCCCCGACACAAGGGAAGGTCGCTGGAGGAAATTGTTTCACACATTGTTAAAGACAGTTTGAAAGCTCGATTACTCGAATCATGTCTCTATAGGGACCACATTTCCATCGAGAATACTAGATTTCCCAGAACCCTACCTATATTTCCCAGTTTACTCTGTAAAAACTCAGACTTCATGCTGATTTTTGTGTAGGATGATGCATAATACGCAGGTAAGTGTGAATTTTATTTCACCTTGATTATATACATCCTGCTGAATTGTTCATAACTCAGTTCACAGTTTAAGATTAGTCGCGCTTCTTGGAAGTGAGTGTGATGTCAAAGAAACGCACTAAGCTTGTAAAACCCACTTATGAGTTGGGATGAGACAATGCGCTTGCATGAGTTTAATACGCTCTCGGGTTATGAGATCTTCACTTAGACTTTATCACTTTTAAGGAGTTTGTACTCTTCTCAGTTACTTATTGTTACAGGTGTAAGTAGAAAAGACTGTAGGAAATATATCCGGTTATGATGAGTTATGCATCAGCTATCATGCTTATTATCATAGCAAAAGTGTTTGAGGAACAGGAAAAACATATACTGTAAATCCTATTCATTCAGTTTAAATTTTAGTAGAAAATGGAATGAAGAGCGGCTAGAATCGTTTTGTTCGGATCACAAAACAACTTGTCACTCACAATTACGATATTTCAAAGAAAATATACAAAGATAATATTATGTAACTTCTGAGAATTTTCTAAATGCCATGGAAGACTGTCATGACATCTCATGGATTATTCATGAGAGTGGTGGGAAGAGAAGGCATTTGACAAGGAATGCAAATGAAAAACTTCAAGCCAATTTTGTCTGAGAGTTTATTTCCTCGTTGTTATTGTTCATCAGGATCAGGAATGTCAGTTTTATTATTTCTCTATGGGAGCGCTGATTGTTAATAGAATTTCTAGGAAAAATTTGCATCCAAGCTATTCCAGGTTTTTTTGAGATTCTGTACAAATTTTCTCAGAAAAAAGGTGGAAATTGAAAAATACATTCCATAAGAATTATGATTCATATCACGATAATATTATAGAGAGAAGGATTGCTATGCAAAGATGAAATTGTGAAGGAATGTGGAGAGGGTTTGTGAGTTTTACGTTTGGAAACAGAGCTGAAAAATGCAGCAGTGAGTGATCTCACTGTAATTGGAATTTCAGATTGCTTTGAGAAATATCGCAGCTTATTTGTATGCGCGAGCCGTTGCCCTCTGATTGCGATGCAAACTTTAAATGTTGTTTGAGGCTTTTGAGTAGAATTAACGAAATGCTTCTCAATGAATTAACCCAAGTTTGTTTGCCAGATTCACAATATCCCACAGTTTCTCTTTCCAGTTCCATTATGAAGCAAGTTCATCCCTGATAATATAATTCAAGCTTTGAATATTCGTTTCCATTTAAAAGCATGGTGCCCTTTGCTACTCCAGGTCCTGCCGTTCATTGAAGATCCCAAAGTACCTCATCTCTAAGAATAATTAAATGCGTATTTTGTAATGATTAGGAATGTCTGCTCAGCTGAAATTGAAAAACAATGCAACTTTGTGAAGAAAATACCTTGATGCTTCAGATGCTTTCTTTTATGTATATTGTATTGTGTTGATTTGAATAAAATTATTGATTTTCATTTGGTTCTGAGTTAGTCCGTCTTGTTACCTTTCATTGAGTTTTGATTCATGTGAGACACATTCAATATAAAATAGTTCTAGTAGGGATTAGCACGGACAACGACTCGAGGTCCTAGAGATCGGTTAGAACTCCCTACGCTAGTTCAACAAGAGAGTGAACCATAATGAACTCAACTTGGGATTGTGTTGGAAAAATGGAGTAACATAAAGTGAATAAATACTTATTTCTGTGATCTCTGATAAAAGCTATAAGGCAATAGAATTATACATTATCACAAAGTATTCATGTGTGACATATTTTGCATTATTATTGAATAATGGAATGAACATGTAACGAGAAGCTCATGTTCACCTGTGGATTAATACCTTATCTGCGACATTCTATTCGCATTAAATTCGGTAGTCTGGCTCTCGCTGAGCGCTGATAGTAGATTTCAGTGGAGCATTTGATATCATCAGTCGGAGGTCGTGAATTGACACAGCGTGAAATTGCACAAGTGTGAATGACAGAAACGGGAGGGGGTGTGGTAGAGGGGGCAGAAGGGACCAACCCACACGCACGCACACTCACTCACGCTACACCAAAGCACTACTTATCATTTGCGTTACTCTACCAATATGACATTTTAGAGATGGAGTGGCTTCGATAAATTGAACAGACATTGATTACATCAAATGACATATCGATTCTTAAGCTTTCAATTTGGATGCTGCTATCGTAATTGATTGGATGACAGTCATTTACTGAGTAGACTCTTAAAATAATATCCTGAGTGTTTCTCACCAAAGTTTTGAGCCTTGGATAGATGTTACCTGCAGTAATTTTTCAGAAACGACGTTGTAGTTGATGAGAGTGAAAATCACTACTCAAAGAACTGCAATATATCAAAATAAGGTCTCACTATAGTTTCAGATGATTACGCTCTTATTCGAAAATCTTATTCTGATAACGTTTATAATATTATTTTGTTGAGTTTTATGCCCATATGAGCCCTAGGATTGTAAATTTGTAACGGGATGATCGGAGAGGAATTGTCCCACAGTTTTTAGTGGGTTCCGAGTCACTATGAAGTGATTTTGTAGCTGATCACTATCTGCAAGTGGAGCTGACTCAAGCACTCACCCTTTAAGGGAATAATGCGCTCATGTAATTTGTGCGATTTGAAACGATTTCGACTCCTTTCTCGTAATAATGCCACTTGGTAGGCTTTAGACTCCAATGAACAAATATCATCCAATTGGAGTACTACTAACTGTATAATAGAATTGTAATTATATGATAAGATTGTAATTGTATAATAAAGAAGGTGTTATCGTACACATTGAATAAAACTATTCAACTAATCAAGTTGTCAATGTTGGGATAAATGCCCAATGGCTAATATCGCAACCCTTAAGGAAGTATGTGATACTTCCCCTTCATCTAAATGTATAATAAAGGAGAATCAAATCAAAAATCATTTATTTGCCAATTATAAAGATAACAATATTGAATAAAACAAATACTTCATACTTATACAGAATAAAAATAAAATTTTTAACTTAAAATTTAATTGGCGTTGCCAGCAAAACCTAAGTTTGTGTGCTAGCAACGAGTACCAAAAGATTTCATTTAATTTAACATAAAAATAAAAGATGATTAAACATTTTATTTGAATGGTAGTAATAATAAATAAATAAGTTAAATAATAATAATTGTAGTAATATAATATCTGAAAAACATATAACTTAGTGAAAATAATATCAAAGAAAGAAGTTTTTTTTTTAATAAAGTAGATACTAACTGTACATGAGGTGAAAAACATTGTTACTTCTGATCCATCTCTCTATATTTTTAATGGCTGATTTATTAAATCTATCTGAGATTAATTGGTCTGGTAAAATATTCATCAATCTATTACTCATGTATATGAACTGCCTGCGGCATACTGTTAAATTTGTTCTAGGAATGCGGTAATGAGATGATGAACGGAAATTATACGACGGAATGTTAGTTTCAAAGAGATTTTTATACTTATGAGCGGCTAGAATTAAGTTTTTCACGTAAAGTTGTCTCACTGTTAAAACTGGGAACTCTGCAAAAAGGCTATGGCTGGGATATCGTCTTGGTCTTCCAAGTGCAGCTTTTAAAATATATCTTTGAATTACGGAGATTTTATTAAAATGGATGTCCAATGCTCCACCCCATACCCTAATACCATATTGCAATATGGACTGGGCATATGCTGAATAAGCCATCTTTATTATAGTTGGGTCATTGAGCTCATTCAATCTATAGAATTTGTGAATTATGTGTTTTATTTTCTTACACATGTTATTTATATGTGCATTCCATTTAAGATGAGAGTCTACAAAGACTCCTAGATATTTAGTTTCTTTCACGTTTTTTAATGAGTGACAATCACAATCTCCATCACCAGTCCGCAATCTTTCCCGTTCAAGACAGATTGGAGAGTGTATTCTGATACCAGTATTCAGAATATCTCTGGGGAGAGAGCTCACTGCTGGTGAGAATACCATATATACACTCTTATTGGCATTCAGTGTAAGAATGTGTTGGTCAAGCCATGATTTAACACGTGTGAGACCAGACTCTGCCAAGCGCTTAGCTTCATCCCAGCTTGAACCAGTAAAGACCAATGCCGTGTCATCAGCAAAAGAGATCGAATGACAACCAGCTATATCAAGTCTCAATAGGTCATTAATATAGAGGAGAAATAGAATTGGTGACAGAACCGTTCCCTGTGGAAGGCCTGAGAGAATTGGCTTAGGCACATACATGTACGGGATAAGAAATTCACGAATGACGCATCATCACGTCTGAACTACTGGACTGATTAATTTGAAATATTGCAAATTGATTCTTAGTTTAACGAGGATGGTTATAGGCCTATTTTAAACTCTTCAATATTTCAGTAGGGCAAGTTTTCAGTTTGACAAGTTTTTAGACCCTTGCGGAGCACGGGTTACCTGCTAGTAAAAAAAATATATGTCAAATCATGGAAGAACCTTAAGCTTGATCAGCTTAACTCAATCGAGAATGAAGATTTTTATCGCATTGTATCAATAAACTTGTCAAATTGATTCATCAATACAATATTGTTCACTGATTCAAACGAGCGTAATTTTCATGTTGGTTTGAGCTTGAGTTTTTAAAATTTTTACCATCATAAAATTCGTTACAAAAGGATTTTCTGACTATAAAATTGAACAGAGTTGTAAACTTGGTTATAAAACAAGCGCGTTGATTGTAGACAGCGTGAGCATTGAGCTTTTCTGTAGAATTCTGAAACAGTTTCACGCAAGAGCTGTAACAAACAATGAACGACATGAGATGTTATCAGAGGAGGCCCATAGGCTGTACGTTGTGAGGTGTAAGCTCCACTATAGAGCACACATGTATCCGAAACAATTCGCCGGGTGTGCTAGTAATTTATTGCATATGCGAGCTTCTGCCAGCGCTTTCTCATAAGGATCAAAATTTCGCGGTATTGTCGAGAGACTCAATATTTTATGAGCTGTCGTCGACGGCTGTTTTCCTGTTTGCTTTTAGAAAGACGCTGAGAGCCGAATGCGGATCAGAATAAGAGGCAGCGACATTTCGCGTTGATGAACACAACAAAGAGCGCATTGAATTGAAACGCCACTTTCGAATACATCGGGCTTCATCCATTCGCGTCACTTCCTTTTACATGATGACGACAACATAATTCACGCTTTTGATTGGATTGAATTATTGTTCTCATTAAAGTATTGATTTTTCTCACCTAATATCTTTTCATATAATTTTCTACAGAGAATAAGAAGTCCAAGAGAAGAGGTTCGTTTGTCCACCGATATTTATATCTCTGATATTTTATCTTTTCAATTAATTTTCAAGGAAGAAAAATAACTCTGAAAGAAGAGGTTAATTTGTTCACCGAGCTTCTCAAGGTAAAAAACTCAATTCAGTAATAGTCTCCATTCTACTTACTAGAAGCACTTATGTGTTTAACCTATTCCAGCCAGCGAATATAGAACTAAATTATTCTATACTCACTGGATCCAGCACAGTATTTTGTCATGATGTAGTAGGCGAATTTCCGGTTTCTTTCCAAAAAATATGTTACAGTATTTTGTTTTGTACATTTTTGTAACAATATTCGCAATAAAGTTTCAAATTACTCGATTGATTATAATCCCTGTATCTCCAGCTCATGCTATGGTGGTGGGGAAAGCTAGATTATAGCATAGAGAAAGGATAAGCGTAAGTCCTCATGTTTGTAAGTCCTATTTGTTTGTCTCTGATTATAGTTAGCTACATTTCGCTATTCAGCTCTATGATCCATTCATATAGAATAGATCAGTATTATATTTGTCGGATTAACTATTAATTAATAATTCATCATTAATTCAATAATTGAAGTAACCATCCATAGAATATCGATCTATTAGATCAGGATAGATGAACTGATATGAATCTAAGATACTAGATACTGTTATTCCGAAACTGTTACTTGTTACCGGAACTGGTACTTATTAAACTGATATTGATTTGGATATAAACTATATCGAAACATAATGGATTATATCTATTATTCAAACCGCTATTCGGTACAGATCATACCAATCAGTAGATAGAATAGGACCCTTAATAATAATTATTCAGCTTTAATCACAAATATCTGCATTATTAATTAAAAAAAAGTGAGGAATTTAATTGATTGGTTGATGAACAACCCATCAACCAATCAATTACATTTCTTACTTTGGGAATATAAAGATTAATTAAAAAATAATCGACATCTCTTCCATTTGAACTAATAATCCCGAAATTTTTTCTAACTTTCGGCGAAGTTCAGAATTACATCGATTACAGACACTCAACCAATCAGGAGAAAGTAGGCGCAGTTTTGAAAATATTGTTCCACATGTGCTGTCGTCTACTGGCAGAATTTCGAGCTAGATTACAAACTGTTGGCCAATCAAGAGAGAGTAGGCGGAGTTAAGAATTCTTGTAAATTTGTCATCCAGTGAGTGCTGCCACCCATTAGCAGAGATTAGAATCACATTCAGTGTAAAATGACCAATCAGAAGAGAGAGTAGGCGGAGTTAAAAATATTACCAGACATCTGCTGCCATCTACTGGCAGAGCTCCGAGATATATTTGGACGTGTCCAAATAATAAGAGCGATTCACAAAATAAGTATTTCCATGGAGATCGAGGTTATTCTTTTATGAGAGCTATGAGATTATTTTCAATGATATGAATATTTTTGAAGGGTATTTGAACGACATTGTTAACAAACCAACATAATTTCTATCATGATTTTCTCCAGTATGTTTCTCCGTATAAGTGTGACCCTACTCAATGTACAATGTATATTACGTGAATAGATAGATTTGAATTGAATCAAATTGAAATCTACTTATAGGACATAATATGTCCAATGAGTGTGAGAAATCTTTGAGAGAATTCAAGAGTTATTGTTTCACAATAACAAACATGGTACAATTAAGTGCATGCAGTGGAGAAAGGGTGTTGAAATGGAAGCTGTTGTAACACAACAACTAACTATGCGGGTTGCAAGAAATCATTAGGCGCTCCTTGCCTCCCTTGAGCGGTGGCTGTCGTGGTCTAAGTGGGTGGATGATATTTCCGCTTCAAAGTCAAATTGAACGTAGGCTTGCTTAAACTGCTGTTATCATCACCACTATCCGGCGCCTTTGGCTATTCCGTTTTATCGCGCAGTAAAGAGCATACAGCCTTAATATTGCCTCTCATAAAAATACAAAAACTGCTGTTCTTAGCCATTAACGGCCTTCTTCCACCTACTGAGTACCCACTGTGTAAACAATGTTTTGCATGATTCTTTTTAATGAGAATCGGGTTAATTAGCTCCTAGATTTCCTTGTGAGGCAATCAACTTGAGCCAGGTCTTACCAGCAATCTGAATTCAAATTTAGCAATGTGAATACAACTGTTGAATAGAGTCATTCTCATTGAGTCAAGCTTTTTTAAGCCCAATTATAAGCCGGACCAATAAATGACTGTATCAATGCAAGTGGGAAATACGTTGATGAGATTTGCATACACCGGAGCGGGATGAGTGTGTGGAGTGAGAGGGTAACGACTTAAAAGCCGATTTTATAATAAAAATCTTTCCCGCTTTCGCTATACATGCTACCCTATTTTATTATTAATAATGTGCTAGTCGATACTGAAACCAACAATGCATATAATTTTGTAATATGGAATAGATGATAGCAATAGCAAATGGTATCAATGTCTGTCCGATAGGCCATCAATGCATTATCATTCATTCATTCTGGAAGTCGAATTTTAAGGTTGTGATTAAATTTGAACTACTGTAGTTGTAATTTTGAATAAATGCCATCAATGCATTATCATTCATTCATTCTGGGAGTCGAATTTTAAGGTTGTGAATAAATTTGAAATACTGTAGTTGTAATTGTGAATAATTTTCAATAATTTTGAATAAAAAGAATTAATTTGAATTACTGTAGTTGTAATTTTGAATAAAGGCCATCAATGCATTATCATTCATTCATTCTGGAAGTCGAATTTCAAGCTTGTGAATAAATTTGAAATACTGTAGTTGTAATTTTGAATAATAAATTTAATAATAAGAATTACTGTAGTTGTGATTTTGAATAAAGGCCATCAATGCATTATCATTCATTCATTCTGAAAGTCGAATTTTAAGGTTGTGAATAAATTTGAATTACTGTAGTTGTAGTTTTGAATAAATGATAGTCATCACAACTTACTAAATTTTATTGACCATCCGTTTGACGTAAATTACAATGATAATCCATTTTGGATAAAAATTTTGAATAATAAGAATAAATAATTTGAATTACTGTAGTTGTAATTTTGAATAAAGGCCATCAATGCATTATCATTCATTCATTCTGGAAGTCGAATGTTAAGGTTGTGAATAAATTTGAATTACTGTAGTTGTAGTTTTGAATAAATGATAGTCATCACAACTTACTAAATTTCACTGACTATCCGTTTGACGTGAATTACAATGATAATCCATTTTGGATGAGAATTTTGAATAATAAGAGTAAATTTGAATTACTTTAGTTGTAATTTTGAATAAAGGCCATCAATGCATTATCATTCATTCATTCTGGAGGTCGAATTTTAAGGTTGTGAATAAATTTGAATTACTGTAGTTCTAATTTTGAATAAACGATAGTCATCACAACTTACTAAATTTCACTGACTATCCGTTTGACGTGAATTATTACAATGATAATCCATTTTGGATGAAAATTTTGAATAATAAGAATAAATTTGAGTAATCTTAACAAATAATCTGAACTTTTTTCGAGTTTATTCAACAATGCATTTTCCGAATAATGATGGCTCAGAGACGGATGATGATGATGAGAGATGACTGGACCCACAGCTTTAGGTGGGTTTCGATCTTTCGAACCACTGGGAAGAGATTCTCTTCAAACTCATGAATGGTAGTTGGAGGAGTTACTGAATAACTTGCTCTTATTGAGTTTACGAGTGGATTTTGGATACTGGGAATTCCTGTGCCATTGAATTGAAATTGAATGAATATCCGATTTTCCACATGTATCTCAGCAATAGTCGTGCTTTGATTTCCATGAACTCGTGATGCCACTACCGATTCCGATCGCATCCTGATGTTGATCCGGCTTAGCTTTGAACCTGGACACCCTTTCAATGTAGCATTCCATTGTGTGTTATCAAAATCACAATGTCTGTTAAACAAATCGGATTGCCTGCTTTTTCCATATACAGCACACAGCACTGTGATCCAATACGGATAACTTGAAAAAAGACAAACAAAACGTGTCCAGTTTGAGCTAAAATTGATCGCTTTGGATTTTCATTTTCAGTTGAAAGGATTATTTGATGTTGGAATTTGATATCAACGAATTTTCATTCGAATATGAACGAATTGTTTTCCATGAATTTAAATTTACTCAAAATATATCCTGTTCTCCTTGATCAACCCTGAAGACGGGTTTTAATATTCCCCTTCTCACGTTGGTCTTCTGAATTCTTTGTGCATTTGATTCCCCTTTTCGCCAATCTATACTCATAGAATGAGATCTACAATGAAAAGATATTTAGAAAAGAAATATTGCTTTGTTTCTAAAAGAGAGTAGGGATTGAATACTCAAAGAAAACTCCCAGTAAATGAGATAAAATATCCAATTCTGACTTGATTTAAATGGCTCGGCAATTGGAGATTGTTTTCTATATTACATTTCATTCTTCTTTGTAGTAAGTAATGAGAAGCTCACCAGATGGCTTCATTGTATAGATAATGATTTGTTTTGTGGAGCTCAACATCTCCCAGTATATTTCACTTGATTTTTTCAAAATCGATGAGAATATAAGCTCACCGACACAGTTTAACATTGGAATAAGTCAATAGGTTACCGAGAATACAAAAATGATTGTTCAACTTTTCCGGGAAGAAATCTTATCTCAATTTTCCTGACTGACATCGTTATACTGCGGAGTGTTCTATCAAAATAATAATGGTTGGAATCCAAACCTGGAATCAATTTCGCCAAGCTGCATTTTAATACTCGCTTTATTCGTGGGAACCAAAAATAACCAGACGAAGAGAAAAAGCTATTGTGAAGATTTGAAACGTGGATGAAGCGCGCACCGCTGGAACGTGGAAACATAGCACCGTTTTCAATATTCTCAGCTCGATAACAGCTTCCACCATCAAATTAATCCAACAATGCTGGAGGGGAATTGTCTCGAAATTGAAAACGCTTGCGTGAATTGTCAACGATTTGTCGACAGAAAAGAGGCATTTTGTCGCACTTTTTGCAAAAACCCTTATTTCATAAGAGAACCGAGCCACTGTGGCTTTGAGGCTATGTGGTTTTTATTGGCGGTAAGATGTTATATCTACCCCTCTTTTCAAGCATCTGATGTTTCACTTTAAAACTTTGATATCAAAATGAGCTCTTTCAAGCATTTCTCTATTGCTGCTCTCTTTTTAAGCATTTCTCTATTGAAATCCCTCTTCTAGTGTCGCAATAGTGATAGAGATTCTTTTATGACTGTATCCATATCAGTCTAATAAGATCTGATATGTCTCTTAAATCACGAGAACTCACTGGCACCAATGCTAGATGTTCGATTTGTAACTGAAACATAAAGCGTCCCAATGCAACGAAGCGACCAATACAACCTAATCTTGTTACTATTTTTCAAAATATTGACACTTATAATAATGTTAGCCGTACCGATTGAACGTGTTTTTTTCTCTCTTAGTTAACGACTATAAATTGATTGAATATTTGTACGATTCTCAATCGCATTTTGATATTACTTGTGAATTGGCCAACATTAAATGATTCGATTTCCATGAGCAAACGTGAATTATTCAATGCATCAGGGACTAGGATTTTGGGTTGCATTTGTGAATTGCGGTTGTGGTTAGTCTCACCACAGAAAACTTGTGGTCCCAAAATTGCCATTCAGTTTGCATTCTGAGAGTCGCACTTTCTATAAAATAATTGTGTATGTGCTATCAACACTCTCTATAGACTAAGTTGAAACATGTTTGGAATGGATCCTGGTTTGATTGTTACTATTGAAAGATTATTTTCTGAAGTTATTAATTTATTAATCATTCATAAGAAACACATAGTCATAGAAAGAGCAGAACGTCGGAAATCAAAACAATTTTCCGAGAAAGACATCTCAATTAGAGAAATTCCATCAATAAATACATAAAGAAAAGGCTCACATTTCATCTGAATCTGAGTATCTCAATTGAATTAATGTATTCATCTGAATCTGAGTGTCTGAATTAAATCCATGTATTTTTTGAAGTATTACTTTCTGAGTAGTTGTGAAGGTAATTAGTATTCATACTGCTTGGGAGAAAATACTATATCTACGGTTATATCTTGTAGTCTATATCTATAGACTAGTCCAAGGGACCTAGAATACATTCTATGTATTCATTCTGGGTACATTGGTTTAGTACATGTTTGACAATATATGCAGTATTTGATTTCATAACAATGCTACTAAGCTAGTCTTTTTATTGTAATACTGCAAAAAGCAACGCTAAAACATTTATCTCTACAATCACAAAACTCAAAGCTCACATTCGTTTCCCTAAGCTACCTGTGTTATTACGGTATATATTTGTTAAAAAGGCCAATAAGGATTAAAACTAAGGTTGTAATCGTACCATAGGTGAATTTATTGATTGAAGATTATCCTGAATAAGTCGGATAATGTTCACAGTGGAGAGCATCACATGCTTTGACTCGGCTATTGCATTATTTGTTGGATTTGGCAGGTTACGGTGTAGAGGCTTGCCCTATTATTATTGCTGGCGGATATCGCACCTCTCAGAAGTATGCTTTTAGTGGGAGATTCGGTCGAGATTGTGTGGTTAGTTAAGATTCTGTGCACATAGGGGACACAGGGTTCGCGAGGGGGGTGGTGGAGAGGTGATATCGTTTTTGAGACAGCGGTAGCAGCGCCTAGCTTCGAGTCGCATCTG
Organism: Nilaparvata lugens; assembly: GCF_014356525.2. Lineage (NCBI taxonomy): Eukaryota > Metazoa > Arthropoda > Insecta > Hemiptera > Delphacidae > Nilaparvata > Nilaparvata lugens. The sequence goes on from NC_052504.1 coordinate 83,610,710, forward strand.
ATTGGGTAGGTCGCGGTGCCCCCCTCGTGGGGGGGTTGGTAAAGGGGGCTGTCAGGGGGGGCCCCGGTCGGTTGCTAGGCAACGGGGCCTAGACGCGGCCTCGTGTGCGCGCTCTCTCTCAATCTCTCTCACTCGCACACCACACTTCGATCGCGGCACACAGCGGCTATTAGTTTGGCAAATCTACATAATGCACAATTATTCAGCGTCCACAATTATTGAGAGATCCCTCTCATTCGGTTAGTTATCCTATTCTGTTCCCCTCACTGACCACGGATCATGCACACTGATCTGCTGCTAAATTGGCTACCTACTACCTACTGGATACATTTGTAATTGCAAGCAAATATGGAATAATTACGCACTGGTCTTTGATCAATTTCGAATTGCATTTACAAATGCAAATCATTTCAGAGTTCACCAACTTCTAATCCAATGTCTGGCGAACGAAACGTTCGATGAAATTAACTCAGCTCATGGATATTCTATATTATCGTTACCGTGCAAAACGTGAATAATTACAATATTCATTATGACAAAACTTCAAAATTAAAACTCGAATTACTATACTTGTTTTTGTGATGTAATTCTAGAAAGTAAAGAAAAGTTTCACTACACTCTTGTGTATGATGGACAGGTCAATATTATATAATTATTGACAGAGATTATCATCTTCATTGTCATGCAAAAGAAGTCAAATTAGAAAGTCACAACTCGGAGAAATGGTGATTCTACAAAAAATGTAGTGTACGACAGGCAACGATTAGCAAACAGCTTACTTATCATAGTCAACATAAGGTGGAATGTGAACACAAACTTAGGAAAATTTAATACTAGCTGATACATGTAGCTTCAAAAGTGATTGAAATAAAACATTCAAAGTGATTCAATCAAATGAACTTTTTATTAAAACATTTTTAGAACTTAAAAACTATAAAACTACGAGTTTTATATTGTTTTGATTAATTTGAATAAAGTAGCTCATATAAGTGATTTTGAGAGATTGATATTGTCTTTTCACTGATCTCCTTGGAAAAACATTTCATTTGAGTTCTCCCTCCTTTAGAACAAAGTATTGGGATATTCCACACCTATGTAAATCCAATTTGCATTATTCTGATGTATATGCCCCATTAGCACTAACTTTTTGTACTTGAAATTGTACAAGGAAGTTAAAAGAGTAGATTCATTTGATTTGTTACCTTCATGACTGAAGGTGGTATTCCACACCTTGTCCTATGCTAGTTCATTCTGCTCTATCCATTGATTTTCTCTAATAATAGAATCGTTAAAAAAACTTTTTAGAAAAGGCTTTGGGTTATGATAATTAATTTTTGTTCAAAAGCGGTTGTTCATCAAGATTTCGTTCATCATTATTCTAGAGCATGGCCTATTATTCTAAACTTATAAAATACTTGCGGTTGGGATGTTTAACTTCTGAGTGGCTTATATGCCAAGAGCCACACAAAATATTGCAAAAGTTTGATAAAAAGCGAAATGCTTTCATCCGCTGTTCAGTTAACTTTATCTATCTTGTTTTGCGAAGTGTTCCATCACTGAATACCAATGAACCGTGGTAGAATGAGCCTCGCCCTTGAACCTAGTGCCTAGTGATTTGTTCGTCTTGCTCGCCCTAGTCGAGTCAACTAACTCCTAACAAGCTAATTTGTCTGTCCAAGTTTGCCGATTCCGAACAGCATACTGCCGCTTGTAAATGCACCACTGCTCCTAGTTTATATTCTTATCGAGTAGTTTCTTGTTGTTGTCTGTCAAATAATTTCCAATGTTATCAATCGGTGCCCTGAGTCTTATCGAACTTTAGAATTGAATAGTTTCTTTACATGGTGCTGGTCGGATGGAGTGAGCGGAGAGGGGAGAGTCAAAGGGATGCTATGTGAGTTGAAACTTCTAGATTCTATTCATCAAAATGAAACTTATCAACCAAAAACTTGCCTCCCCTTTTTATCAAACTCTTTCAAATATTTTGATAGCATTTAGTCACTAAAACGTTTAAAGTCACATCACCATAAATAGATTAGGCTAATGATATTGTTATATGTATGTTCTGTTCTTTCAGAACTCCAAATCCTCCAAATTTTAGCAGCTAACTTATATAATAGTATAGAGATACTATTATATAATATACTATTAGATACGGTAGTATAATAGAGAATCTTAGTGGATTTGGATATCTGCTTTATGACTAATTTTAACTTTAATATTTGTGGAGTTTGATCTTTAATTAGTTATTAATTTTTAGAAGGCAGTGCAGCTGAGTGAAAATAGTTGAAACACACAGTAATTATTACATAATGTCATTTTCTGATTGATTGCAAAGTATTTCATGCATCACATCATCATAAATAGATTAGATAATGATAACCTTTAGACTGTGTATTCCAAATTAAGGTTTAAAGCAGTTTCGGGCAAATGCCTGTTGTTATTACCTGGATTGTATTTGTATAAGAATAAATAACATGTGATAGATTTGGCTAATGATATATATATATATATATATATATATATATATATATTATATATATATATATATATATATATGTATGTTCTGTTTTTTGGAGATCAAAGTCCTCCAAATTCATGGAAGATAAACAATGTTATCTCCTATGATTATTCGATTTGATTATTCACACAACGGGTCAAAGAAGAAAGCAAAGTTGAAGAAAGAATAAAAATTATGAATTTCAAGAAAGAATTGATTTATCGATTTCTACGACTTTCGAAGTCTTTGTGGGATTTAATGCCTGCATGAGCGTGGAAGTTTTCTGGTGTGGAAATGTGAATTTCCTCACCTTTTGTGGTATATAGGGTAGGTAGCAACCTACTGACTTCCCTGGATAATACTAGTGGATCATCTCAGAGATTTATTTTGTGTTTGTCGTGGCAGGTAAGACCATGAAATAACTGCGGAAAACATTTCCACGGTGATATTCGGTTTGCTGACGTGCTGGAGGTACAAATGAAATATTCTTGCTGGGATTACTGAGTTTTATGTCCAACATAATTCTCAATTTGAGCTGCGTTCCACGCAGTAATTGCAGGCTAGGGTTGGGTAGGCTTTGGAATGTCCTGGGAACAGTAAAATAAATCAGGATGCAGTGTTCTCGGTACAAACTGCTCACTAGAGATTTAAGCCAGACACAAAATATAAGTGATTATAATTCGATGAGAAATTCCAGTTTCTTACAGCTACTTGAGCTGTATTTAACAGGAAAATTCCATTAATGGGTTTGAAGTTATTGAAAATGGTTTTCTCCAAAAGTATTCCATGTGTCATCATTAGTACTAAATGTACTATAATATTATGAATGTAGGATAGTACTCACACAATATATAATATTATTTCATATAATCACATTGAAACTTTATTACAATCTGTTTTTGAGTGTCCCCAAGTAATGTTTCTTTCTATGAGCTAGGATGAGACCTTGAAGAAGACTTTTCTTACACATTTCTTCGATACATCTCAATAAGAGTTCAATTTGGGATTTAGGCCTATCATAAAAGACTTTCTCTTAAAACTATAGGAGGAAAACTGTCATTCAAATCAAATCAATTTATTTTCCACATTGCATTACAAAAAAATGTAAAATTCATAAATTCAATTATAAATAGAATACATCAATTGAAATAAAAAATGATACATTATTACATTAATGCTTGTACATAGATAGCGTGGAATTCCCCCAAGAAGACTATACGTCTGTGAATGGGGGAGAGTTCTTGCATGAAAATAGAGTAACATGTATCTTTATCTGTGTTATGAACTATCAACTCTATGTTCTATACAACCTATATAAGTAAACTGCTGTAACTGCTGTTTATAGTTTATTCAAAAAAATACGTGATCAATAGCAGAGTAGATTATAAATTTACAAGTGGGAGAGCAAGGGAACCTAAGACCAGCAATGAAGCGAAAAAGTTATATTTCAATTAAATTGAGCTGGTAAATTATACTACATAATTTCACCACATTGATTCTACAATCCCATTATAAAATCATTACAAGAAAGAATGATGACTATCACATGAATTTTAGTACCTATTAATATTTTCAATGTAGATGGCTGAAACTGTGTGCCATGACAAAAATTGAAATAAGACTGTAGTACTTATACTCTTTTCGATCAATTTTCCCCAATGACATTTTATACAAACAAGACAATATCAGAGAACAAATTTAGAGGGAATATCCTAATGATTCCTGAGACGAATGTTCAGATACGTTCCCATTTATTTGCTCATCGATTGAAGAAGATAAAAGGCTTCTACAGTTGAAAACGTAAAGTGAAGCATTCTCCGTTGGTCTGGACAGGGGGGCAGAGGGACAGAGCACGACTCATTAAAACTGCTCTTCAAAGAACTACTTCGTTACAGCTTACAAAAACTTCATTAGCGTTTTTCAGTTCTCATCATCCATCCAATTTGTTTAGTTTGTGTTTCAATTAATGAACTCCAGCACTAATATGCAATCTCATGAGAAGAGCGTATCATTCCTCCTGTACTGATGTATGCTGTATTAGTCCTTCTCTACTGTTGTATGACATTTTGCACAAATACTAGCTTTTCAACTGACGAAACACCAATCTCTATAACAGTCATTTGCAATATTCAATAATTTTTCTGTTGAGTATTATATTAGAGTAGAATAGGATGCCTTCCTTTTGAAGTTCAATAATATTATGTACTAACTGGAAAAAGAGATTTAGGAAGGCCGAGAACATGATAGGTACCGGAACTGGTTAATAATCAATAGACCTAATCCTTGAAGTAAAGATGAAGAAGAAGAAGAAGAAGAAGAAGAAGAAGAAGAAGAAGAGAAGAAGAAGAATAAGAAGAAGAAGAAGAAGAAGAAGAAGAAGAAGAAGAAGAAGAAGAAGAAGAAGAATAAGAATAAGAAGAAGAAGAAGAAGAAGAAGAAGAAGAAGAGAAGAAGAAGAATAAGAAGAAGAAGAAGAAGAAGAAGAAGAAGAAGAAGAAGAAGAAGAAGAAGAAGAAGAAGAAGAAAGAAGAAGAAGAAGAAGAAGAAGAAGAAGAAGAAGAGTGTTATATTTTTGATGCTTTCGATTAATGTAATGGTCATTTTCACTCCATATGATTTCACTTAGATGAATGTCACTCAGATTGACTAATTCTCACCAACATCTGATTCTCAGCCAATCGGAGGACATTCTGGGTGTCGGTGAGAAATCGGAGAGTGTGAAAACGACCATTGAAAAACGGGCAAAATTGATTCATTGTTGTAAGGGAACACTTGGACAAGAAAAAAAATGCTCTAATATAATAAAACATGTACCGGAACAATCAACGTTATATTATTTTGGAATGATATTGCCACTTATAATCACTGTAAGGTCAATCAACTCCATAACAGGGATTAAGCTTTGAATGAAATTTCACTGAACCCCATACCAGGGATTAAGCTTGAATGTAGATATTATAATTACGCTTTGTTGAACGTTTTCACAGTAACTACAATATTGACAAGTGAATCCTTTTTCATTTTAATGGCAATAGTCAACATTCACATGTAATCATTCCTCCAAGACAAACAGAATCACCCAGTAGAATGTTTGGTTGATTACTGATAGAACGTACATTTGAGACATTATCAGAAAAGCACCCACTTTCGTAAATTACTGATGTCTATGTTGTGTTCACAATAATTGTTGCTTTCAACATTGAATAAATGGTCCATAAATAACTTGGGCTACATACCTGTGCTTGTTGTGAGAGGTAAACAAGGATTACGTTTTCTGAAATTCTTACTGTTCCACCACAATTCTTCTTGCACCATTCAACGAATAATCATATCGCTTGATGTATAGTTCCTTTGATTTTTCCGGAAGCAAATTTTCAGTTACATTTTCAGCTTCGTGTCGAATGTTCGGCGGAGTTAGAACAAACTCCTCATCACTCTCACTTTCCATTTTATAAAAACGAAATAACTTCTACAATACCGGTAGCGGATTTCGAAGATCTTAGTAGGTAACCAAGAAAAAACATAACCTGCAATCTTGTTTTCTGTGCAGACACGCTAAGTCGTCTCTGTTAAAGTGGGTTTTCGTTTATGCGTAAATGCCGTCGTCGACCATGACAGGGAGAGAATCTCAGATTGGGTAGATTTCAATCTGTCTACATAACTTAAAATATTATGTTAAATTATGTTTTAATGGAGCAGGTTGAGCTTATACTTTTTTATACTTTTAAATGGCAATATTTTGATATTATTGAAAATGTTTATTTCTTTATTAATAAAGACAAATAATGAAAAAGTTATTTAATCAGCTGTTTTAGCACACTTGAAATTTGGACAATATGAATGTCAACAATGCTTGCCGTCGTCGACTGCGGAAAAGTTCGCATAAACGAAACGTACCTTTAGATGATCGCTCTCGTAGAGATGCCGATGACGTTAGAGGTGTGTACTTTTTCATATCCACCAACGGTTGAACATAACCTAACAATCGAAATAGAGCTACTTATTTCCTAGAGCTAAAATATTCCAAGATCGAAATAGAGCTCTTTTACTTTTCCTCTACCGACCACGACAGTGTTGCCACATTCCTCATTCTTCAATCGCGGCGTTGTCGGACTTCTTCCCATGTTAATCTTATGGGTTTATTTTTACTCCCTTGGGAGTAAAAGTGATCACTTTTCCCTGCTGGGAATTATTTTTAGTCCCATGGGAGGAAAAGTAGTACTTTAGTATTCGATTCCAGGGTGTAAAATGAGACTTTTGATAGTAGGTGGAGGAAAAAGTTATATTTCAATTAAATTGAGCTGGCAAGTTATACTACATAATTTCACCACATTGATTCTACAATCCCATTATAAAATCATTACAAGAAAGAATGATCACTATCACATGAATTTCAGTACCTATTAATATTTTCAATGTAGATGGCTGAAACTGTGTGCCATGACAAAATTTGAACCAAGACTTTAGTACTTATACTCTTCTTGATCAATTTTTCCAATGACATTTTATACAAACAAGACAATATCAGAGAACAAATTTAGAGGGAATATCCTAATGATTTCTGAGACAAATGTTCGGATACGTTCCCATCTATTTCCTTATCGATTGAAGAAGATAAAAGGCTTCTACAGTTGAAAACGTAAAGTGAAGCATTCTCCGTTGGTCTGGACAGGGGGGCAGTGGGGCAGAGGGGCAGAGCGGCAGAGCACGACTCATTAAAACTGCTCTTCAAAGAACTACTTCGTTACAGCTTACAAAAACTTCATTAGCGTTTTTCTGTTCTCATCATCCATCCAATTTGTTTAGTTTGTGTTTCAATTAATGAACTCCAGCACTAATATGCAATCTCATGAGAAGAGCGTATCATTCCTCCTGTACTGATGTATGCTGTATTAGTCCTTCTCTACTGTTGTATGACATTTTGCACAAATACTAGCTTTTCAACTGACGAAATACCAATCTCTATAACAGTCATTTGCAATATTCAATCATTTTTCTGTTGAGTATTATATTAGAGTAGAATAGGATTCCTTCAAGAAGAATTCAAGAAGAAGAAGAAAAGAAGAAGAAGAAGAAGAAGAAGAAGAAGAAGAAGAAGAAGAAGAAGAAGAAGAGAAGAAGAAAAGAAGAAGAAGAAGAAGAAGAAGAAGAAGAAGAAGAAGAAGAAGAAGAAGAAGAAGAGAAGAGAAGAAGAAGAAGAAGAAGAAGAAGAAGAAGAAGAAGAAGAGTGTTATATTTTTGATGCTTTCGATTAATGTAATGGTCATTTTCACTCCATATGATTTCACTTAGATGAATGTCACTTAGATTGACTAATTCTCACCAACTTCTGATTCTCAGCCAATCGGATGACATTCTAGGTGTCGGTGAGGAATCGGAGAGTGTGAAAACGACCATTAAAAACGAGCGAAATTGATTCATTGTTGTAAGGAAACACTAGGACAAGAAAAGAAATGCTCTAATATAATAAAACATGTACCGAAACAATCAACGTTTTCTTATTTTTGAATGATATTTTCACTTATAATCACTACAAGGTCACTCAACTCCATACCAGGGATTAAGCTTTGAATGAAGCTTCACTCAACCCCATACCAGGGATTAAGCTTGAATGTAGATATTATAATTACGCTTTGTTGAACGTTTTCACAGTAACTACAATATTGACAAGTGAATCCTTTTTCATTTTAATGGCAATAGTCAACATTCACATGTAATCAATCCTCCAAGACAAACAGAAAAACAGAATCACCCAGTAGAATGTTTGGTTGATTACTGATAGAACGTACATTTGAGACATTATCAGAAATTCTCTTTCTCACAGCGATGCGATGTCAGGACCTCTGCATTAAACATTGGAAACTTTCAACTATCTATAAATAACGTAATGTCTTGACTGGATGGGTGCCTTCCCAGCTTCCTAGAAATCAAGCTTTTAGAAATGAGAAAATCTCATGCATTGAACATTAGAAACTTTCAACTATCTACTTATAAACTAATGTCTTGACTGAATGGGACCATTCCCAGCTTCCTAGAAATGAGAAAATCTCAGAATCTCTAAAGATCTCAGTGAAGAGCCGAAGATGTGTCACGTTGCAACTCTCTCGAGTGAAATCTCCCTATTTCTGAGAGATTCTCATTTCAATTTGAGCGTGTGCAGAGCGCTTCAGGTAAATAACTGAAGAGTAGTCTGTCAGGGATAAATAACATCCACGAGAATCTTATATTGCAGCCGTGAGAGTAGCTGAACGTTGTTCAACAAGTAACGAACGACCTTTGTGTTGAGTCCCCCCATTGTTATCAGCAGAGAATCGATAACTTGAAGGGGAATTGGACGAGCAGATCCCTCAGTTCACCTCCAATAAAAAGAAATCTCTCCATTCGCTTCGTGTTATGAGTACGTGCTTGATAAATTTTTCAAATAACTAATGAAATGGATCTCCACTTACTATGGATCTATATATTGGCAAACATTAGCTAATATGAACTATTCTTTGTGACGTAATCTTGTATTTAATAAAACAGATTGAATAGTATCCAATTCCAAGGTGTTAGATTCAGATTCATTTATTCATGTATTCAACAAAACAAAACTCAACTTACGTTTTAGCGTTTAAAATAAATACCAGTAAGAGTAAAATAGCATGATGAATCATAATAACCTACGGACTGAAGAGTTTTACAATGATATTGAGCGAAGAAATATGCGAAAGTTGACGTATTACAGTAATGTTTCCACATGAAACGGTTAAGTTTGGATCTTTAGATATCAATTATTGAGTGTCATTAATCCTATTCGTACTTAGAGAAAGATTCAACTCAAAATACATTACATAGATCGTGAAGACCTCTTTCTTTGATTAGAAGCCTTATTATGGAAAATATCAAATATTTCTCTGAATTCGCTTTATAATCTAATTAACCATCCTCTACTTATTATTTTTCCATTTTTATTAGCCATAAGTGCGCTAATCCTGTGGTATGTAGCAAGTAAATAATTTGTAACAAGAATTGGGGAGTGCAGAATGAAAATCCAACTTTTGATTGAATTAGTAATATTTTCACCGACTAAAGATTCACATCATCGAGATCTTTATGTTTAAAGTAAGCTGATTGCATTTGAAACTTGCTAATTATTGAATAAAAACTCCGCAGATATTAAAACGATGAGCGAAAAATTGCAGAGTTTTCCGGTCTCTAATTTCCACAAAAACTGTGCCAGAGAAAAAAATAAATTCGGAAACGTTGAGTGTTTAGAGGCGTTGAACATGAGTGGCTGAGTCTGGATCTGTCAGTCGAGAGTTTCGCCCTTCCGAAACGTTCAAGCATTTCACTTTGCGTTGCCATCCCTTTCTTGCTTGCTTCCTTCCCTTGCTTCCTCCCTTCCCCTGCCGCTCTGCCAGCTAATTATTCAATTCCTCTGGAGAGCTTGAACTCACTCGGCAGAAGGCAGTCGGCAGTCGGCAGTCGGCACTGAGCCCAAGTCGATCACTCAACTTTCACACCCGTATCAGCAGCACTGCTGCTCTCTTTGTGCCCCTTCCTTCCCAAAAACCACTATAAACTGTCAGCATTCCTAATAAGTGACAACACTGCTTCCCATTCATCTAACGCTGACAATCTGTAGTGAATATCGCCATAGAAGTGCACGCGGCAGTCCTCATTCTGACTCTCTCTCTCTCTCTCACCACCTCTTTCGCTCTCTCTCTCTCTGTCTCTGTCTCTGTCTACCGAAATAGTATCAGACCTCTATCGGGAATAATTATATTAAATGGCTTCGATTGCAGCCTCTCTTGTCTTTCCTCTACTCTACGATTGAAACCACAAACAGCTCGAGCTCTGGAATCGTTGACATTACATTAGTAGACTGTCTTCGAGATTATAAGTTCATTGAGATGCTTCTGTGTGAAACTATCCCTCTACTGAATCAGGAAACTAATATCAAATTACTTTATCATAATCGAATTGTTAAAATCATGAAGTAAAATTTTATTCTTTCTAAAATCACTTCACTTATATAGGCTACTTTTTTCAAATTAATGGAAACAATATAAAAACTTGTAGTACCCTTTTTTATTAATTACTTTGAAATATCTTAATAAAAAAGGTGTTGTTGTATGGGTATGAGGGATGGACATTAACGAAGGCATTGGAGGCAAAGCTGCAGGCGTTTGAACTGTGGTTGTATCGGCGCATTCTTCGTATTTCATGGACAGAAAGGGTGAGAAATTCTGAGGTATTAGAACGAATTGGGACTACAGTGTAGGTTTTTTACTGTATTAAGAGTCAGAAGCTTCAGTATTTTGGATATGTGATGCGCAATGAGTACAGATTCCTGCAGTTGATCATGGAGGGCAAGATTGAAGACGCCGGCCTGGAAGAAGGAAAACATCCTGAACCTGAGAGAGTGGTTCAACATTGACTCAACATCTCTGTTCCGAGCTGCAGTCAATAGAATCCAGATTGCATTGATGATCGCCAATCTCCGTCGCGGAGCCGGCATATACAAGAAGAATAAAAAAGGGTACTACAAGTTTTTATATTGTTTTTATTATTTTGATTATTTCTGTTTGGATTGCATGGATCTATTTTTATAGTCTAGGAAGTCACACTCATTTCTATGGTTTAAATTCGAGTGTATTTTGAAAGATCAATTAGAATGGCACATCCATGTGGCTTTGTTTCTTTTTTGTTTCTTGTTTGTCACTTTGTTTCTTATTGTTGGATACGAATGCATTCAAGCTTTTTATTGGGAATTGGATGTGTTCTATCCTCATCCATAGAGGAATGAAGAGTGAATGATTTATTCATCACAATTTGAATTGATTTTGCTGAGGGTGATGCCCACATGAAAGGGTTGTGTGAGGATAATGCAATATATGATAATGATTAGAGATGAATTGACCTACAGCTTCAAGTGGATTCTGAAACACCGCGAAGCGATTTTGAAACCCATAAAAATAATGATATTTAGAGGATCTTCATGTGGTCATCCTCATAACTGTAGTATAGCAGGCACATGGGTCTCAACTTATCTAAGCGATAGCTTATCAGTGCGACCATGGGCAAACCCCTACAGCTTCCGGAACCCCTCTCATGATTTGCCCTTACAATAATCAAATGTCAATAATGAATGAATAAATTTGGATTTGACAATGAACATTTGATCTCCTTTGTGATCAAATACCCATGGAATTCATGATCTTTGTTGAATACTTCACTACAATACGATTCTAGGATGGGAAGGATTTATATCACAATGCACATTGGGAATGCACAATAGTTGGGGCTAGTTGTCTCGTGATAGAGCTGAAAATTTTTGAGGAGGAGTGGGTTATTGTTTGTGCTTACAGATCACCTAATGATAATTGCCAGGACTTTGTTAACTCTTTAGCTGAGCTGCTTTCGAATTTAAATTTAGGAAAAAATATTATATTTGTAGGAGATATAAATATTGATATCTTGAATAATAGAAATAACATCCACACTGAATCTTATTTGAATTTATTGAACGAAAATGGGCTTATATCTTATGTGAATTGTTTTACAAGGGTTCCATTTCAGGGAACACCTTCGTGTTTAGATCATTATTTCGGTAATGTTCACACTAATAAGCACATTGAACCCATGGTATTGAAGACTTGTATTACTGATCACTATGTTACTTCTCTTAGGGTTCGTTGTGAAATAGACTTGACTAACAATGCTGCTCAGTTGCCACTTGTTGCCACCAGGCTCGATTATGATAGGCTTTTGTCTCTTATCCAGTCTGAGGGCTGGCAGTCTGTATTTTCTAGTAGGGATGTTAATGTTTCAACAGATAACTTTGTAGCAACTCTACAAAGCTATATTGAAAAATCCACTATAAATGTAGCCAAATCTAGTTCGAGGTTTAAAAAAATCAAGCCATGGATTACTCAAGGTTTAGTATTTTCTATTAGAAGAAAGCAAGCTCTATTTAACAAATGTAAAAAGGAACCATTCAATTTAAATCTGAGAAATTATTTTAGAAGTTATCGAAATAGATTGACAGACCTTATTAGAGAAGCTAAACGATTGTATTATAGCAGAAAAATTGAGGAGGCTGGAAATGATGTAAAACGGACTTGGAATGTAGTTAGGGAGGTAGCTGGTTGTAAAATAAGGAAGGATGTTTGGAAGAAATTGAAATTGATGGTAATGTCTATAGTGCTAGGGATAATCCCAATATATGTGCTAATGCTTTTAACGATTTTTTCATCTCTATAGGAGAGAAAATGGTACAAAATATTCCTAGTGAGCCTGGTGACGATTTGCAACCAGACAATCCCCACAATCCGCAAGATTATTTTACTTTTCAATATGTATCAGAGACTGAGGTTGTGGAGGCGATCGAGAGTCTTAGAGGTGCATCTGGGCCTGGTCATGATGGCATTACTGTATCTGTTTTAAAATCTGTTAAAAGTATTGTTGCCTCTCCACTCAAACACATTATTAATGTAAGTTTTGAACAAGGTATTTTTCCAGATTCTTTAAAACAACTATAGTAAAACCAATATTCAAATCACAAGACAAAAGGAAAATTACCAACTATAGACCTATAAGTTTACTTTCGAATTTGGCTAAATAATTGAAAAATGTGTAAAGAGACAGCTACATAAATTTTTGGAAGTGAATAATATTCTGTCAAAAAATCAATTTGGTTTTAGAGAGGGTGGGAACACAGGAAGCAATTGCTGCTTTTGTTCAAGAAACAATCTTAAACTTGGATGTAGGTAGGAGACAAATAGCTATTTTTCTTGATCTTGCAAAAGCCTTTGATACAGTTTGCCATGATCGTCTACTTGATTGTCTCCGTAGCCTTGGTCTTGAGGATGTGGCACTGGGATGGTTTTGCAGTTATTTAAAGAATAGGCAACAATGTGTTAGAGTCAATAACACTGTTAGTGAATATAAATCTGTTAAAATGGGAATCCCGCAGGGAACAGTGATTGGACCTTGCCTCTTCCTGATCTATATTATTGACTTTTGTAACCTTAATTTAATCAATGGGAAAATATTGTCATTTGCAGACGATGCAGTTTTAATTTTTCATGAAGAAAACTGGGCTAGCACATATGACTCAGCTGCTAGGGGACTGGGAGAAGTAAAAAAATGGCTTGATAGAAGAAAACTGACTCTGAATTTGTCCAAAACAAAATACATCTCTTTTTCCTTGAATATACAGAATCAGCCAGTTAATATGTCACTTGTTTTGCATTTTCCAAATTGTCTTAGTCATGTAGATTTAGGGTGTTCAGTTAATTGTAATGAAATAGAGAAGGTTAGCAGTATCAGATATCTTGGAGTAATGGTTGATCAGCATTTAAAGTGGGATGTACATTTGTCGCAGCTTACTACACGATCTAGAAAACTTATTTATTTATTTGTGAAATTACGTTCTGTTTTGCCTATGAAAGTCATGAAGATAGTGTATTATGCACTGGCACAGTCATTGCTCCAATATGGTATTGTGGGTTGGGGTGGTGCATATACAAATGTTCTAAAACCAGTAAAACAATACAAAATTTAATATTAAAAATTATTCTGAAAAAGAATAGAATGTATTCAACAAGATTGGCTTTTTTGGAATTTTCAGTTCTACCGATTAGACAGATATACCTGAAACACATCATATTATATTATAAGAAGCTATCACTTTTTCATTTCATTAATAGAACGGATTGTGCTATTACAAGACGGGAGGAGTCAGGTCTGGTTACTGTTCCTAGATTATTGACTACTGCTGGTCAGCGTAGCTTCATATATTTATCTCCATTATTTTTTAATATTCTTCCAAGTAATTTGAGAGGTTTACTCGCCCAAAAAACTTTGGACTACAGAGGAGGTTTTTTACTGTATTAAGAGTCAGAAGCTTCAGTATTTTGGATATGTGATGCGCAATGAGTACAGATTCCTGCAGTTGATCATGGAGGGCAAGATTGAAGACGCCGGCCTGGAAGAAGGGAAACATCCTGGTTCAAGAACCTGAGAGAGTGGTTCAACATTGACTCAACATCTCTGTTCCGAGCTGCAGTCAATAGAATCCAGATTGCATTGATGATCGCCAATCTCCTTCGCGGAGCCGGCATATACAAGAAGAATAAAAAAGGGTACTACAAGTTTTTATATTGTTTTTATTATTTTGATTATTTCTGTTTGGATTGCATGGATCTATTTTTATAGTCTAGGAAGTCACACTCATTTCTATGGTTTAAATTCGAGTGTATTTTGAAAGATCAATTAAAATGGCACATCCATCTGGCTTTGTTTCTTGTTTGTCACTTTGTTTCTTATTGTTGAATACGAATGCATTCAAGCTTTCTATTGTGAATTGGATGTGTTCTATCCTCATCCATAGAGTAATGATTTATTCATCACAATTTGATTTTATTTTGCTGAGGGTGATGCCCATATGAAAGGGTTGTGTGAGGATAATGCAATAAATGATTATGATTATTGAATGAAAAAGGTTAAAACAATATCAACTTCTCAACTACACAAAAAGTGATTATGATTAGATGACATTAGGTGAGTTGACCTACAGCTTTAAGTGGATCCTGAAACACCGCGAAGCGATTTTGAAACCCATAAAAATAATGATATTTAGAGGATCTTCAAGTGGTCATCCTCACAACTGTAGAATAGCAGGCACATGGATCTCAACTTATCTAAGCGATAGCTTATCAGTGCGTCCACGGGGCAAACCCCTACAGCTTCCCGAACCCCTCTCATGATTTTCCCTTACAATAATCAAGTGTCAATAATGAATAAATAAATTTGGAATTGACAATGAACTTTTGATTACCTATGTGATCAAATACTCATGGAATTAATGATCTTAGTTGAATACTTCACTACAATACGATTCTAGGATGGAAAGGATTTATATGATTCCAGGATTCAGACCACCCTAAAAAGGTCTCTTGCAATAGGATGGAGTGTGATATTGGAATGAAACCTCATACATTGTTGCAAGATGAGGAGGAGAATCAAAAATCAAATAGAGGGGCTTGTTTGGAGTCACTAGATACGGTACCAGTAATTTTATTGCGATTTCTCATGAGCACACTAATCAACACAATGTTTCACCATCTGACTGCAATTCAATGAATAGCCAATGTTCCAAGCACCGTTGTTGAACGACCTATGGGAATTGAAACTCTGATTTTTAGTCGCCAACAGGACAATATCACCTCGTTTGTTCAATACCTCGTCTCCTCTCACTCAATTCTACTTCCACATAGAAGTCATATTCGTGATATGAGAGGCATATTGATTGCATAGGAAGTAGGAAATACTTCATTTATTTGGCTTATTCATTAGAACTTGAATTGGAGCGCGAAAACAATATTGCTCATTCCCTTCTCTATAATTAATTATCCCAATAATATTCATGTGACCCACGTTAATGAACAAGAGAATGTGATAACAGAGAAGACTGTAAGAAATGTTACTTGATTCAGATAAGAGAGGGAGTTTGTAAAATAATGGAAAGGAGAGAAATAAAGATAGAGAGTGAATGAGAGAGAAAGAGAGGATACAGAGCGATAATTTTTGACAAGACAATGATCATTTTCTTCTACCCATTGAGTATTTCAACTTTGTGTGATTGTGTAATATCTCATTGAAAGTATGAAGCATTCATTCTAATTTTCGCAATGTTTTTAAATTCTTATTCATACGCATTTCTACTATTCTTCGGTTTTGATAGTAAATTATCTCAAACTCCATTGATATTATTAGTCATATTATTATTTATTCAGCTATTATTATTTGATTTAGTCATGTACAGTTAGTTATTATTTTATTTAGTCATGTAAAATAATTAAACTGATATGAGAACGCCTATGTACAAAATTTGTCTTTCTTCAAATTCATACTACAGTCCAAATATCAAAATCCATTTCAAGTTACTATCATCTAGTAAAGATACCTAGATTACTCTGTTGCATATCCACACTTATTCACTATTAAAATTAAACTTGAATTAAAAAAAAAAAACAATTATGGAGTAAAAATGCACTTACATTGGTAGTGACGATCGTTTCGACCTGTTATCAACAGGTCGAACGATGATGACCAACAACAGGTCGAAACGATCGTGCATTTTCACTCCATGAGTGTTTTTTAAAATTCAAGTTTATACGTAGAATATTTGTCTCTGATATCACTTATTAAAAGAACAATTTACACAAAAAAACAGACACATTATATTGTAGAAGATACACTATTCTTCTTAACGAGTGAAAATAACACGAAATTGATCCTCTGATACTATTTTGATATACAGTACTCACACTATATCTGACACAGCCAATATGAAAAAACGCTTGTTGAAAATGCATGAACGTATGTTTGAAGTGCTTATTACAAAGGAACTCAAAGCTACCCCATCAACATGTCGAGTTTCAATCCATTATATGGTGTGTATTACAGTACGTAAACTCGAATACTCAAGCACTGAAAATGTGAAACTTTCTCGACTGTTCCAAATACCTTTTGTTTTAATCCATCTCTCATCATCTCTACCTTCGCTACGTACATTTTTCCACATCAATCACCTCTGTGAAAGCTGGATTAGAATATTCCAGCTCAGTTCCCAGATATTTTACTCTCTTTCGCGTAACTTGTTGACTCATGTTTTATCCCTGTGTGCTTCCTGTTAAATAATATCAGCTGGAGAGAAATTCCCTCTTAATGGAAAATTGGGATTTGATCTAATAATTGCTATCCTTTATCCTTCATCTATTGTTATTCCTATTCATTCATCTTATTCATCCATCTTTTCATCTATCTTCCTCCATCCATGCAACTATTATTTATTCTTTATTGATTCAATGATACACAATTATTTTTTAAAATAATTTGGTGGAGGAGCTTTTTGTTATCCTTTGTAGAGTAGAACCAACGGTTTTCATCTATCATCTATCCACCTTCATATATTGCAATCCTTATCAATTAATTTAATCCTAATTAATTAATTCAAATCAATCTAGAAATTCTATTGTATCAAGAATCTTGAATTTTTGGAGAAAACGTTGGAAGCAAAACTTGGAATTGGTTATATTTTGATTCTAATTCATTTTTTTATTCCTGAAAGATTCAAGAGCTTAGGTTCTGTGATTATATCGTTGATCATCATAATATAGCCCAGTCAATGAAGGCAAAAAATAGGCATTTGTCGGAACTAATTAGTGAAAAGCTGAAACTTTGCCCAATGTTACATTAGTATAAGAGAAGTTCCCCTACAAAAGTCCCCGACCCTACCCCTCTTGCTTCCCCCCCCCACCCCCTTTTTAAGTTAAAATGTCGATGTTTACTAGAAGCTCGATATCTCAGTAACCAATCATCGAATAGAGTTGAATTTTTTTTAGAAAGGTTGCTAATATAATGGTCTACAATAATGGGTCTATGCTTTTTCACGATAAAAATGATAGTTATCCTGATATAAACAAAAACATCTAAAAAAATGAACTTTTTTCAACTAGACTCATTTTTGTTTCCCAATTTACTTATTTGTAAGCAATTTTATCGAAAAAAACTTTGAATGAAAGTTTAAGATCTATTCTTTCTCAATCCAACGATATAAATCTTGCTTACAAAAAATCGGAAATGTCGCTCTGGGAGGGGGAAATAGCAACGCGCTACACTTTTACGCTACGAGCTACGCGGTCCCCTCACATCAAGCTCGCACAAGCCATGCGTCTATTTGAAAAACGAGAGATTCTCAGTTATATTTTATTCTTCAATACTCATAGTTCAGATTGATAGAATAGTTTTTATGTTCAATAGAAAAGTAGCTTGTTTTTGTGGCTTTAAGTTCATAAAATTATATTGTTAGATTTTAAGAGAACCATTGTGACTAGATGTTGTATAGAATGCATAATATGGATATTTTTGAAGATACAAATGCAGAGTGAGGCTCATAGCATAACTATATAACATATAACTATATTATATACAAAAGACTAAGTATTTTGTATGCTACATTTTGACAATACAGTGGTGAGCTGGGCCCATAGAAATAGATGACATCTATTATTATGGCTGGGCCGGGCAGTAGGGGTGCGGCGCTAACGTTGCTCCTCTCAATATTGTTTTTGTTGCTAAATAAAGAAAAGAAACTCGTTCTTTGCATTCTCGTATGAGTGGCATTCTCATCCCTCATGTCAGTTTCAGAGGGAAGTTTGCCAAGTTCGGACGTGCGTGGTAGACTTTTCGTAGTGAAGCACGTGGTAGATTTTTCGTAATTTTTCGTTGTGAAGCACGTGGTAGATTTTTCGTAATTTTTCGTAGTGAAGCACGTGGTAGATTTTTCGTAATTTTTCGTAGTGAAGCACGTGGTAGATTTTTCGTAATTTTTCGTAGTGAAGCACATGGTAGATTTTTCGTAATTTTTCATAGTGAAACACGTGGTAGATTTTTCGTAATTTTTCATAGTGAAACACGTGGTAGATTTTTCGTAGTTAGTGCATTGATGGTGACAATTTTTTCACACAGTTCGATTATGAATTTATTTATTTGTGATCCCTTCTGAGTGATTACACACAAAAATATAGTTTTGTAGAAATATCAGTTCGGCGTGATGTGCTCCTGTTACTCCAAACAAGTTTGAAACAATTAGTGATGGATGAATCGGACTTAAATTGTTTAATTTGTGGTAACAAACTAGATGACAATATTGTAGTTGTAAAGAATGGAATCAATGCTATTTCTGAAGCCAGCAAAAAAAGAAGAGACAGTTTACATGAAAAACTACGAGGAAAGAGTACTATTAAATTACACAAGTTATGTAGGCAACAATACACAAGACCTTCGAGTATTCAAGCAGCTATAAAGACACTAGATGAACAAAATGAACCCAGTACATCAACCACTGGAGTTACTCGTAGAACCCATCAGGACAATTTTGATTTTAAGTTGTGTTGTTTTATTTGTGGAAAATCAGCAAATTACAGCTCTAAAATTCCAACTCAATATAGAAAACCATTTCACGAAGTAACGACGATCGAGTTCAAAGAAAGTTTTTTACAAAAGTGCAACGTTAGGAGTGACATATGGGGTGAAAATGTAAAAGCCCGACTTCTAAGTGCAATAGACTTAGTAGCAGCAGAAGCGCGCTATCACAAACATTGCTACACAGAATTTACTAAATCTAAACCGATTGAAACACAAAAAGGTAGACCTCAAACCAAATTAGCTTCTACATTTACCAAAGTATGTAACTATATAGAAAACAATGATGAGTGCCAATATACTATAAAAGAAGTTCAGGATATTTTTAAATCTTTAGCTGATGATGATGCTGCTTATTCTGACAAACACTTAGGAAAGCTTCTCCAAGAGCATTTCAAAGAGAGACTAACATTAACAAATGTTTCTGGTAAAAAGAATGTTTTCTGCCTTACTGACAATGTGCATAAAATTGTGGACAATTGGTATAGAAACAGGGTTCTTGATCTAGAAGAAGAGAAGAAGAGGATTGTTTCAGCTGCTGCCTCAATAATAAGAGAAGACATACAAAGGAAAACCTATGACTTCAATTCGTATCCAGATTTGGAAACAATTAAATCAGGTGGAAAAAATCTCATCCCCGAGACTCTTGAAATGTTCATGTCACAGGTTACAAAGAAGAGGAATTCAATTGAATCACAAAAAGTCAATAAGAAATGTATTGTTATAAGTCATGCTATAATATCTGCTGTGAGACCAAGATCATTCCTTTCACCTATACAGACAAGCCTAGCTTTGACTTTACATCGACTGTATGGTTCTAAACATTTAATAAACATGTTGTCTTCAATGGGAGTGTGTGCATCATACAACGAAGCTTCGACTTACATAACGTCACTAATCAGTGCTGGCTCCCCAATTATTGAACCTGATGGATTTCTTCAACACGTTTTTGACAATGCCGACGTAAATATTCGAACCTTAGATGGACTAGGAACTTTTCATTCCATGGGAGGCATTCAGTGCATCACACCAGGTTCTTGTGTCCAAACTCAAACTACTGTGAAGAGGATTTCAAGTGGATCATTTCAAAACATTGAAAGTATTCGTGAGTATGTGTATCCAATGAAGAAAAGAAATGCTGGTCTGTCTAACATGATCATTGAAGACTTGGATAAACTGAAAGAAGTTGGAAGTGTGTCATGTTTACCTTCAGAATATTTGCATCCCCTCAACTTCGTATGGCTTTCTCATGTACACTCACAGCCTGGGTGGAGTGGATTTATGACCAACCTAATGACAAACTCAGCAGAATGTCAAACAACATACATTATGGCAGTACCATTTATTAATTTGGATCCCAGCAATATGTCAACCATCTACACAGCATTGCTTTTTGCAGCTGACCAAAGTAAGAAACAAAATCAAACCTGTATTGTTACATTTGATCAGCCTCTTTTCTTAAAAGCTATGGATATAGTAGGTGCCTCTGATAAAGACAGTAAAATATCGAAAACTGTTGTCCGTTTGGGAGGATTTCATTTACTGATGTCTTATATGGGAGCTATTGGGAAGATTATGGAAGGAAGTGGTCTAGAAGATCTCTGGGGCACAGTGTATGGAAAAGCTACAGTAAGTCATATGATGAATGGGCATGCTTATGACAGATGTCTTCGAGCATTTACACTAACAGTAGCAGCTCTAATGAACATTGCTAGAGAGCAGTTTCCTGATATCCAACACTGTTTTGATGAAGTTGATGAAGTATGTAGAAAAATTATTTCAGGAGAAATGTCAACAAAACATGCATTAGAGAACCCCTTGCTATTAGAAAAACTCAATCAATTGGATGAATGTATGAAAACCATTGAAAAGACAAGCAGGACAGCTAAGTTGTGGCTGCAGCTTTTTCACACTATAGATTTAGCTCTTAATTTTGTGTATGCTGAGAGGACAGGAGATTGGATTATGCATTTAAAATGCACAACAGATATGCTTCCATATTTCCATGCATCAGGCCACTTGCCTTATGCAAAGTCTGCACATATTTATGCCCAAGAAATGACCAAAATAACTGAAAAACTCTCTGAAAAAGAATTAGATCTTTTCATCAACAAGGGATATTTTACTGTGAAAAGAACAACAAGATACTGGTCAGGAACATGGACAGACATGTGCATAGAGCAATGTCTGATGAGGCCAATGAAATCTGTAGGAGGACTCACTCATGGAAGGGGAATGAATGAAAGTACTGTGAATAAATGGATTCTTGGGACACCATACTTCATAAAGATTAATGAAGCATTAGAGGAGTTCTTAGACATTTCTATTACCTACAGTGAACAACATGTTGAGCTGAGAAAGTCAAGAAAACTCAGAGACCAAGCTGATATTGATAAGTTCACCACATGGTTCAGACAACACAATCCATTAAATAAGGAATCTGGAGAGCTAGTTTCATTATCATCTGGTTTCATCAGTGATGAGTCAGTCAACTGTGACCAAGCCTATGACATAGGTTGTGCTGCTATGAAGACAATGGTAGGAAAATCATTTGGGAAACTGACATTAAAAAGAAAGGACATGGTTAAGACCCAACTAGCACACAAATTAGTTAAAGTCAGATCCAAAGAAATACCAGTCAACTCTCAACAGCTCTTCAATAGAATACTCTGTGTGTGTGATAGCTCTCAAAAATTGAAATTGTATCTTGAATATGAACTGTCTTCACATCCACCATCTCTCTTCGACAATGTTTCACTAAGAAAAGGAACTAAATCATCTATCCTGAAAGTGTTTCAAGATGCTGTAATAGAGGAAGAAGAAATTGATCAAACAAATTTATGTGTGATTATTGATGGAGGATTTCTCCTTCATTATGTTCCCTGGCCACAAGACTCCACTTATGGAAATATCATACACATTTATCGAAAATATGTTGTAGAAAACTTTGGAGAAAATGTAACGGTTGTATTTGATGGCTATCCAGAAGACTGTACAACTAAACAAGAAGAGCAGAATAGAAGAGCAGCAAAAAAATCCTCAAATGACATAGATTTTGATAGGAACACAAAATGCTTAACATCAAAGGAAGAATTTTTAGGCAACAGAAGAAACAAGAAGAAGCTTATATTTTCAGTTTCTGAAGAGCTTATAAGTTCAAATATCAATACAATTGTTGCAAAAGACGATGCTGATATTTCCATTGTGACGACTGGAATAGAGGAGCTGAAGAGACACAAAACTGTTATGTTGTATGGTACAGACACTGATTTGTTGATACTGTTGATAGCTCTTGCCCCTGAGAATCAAGAAATCTACTTCTGCAAACAGATAACAGGAAGATTGCATGGAAAAGTGTTCTACAGCATTTCAAAGATAATAGATAAGGTGAAAAATACAAGGAAGCTTTTACTGTTTGCTTATGCAATAACAGGCTGTGATACAACTTCTTCTTTTTTCGGCCTTGGAAAAATAAAATCTTTAGAAATTGTTCAAAAATCAGAAGAAGCTCAAAGACAAGCATCAGTGTTCATTTGTGAAAATTCATCTAAAGAAGAACTGAAAAGAAATGGTGAAGATTTTATTCTGAATTTGTATGGCCAGAAAAAGCACACAAGCCTCAATGAAGCACGTTACTTCATGTTTACAAAACTAGCAAGAAAATCAAAACTCAGATCTAATTTTGATCTTGCTAAGCTTCCTCCAACGTCTGAAGCTGCACATCAACATATATTTAGAGTGTATTTGCAAGTGCAGACATGGCTTGGAAATAGAATGGATGCTACAGATTGGGGCTGGAAGATGGAAATGGTGAAGAAAAATGGTGATCACAAGAAAAGTTTAAAACCGGTACAAAGCACCAAACCCTTTGCACCTGATGACCTTCTGCACCTTGTGTCTTGTAGCTGTAAGACATCATGTCTTAAATATTGTGGGTGTCGGAAAGTGGGACTTGATTGCTCTGCCATGTGTGAGCACTGTGATGGTCTTTCTTGCGAAAATAGTCCTAATATTGATGAAATTATTGATCACGAGATTGAATTGGATTGTCAAGAACAGTAAAAGAAGGAAGAGAAGAAGAAGAAGAGAAGAAGAAGAAGAAGAAGAAGAGAAGAAGAAGAAGAGAAGAAGAAGAAGAAGAAGAAGAAGAAAAGGAAATGAGGAGGAGGAGGAAGAAGAGAAGAGGAAGAAGAGGAGGAGGGGAGGAGAAGAGAAAGAAGAGGAGGAGGGGAGGAGAAGGAAAAAGAGGGAGAGTGATTTTGAGAGAATGACTATTGTATATAGTGTGAATATTAATTTAAGTGGTGGGTGGGCGGTCCGTGATGGTGTTTGACACCTGCCGGTTTGAGCCAGTCCGGGACACGGCGGGTCCATAGGTGGTGGATGATGGAACAACCCTAAATGAGGGTTAGGAATAATCCCCCGAACCAAAACTGGCTCTCTTTATATGCTTTTGAAATGCTTCTACTGCCAAACACTGAGATCTAATTTTGGGGGTTGAGGGACCCCCTCTACCCCCCTTCTTCATGGTTTAATGAGCTTGGTAGTATCAAATTTGAGCTAAGCGCCCAAAAATACATATAAAACAACTGAAGAAAGATTTTCCGTCCGAGTGAATGTGTTAATCATATAACATGCAATAATAATGATGATAATGAAGGGTCGCGTCAAAGCGTAGCGCGTTGCTATTCCCCCTCCTAACGCAATATTTCTTATCGTTGGTATGCTAAATTATACATCGTTGGATTGAGACAGAATAGATCTATAACCTTTGTTGGAGGCTTTTCTCGATAAAATGGCATACAAGAAAGTTAATTGAGAAATAATAAAAAATTTAGTTGTAAAAATGCAATTTTTTTAGATATATTTATTTTTATCAGGATAACTGTTGGGTTTATCGTGAAAGTGAATAGAATCATTATTTTAGACTATTATATTACCAACCATTTGAAAAAAAATCAACTCTATCCGATGATTGGTACCTGAGATATCGCGTTTGTAGTAACTACCTGTTTTTTCCAACTTCAAAGGGGGTGGGGGGGTAAGCAAGAGGGGGAACTTTGGGGACTTTTGTGTACAAACTTCTCTTATACCAATATAACATTGGGTAAAGTTTCAGCTTTTCACTAATTAGTTCCGACACAAAACCTTTATTGACTGGGCTAAATAATGTTCTTCATATTTGATCAACAAGACCTGGCAATGATTCCCCTAAAGCAAGAGAATTAAATTGTTGAAAAAGATCGGACTGAACCAAACAAGCGTAATTAATCTTTAAATATCAATCTTCAACGTAGTTGATTGACACCAGATTTAAGATTCGTCATTACATTTATGACACTGGGATATAAAGTGTTTGGAATGTTTGTGAGGCTTTGTTTTGTATATCAATAAACTTATACTTCGAGAAGTTTCACCGAAGTCTTCAATGAGCTCTATACTCATATCTCAAATTAAAACTACTATCCATTGTTGATTCATATTTTGATCATTTCTAAGGGTACTACAGTGTCGCAACTTCAGTCTGCTAGCGCTGCCTGGTTGTGGGTTAGTCGTGGCCGTGGGAATGGACGTTTGATCATCACATACTATCACCCTCGCACAAACGATAAGATTATGTGGGCATCACCCACAAAAATGAGGCCCAAGATAGCGATCAAGCTCTTGTTTCGAAGCTTAATTTCTAAGGAGTAGTATTTGAATGAAATAATCAAATTTGTAGTTTTCAAGTTAACAGCTTGTTAACTTGTTAATTACCAGTAATGGGTTATTATATGAATACAGAAAACTAGGATATACTTTCCTTCTCCAGATATTATATTTGGTATTCATGGTTAAACGCTCCTTCATCATACAAATTCGTAGTTTTCAAGTTAACAGCTTGTTACTAGTAATGAGTAATTATGTAACTACAGAAAACTATGATGTTCTTTTTTCTCCAAATATTATGGGCCTATGTGGAATTCATGGTTAAACGCTCCTTCATCATAAAAATCCTCAGTCTTGCAAAATAGAGCATTTTCTATTCTAATCTAGATCTATTGAGCCTATGATTATAATCAATATCGGGGACCGAGCTTCGCTCTGGATTACAAAAGCATAAAAATCACGAAAGAAGAAATAATTATGATAACATTCATAAAGAGATGTTCTATCAAATAATCAAATCACAGTAGATTGAGGAGTGGCCGTAGTCGAGTGGATCAGATGCTGGCTTCATGATTCAGAGGCCCGGGTTCAAATCCCGGCCCGGGCAAAATATTTATCTCGGGCCGCTCCCGTGTTTCGGATGGACACGTTAAATCCGTCGGTCCCGGCTGCCTAAAAAGCAGTCGTTAGGTCATGTCAGAGGCCCTGAAATTGATCAGTTGCGACCTGAAAACTCTGACACCAGACCTGAGCCAGCCAGGTCACTCGATATTATTATTATTTTACAGTAGATTGAGATTAATTCCCAGAGGAATGAGAAAATTTCCATAACAAAGGCCCAGTTGCACAAAAGCCGGTTAAATTTTAATCCCGATTAACTTCACGTGAACCAAATCAGAGAAGACCATTTCAAAAAGATGGATCTACTGGAATTAATCAGAATTGAAAATAACCCGGCTTTTTTGCAATCGGCACCAAGTACCTGATTGAATGATTACAAAAGTTTAACAGCTGAGTCATAATTTTGACAAAGTCCCACACACCAACAGGAATCGAAATCATTATTATCAGTTGTTTTCCCAAGAATGAATAATAATTTTCCTTTCAATGTTTTTCAGTGAGTTTTCCCAGGGATGAGACCCAGTTCAATCGAATCTTTATATTATAAACCTCCTATGTTCTGAATTTCGTGAAAATCGTTAGAGCCGTTCTCGAGATCCGGTGTAATACAAACATATAAACATCTAAACATCCATACATCCAAACATATGAACATATAAACAGAAGTTGCTCGTTTAATAGTATAGGATTAAGGCCCGAATTCACCAAAAACGAAAACTAGGTTTGAGCGGCAGTTGGTTCCAAGTCAGATGATTTCGAATTGGGTTTGTGATATGTTTTTTGTCTATTTAGAATCAACTGGCGCTCAAACCAAGTTTTCGTTTTTGTGAATTCGGCCCTTAATCACTCTTCGATATTTATTTATTTATTTGTGGATATGATCGATAATATTTGTGGATATGATTCGTTAATACTACCAAATAACTTTCAAGATTTCAGCCTGATTCGTTTTCACAATCAAATTCACATTCAACAATAGAGCGATGTCAATAGGGAGTGTGGGATACTGTTCATATTGTTGTTCCATTCAATTGATTTCCATTGATGTAGATTAATCGATTGTAGTGGTGTCAAGAGCCCAACAGCTCGACTGAAGCTCATCGTTGAAAATACAAGTATCGGCTGAAGAGTGAACTCACAAGAAGTCTGTGACTATGTACTCCCGAGATTACAGTTGAAGCAGGGCAGGAAAACATAATATTTTTCTCTTCTTATCTCTACACACTCACGCGTCCCTTGATACCACGTGAAGAGTAAACTTCTCCTTTGTCATTCCCCTGATAGTAGAGACTCCATACTTCTCAGTCGATCTGAACGAATCGTAAGATAGACAAAATCTTTTCAACAGCACGAGTTTACTTCCACATTCGATTTTCCCATGATGACAAGTTTAGCAGATTGAGACTGTTGCAGGGAACTTATACTTCTGATTCGAATAGGGAGCTTTAACTTTAAGTTCCCAATACTTCCTAACAGACTGGATAAGAAGTAATATACTTCTTGAATTCATTCATTTCAATATCACTATTCTGAATGTTAGAGATGATATCCTATTATATTAAGCGAGCAATTTCTGTATATGGCTATGAGGTTATCTGGTTATCTAGATATCTGTTTATCTGGATATCTGGTTATCTGGATATCTGGTTATCTGGTTATATGGTTATCTGGTTATGTGTGTCCAACGGATCTCGAAAACGGCTCTAACGATTTTTACGAAATTTGGAACATAGTAGCTGTATGATACAAAAATTCGATTGCACTAGGTCTCATCCCTGGGAAAACTCGCTGAAGGACATGAAAAGGATAATAATTATTCATCATTGGGAAAACAGATGATAATTTCGTCGTCTGTCGATAACAGAAGATGTGAGTGCCTGTGTGGAAGAGAGACAGAATTATTTTCAGCTGTTCATATATTTGCAATCAATCTATCGATCTAGAATATCTATCTAGAAATTCTAATCGATTTGATCAAAATAATCTGATTTGTTGACATGACATGGTATATCATTCTAAATAAGAGTAATTTTCAAATTTAAACATTATTTTACACTTTTAAGTGATTTGTGAGTGTTATTTTGTTATTCAATTTGGTTCGTAGACAATCTAAATTAGAACTTTTCTGTTTTCAAATGTTTGGACTGAACATTTGACCTGAATTCAAGTGTATGGAACATAACCTACTTTTTGGAATATTTATAGTGTATAAATCAAAATTCGGGGAAAAACAGTTTTGGGCTGTGCCTGTTTGTCCTTCCCCAATCATTTTAAAGAATTGTGTTCTGTTTATTAATAAATAAATAATGAGCGAAGCTCGGTGCCCCGATATTATTTTTATAAATAGAAGAGCAAATAATGCACTTCCATTGAAAATCATTATAATTAATAATATTGTTCTCTGTGAACTGCAGCGTTTTCAAGTCCACCATTTTGTATAATGTTGAAAATCCTCAATTTTCGATTCTATTTTCAAAAACTCTTAGTGCGAAGCCACACAAGGCGTTTTTCAGTCAGCATGACTTGACAGGGATTCTCCGATCGGCTGATTTGGTTGGCGTATCGTGTGAGATTCCTGTCCTGTCGACTGAAAAAAAGCCTTTGGTGGCTTGCCCTTATTCATGAAGAATCACTGAGTTGAAATGTGTAGAATAAAAATTTCATAGAAATAGAGTCGTTGGAATTGAATTGAAATGTCCAATAAAACAAAACTTGATTACTCCAAACTAATTTTATGGAGGACTTGAGACTTGTTTCCTTTCACGATTATAACTAGAGCATGCTTACCCTCAGTACTCACACATAAGAGGTGATAGCTCTCCTAGATTGGATCACTCTGGAAAGAAAACGCAGAATAATTCTTCTTTTTTCTATGATTGGGTGACGTTTTAGGTCAAATCCACCGTAGATTCACTCACGATAACTCATTATCTGAGTAGAACTACTGTATGAGTTGAGTGGCTCATAGAATATAGTACAATATTGAAACTCTCGCTCCAGCTACAAGTTTGTTGAAGTAGGAAACTATAGGTAATGACTCCCTGTTGCATGTCTCGTACTTGATATCTTCCTCACCAATTAAAATTTTTATTATCATGAAAAACAACCATGCAATATTACAGTAAGTTCATGTCTGAGCTCAACTATATTATGGTACATCACTACAATCAGTTCTTCAACAAGTGGATTCCTCCAGTCGAGTTTGTTTATCATTCATATTTTCTACTTGAGAAACTGAAATTTATGGATAATAATTCATATATTCTATTATACACTATTATTTATTATACACTCTGAAGTAATTTGATGACCACTCAAAGCGAGTTCAACTTTGATTCGATTTTGAATGGTGAAACTCAGCATCATAGACTATATATTTTTTAATGATGTACTTATCGTATGAATCAATAAAGAATAGCTTTCGAGGTATTTCAAATTAATATCAACAACAGCTATGCTTTTAGAATCACTTTTTTTTGGTCCTTCAAAATTATTTATTTAATATGTGAATATTTCCTATTTTAGTGATAATAATGTGAAATATTTCTTCTATGTTGTGTTTTGAAGCATATAATTCGAAAATCTACTTTGTGAAATATTATTAAAGACTGAAAATTTAGTGAAGTGAACAACATCAAGACTTAACCTATTTTGGACTATGTGTATCCTTATCTAAATTTGGGAGAGGAATAGCACAAGGTTACCTTATTTCTCTCCCCATCATTTTAATGATGTATGATTCAATAAAGAATAAAAAATCAATATTATGTTAATGAGGTGAATCAAGAGAAAGAGAAATTAGTTGAATTGTACTTGAGTGAGGCTTGTTACTATGAGAAGTTAATCAGATCAATGGACTAAAAGATGAAGAAAATAAACCAATCTCAATCTCTAATATAACAACATAGGTACATTAAATATTGAAGTTTATGGAATATCAACCGGCAAGGTCAGGGATAAGTTCGCAATTAATAAGTTCGCTGTTGGTACTTACTGGGCGAAACTAGGTGACTCGAATCATGGAAAAGATAAACAACATGGAACGCTGTTTACTACTCCGTGCTTGAAGAATTGGTATTGATATGAAAGAAGAGATTGATTATTTTTATAAGTTTGGACAGAATGTGATGAGCGTTGATTTCTGATTACAAGCTTGCAAATAATTATTCATAGGAGTCGAGATCCCAACTACTAAATTTCGAACAAGGTTTTCTGACACAGACACG
This sequence comes from Nilaparvata lugens, assembly GCF_014356525.2. Lineage (NCBI taxonomy): Eukaryota > Metazoa > Arthropoda > Insecta > Hemiptera > Delphacidae > Nilaparvata > Nilaparvata lugens. The sequence continues at coordinate 83,640,683 of NC_052504.1, forward strand.
ATTATTTTCAAACAATTGTTTGGGTAGCTTCAATTACCACATCATAACAATGTAACATGGGGATGATAATGTATTTTAGATAGACAGCATATTATTCCCTGCCTCTCTGTTGCAGTTTGTTCAACACAAACATTCATAAACCACCAACTACAGTACTTCTCTGTGTATAGGCCTGAGCTGTTTGTGCTGGGAAATTAATGTACAAGTGTTGGAAGTTGTTTGGGTGGGGGAGGGGGTTTAGGATCGAAAGGGACTAGAATTGATGTATGACCTTGCGCAAATGCCTTCCCCCTCCCTCTCTCCTGCCCACCACCCCTAACGGAGCCATTGCTCATGTTAACTGTGGACATCATTCAATGCTGTTTGTCCATCAGTGGAAGCGACCACCTTCCTGGTGTGCTTATGACGGCCAGTGCGCGGCAATAACTCATCTCTACAACGAACTCACTCGAATATAACCGACATCAGCTCCACCACCTTAATCAACACATCAAACAAGTGGCTCGTTGATGACGTTAGCTTATAGCATGAGGGAGTCACTCACAAGGTCACTCTTCTACAAAAACCGAAATTAATGGTTACAAATGTTTTGGAATAGGGATTCACATCAGCCTTGAAAACTCACTCACTCTATCATTATCTCTCACAATTTTCTCTTCGCTTTTCCTAGGGCGTCGCCCGGGTGGAGTCACTCGGTTACATTAGCCAAGATCAACGTTGATCCTTGATCAGTTCTCCATTATTTGATCAAACAGGTTGATCCAACAGTACTCTGATCAAACAAGTTGCCGTCGTGGTCTAGTACTCCGTTTTGATTGCACATAGGAGACACGATGGATCCCCAATGCAACTCTAATCAATGCAATGGACTTGAGTAGCTCAGTATTGATTCTTAAGACCGAAACGCATGATAATAAGTAATCAACATTGAATTTCAAGAATATTTTCAACTTTCATTAGACCAAATCAATGTAGAATCATTTCACTCATTTGATTTCTATCGATTTGCAACTCTTTTGGAGTTTGGAACTTAAGGAACATATTTACTAAAATCCATTCCATACAAGTTCCAGACGAATAAATAAAATATAAATCTCAGTACACAATCATCACAGTTATCATAATTTAAAAGGGTACTGAGCTTTATATTTTATCTATATAAGAAGTATCCCTAAAGAAAAAAGACAATAAAAAGTGTTCCAGACGACCTACTCCCTTTTTTCCAACTACAATAACTTCGTAGACTATCGTGAAAATGATTAATAATCATAACATACAAACATACTCATAGCAAACAATTTGTGTCGATACACCTCAGTAGATTAACAGGTTGATAGAAAATTTCCAGTAAAAGAGGTTTTAGATTTTCAAGGACATTTTGCAAATATCGCCTCCTTTTCCGCACACATTTTCCAAGTAGATGAGTTTCAAAGGGGTTGAAATTCAATAACTTTGTATTAGCAATGACTGATTCGCAGTAATGGATGTTCGTTGCTCCTCTTTATTATTCAATTTTGATAGAACAGAAACCAATCAAACTTTCCCTCGCACTGTTGACTGGAGCAAACTTTCCATTTAGGGTGAGTGCTGAAGTATAAAAATTTGCACAGCTGGGGGAACGAGCGATTGAATCCATGTACGCTTCACTGAGTATTAGGTATTCATTATCAGCAGCATTATCATCGTCACCATCATCATCATAATCTAAATTGTTAATTAATTTATCATTCTATCTCCAAAACTCACTTGTTGAATGCTCAGTTATCAGCTCAGTGTTCGCTCTCAACCTCTGCCATTAATTTATAAAATCTCCACTTTCATAAGCTACTTTCTATAATTGGATGTAGCAGTATATTATATTGAAATCATTATCAAGTAGAAAATAAGCCTCCTTCTCAACATTCATCATGAAGATTTAATTAAATTATGGTCAAATCCCTGATATTATTTGAATATTTCAGTAGGTACCTGTATTGAAAATTGAGGGGGAGTAAAGCGCTTATTACTTTATGTATATCGTTTTATCATTCGATAATTTCATCAAGAATATCTCTTCATGTCAGTTCACAGTGATAGTATCGTAGAGTTGAAGAAAGTAATTCTACCCTATTCTGACAGACGATTGCAGATTCCTAAAATAATTTGGAACATTTTAGCATAATTAGCAGTAGATTAGTATATTTATGGAACGGTGTGTTCCACTCACACTAAAACACTTTAAGTTGAAATTTACGAAGAAATATCCCATTTGCTCTGAAAGAGAGAATTCTTCCTAATGTTGAGAAACAACGGAAATTGAAGTCTGGATGATTTAGTGTATTCGATACGACCGTTGTGATGGAATTCAATTAAAAATTAATACATTGACATTTAAAATTCTATTTCAATTTGTATTCAATATTATAAATTTTATACATGAAATTCGAAATTGAAACTGTATGATATTGTATTTATCGTGCTATGTGATACAACTTGTGTTTGAAGCAGCATCTTATGTGAAATCCTTGTAAATGATACCATCAATTACTTCCATAATAGTTTTCACGTCGAGTTCCAGTGAAAAGAATGATTCCATTCTTAAGCTGCGTTTACACCAAAGTTATTAACAAAATTATTATTTTACCGTCCTTATAGATTCTATAAGATTGAACATAGCTTATCATACACATGATGTGCATAAGTGTTTGTCAAGCTCCGTTTAATCTAATAGAATCTATAAGGACGAAAAAATTAACATTTTTGTTAATAACTTTGGTGTGAACGGAGCTTTAAGATGATGATGTTTCAATTTGATGTGTTGAAAGAGAAGTTGTCATTGTGGGGAACAAAGAAAGTATTGAAATTGTTAAAACATTTGCACAATACAAAGCATACTATCGTGGTTCAGTGGTTGTACGGCATACCTGTCACATCTTCCGCTACAATTTTTCACCTTGTTCACTCTGAAGATGTTTTCAAAAAAGTCAATTTTGCATGGTTGAAGAAAGTTCTTGAATTTCAAGCGTTCAAAACGTCATCTCTTATTTTATGGAGTATGGGAATGGTAAAGTTATTTATGGAGCTAATTTTGTGAGTCAAACTTGATGTGAATAATAGAGCTGTATTCATTAAACGAAATCTCGACTCGGCTGACATGGAAAATTCATCCGCATCGAGCTGAGCTGAATAGTGAACATATTTGAATTGCGGCTTTCCGGTGTAACCACAACACAGAGCAGGCGCCATCTTTGAATTCTTGTTCCTTGGAAATATGACGAAGCCATTTCTATAGCTTCCGTGACTTGTTCCGTTTGTTGAATGCCTGGGAAATATACATTAATCATTCGAAATAAGCTTGTCCCCATAGACCCCGGCTACAAACCGAAATCCTCCTGTCAACGATTAGGTTAGTGCCTTTAGTAGTGAAAAGGACCTGTTACACACAATGTTCTCCAATATTACATGAGTCAAGAAAAGAAGTCCAATAGTTGAGGGATAAAGGACTGTTGGAGTCTTTTCTATCATGAGGACAATTCTTTTCTCAAATTTGGAAGATAATAGAATATCTTGGATTATCTGTTTATATGGGCTAGATTGCATTGAACTTTACATCTATTTCAGGTGTTTAGACTTCTCTCCACCAATTTTAATTAGAAATGTACTTCCTCACTCTATTTGTTGTGAACATCTTCTAAAATATGTCTACGAAGACTACTTCCATAGAATTATTTAATATTACAATGACATTCAAGCTTTTAATTGATTGGTATTTTATTATTATTGATTGCATTTAATGGCATATCAAATTTGATGTCATTTGATTATCCAATTAGCGATTGCTTGTATTGGTGATACGAGCCTAGCTTCTTTCGCCCAATGACTCGAGGAATATAGATTACCGTACTATATTGGTGCAACTCACTTCCGATGGACTTCGAGTTTTAGTTTCTTGGTGAGATCCAAGAAAAAATTGAAATTTTTCGATTTTGACAGTGGATTTGAAGCCGAAAATTTCAATGAAGTTACGATAACTCTATAAATTCTCAAACTAATATACAATGATGATGTGGCTCACATAAAGGAAAACTCATCTAGTTCTTATTTCAATTTTGATTTTGGATTCTGATATAAATTTCAGTTCCCATCCTAATTAAATTTTCAATTGTCATTGATTTTTAGTATCCATTCAATACTTTTTCGATTGTAATATAGCACCAGTCCACCACAATATCAACAAAAAATTCTCCTACATAGTTCAACTTCATCTTGATCACTTCAACCATAAAGTTCACACTCTTACCACGCCCATAAATATTCAACACATCTTATAAGAATATAAGAAATGAAATGACATGAAAATAACAGCATCACAGAGTTTACTATAACTAATTCAAAAACGAACATGTGAAATCCTTCAATGCCTTCAATAACGTTTTCCCTGATCTAGTGCGAGACCATTTAACGATTTTAAAAATATATTGAGATTCTGAAACAAGGCTATTAAATTTTTCTGTAATAAATAAATAGTTAATCATTTCTACGTCTCCGATTGTTCTACGATTTACGTGGAGTACAATAATAATAAATTAAGTTTGTACTTTCGAATGTACTCTTCAACTCCTAACTTTGTACTCTCCAAACAGAATAAATACTATTTCTAATAGGATGTGGTTTGTGATTTTTTCAGATCCGATGTGGTCAGGAAATGGGCCGGTGGTCCGGTCTGATGGTGCTGCTCTGCCTCCCCCTTGTGGCCCCGCAGCTCCCCGGTCACCCCACTGCCTACATCACCAATGTCTACATTAATGTCAGTTCCAATTCCATATAACCATTCACATTTTTCAAATTATATACGATACCTATTAGTCCTTGCACAGTAGTTTAGTTTGACGATTTTTACAAAGCGCACATGTAGATAAAATTAATTGCTCCAAATACAGTAAAACACAATACTCGTAGTTCAGTTTCTAGGATTCTCAACTACTTAAGAGAGATAAGAAAGTATTTTCCTACTCAAGATAATCGATTACAATAATATGTTTCAAGTACACTGAAATATAATTCCTCATGAAGTATAATCGACTACATTATATATGTCAAGTATACTCAGTTGTATTAAATGTATATACCAAATGAATAGCTTCCGCTATTGTAAAAAATAAGCTCCTTTATGTGGAGAATGAAAGAGTGGAAGAAATTCTTATCATATATTAGCACAATTCAAACCTTCTTGAGCCTTCTAAACATGCTTTCCAAATTCCAAAGATAGTGATGAACATTCACTTTCACTGATCACATTGGGAAATACTGGAATTTTGCGGATTTAATCAATTTTATTGTACACGTTGCATTTTATGAATTCAATATGTATAAATAATAGTTTCGATTCTCAGTCCGCCTCGCATAATATATTGAATATCGATCCTTTACCTAATCAATTTGTATCAATGGCTTCTATTCTCATTCTAACTGGCATTTAATGTATGGATATTTCATCAAATAAGCCAATAAAAGCCCAAGTCAATTACATAAGTGAACATCATAGCAAATACATTATACTATTCATTGGAACAACTGGCGGTTTTCGTGGATTGAACTATGTGCTTTTGTATAATATATTCTATTACAGGATATACTATACTAAATATGATATAAAATGCTAATCCATAGTATTTTCAATTTATAACACAGTGATGAAAACTAGATAATAATGTTGAATCATTTGTAAGAAGATAAGATTCAATACATACACACTGGTTCACTAAGACAGCAAGTGGTGGCTGAGAACAAATACTTCCTTCCTCGAAAGTTATCTCTCAAATCAATCAAGTTTATTACTGAGCTCCATCAGTCCTCAATTTTTCGTGAAGGTATTAGGAAGTGAGAGAATATTTTTATTGTTATAGGCTACTGATACCGGAGTGGAAATCTCTCTGTACCAGGAAAAGTTTGATGCACAGAAGAAAAGTTGAACAATACAAGACGTTACCGTATTCGCTCTCTGCCGAGAACTTATCGAAGTTCCTGGTTGGCAGGCTTCAAAATTATTATTGTACTTTCTCGGAGCTTTTGTTTACTGCACGATTACATTAATTCTCTTTTAATGGTTGTGGTTATTTGGAAGAGAAACTTCTAAACTAAGTTCAAAAAACTTTGTTACGTTGCGCCAGCTACACAATAATTTTGTAACTGCAAAATATTGGGCTCTGCTTTTATTTCAGCTACACTCGCATCTTCAAAATCCTAAATGAATGTATCTGCTTGTAATACAAAGACTGGCAAGTTGCGTAAGGTAGGAAAAAGTGTTACAGATGATTAATGGCTTTCACGCTGCTTGATTAATTATGCAGCTTGGACTAGAAACTTGATTACGGGTAGCCTACCTCGGACGTTTCTCAGGCCTCTTTTTGCCGTTACTTTGATGCTTGAGCTTATATTTTTAATTGATTAATCAATTAATATTTTGCAAGAAATGATGAGGAAAAGTATAACTTATTCCTCGATTATTGTATCTCATAACATGAATTATACATTTATTCAGTGTTTAGCTCTTCACAGTGAGCTACTTGAAAAACTAACTAGTACACGTTTACTTAATTAAACTAAGGGCTCTCTTAACTTCATTCATTTTATTATGAGTAGTGTTCAACTAGTATAAAGGGTTCAGGACCTCTTAAATATCCAATTAGTGTTACAAAAAATAGCATTCTTCTAAAAAAAATGTTATTATTTGTGGGAAATGCTATTATTTCTAATTGATTTTCCACTAACGCTACATGGAAAAACATTAAGAGAAATATTAATTCATTTGCTATTACAGTACTTTATATGAAATGTCAAATTCAATTCCATATCAACTACTCCAATCACTAGATTGGAATTTATTTACTTCCATGGAATTATCAATAACATAATATTTCAAATGATTCGAAATTGTCAATCACTGTTGAAACTAATGGCCTTTCACGACTTTTTGTGTACAATCTGAAATTCTCCCTCACATCTATCACTGCAACAGCGAGATACATTGGATATCTTTGGAATCAAACTGCTTCAAACATACTATACTAATAGTCCAGTCAACGGAAGATTATAAAGGGAAAAGTTTGGAACACAATTTTTGACCCCGCAGCTCTTTTAAGGATAGAAAGCGGGTAAACTTATCAAAAGGCCTCACTTCTACCCCCGTGCTAAAGGAGTGGGGGTGGTTTGAAGGTACCATATTTTGGTTTTTTGCACATATCTCCAACAAAATGCGTCTTTCGGAAATTTTCGTCGAATACAAAATTAAAGCTTACAAATCGGCCTACAAGTTCCATCTGTAACATTTTCCATATCTCTTTCAGTTTTCTAGGTATAAGCTCTCGAAAGTGTCACATTTTTAAGAAAACCCCTTCCGGCTTCGATTTTTTCATCTTTTTGGCCTTATAACTTTTTAACGATTGATTGAAAAAATCCGTGCTAATCATGAGCTCATAGATGTGTTTTCCAAACGTTTTCCTGTATAGTTTTTTTGAGCATTCGTTGCCTGGATTATAACCAGAATAACTTATCTTAAAAATTTTAATACTGCTTCCGTATCTATCACAGTTGATTCTTTGGAGAATGTATGAGAGATATTTTCACTTGACACCAGTTCTCAATAATTATTGCGTTGTCTTATCTACGGTAAGGCAATCTGCGTTGATCTGCGATGGAGGTACTGCGGCTACTACACCATAAAACTTTCATCCTTCGATGACTGTGATTTGTAAAGTTGCTCACAGATTTACGCGCCAAGAACACGCGCATTTCACATTTGATCAGCTGATGTTATGCTTATTATTTCTGTATCCTACCAGGACCTCCTATATACTACCGGACCTGAGCCTAAAAGAAAAAAAGGCTGCCGTAGTTGGTGGACTTATAGGAATATTCAACAAGAAAAAATCGCTAATCAGATGCTTGGGAGGGTATCAGTTTGTCGAAATCTCAGTTCATCTAGTTCGCGTTAAAAATATTAATGCCCGTCACCAACTATGGCTGCCGATTTTTTTGTAGGCGCAGGTCCGGTATTATAGGAAGTCCTGATCCTACTGTCCAAATAGAGATATACTAAAAAAAATCAAACAAACTATTGTAATTAGAATAACATTTTGCTAACTGAACGTTTTGTGAAGGGTATTTCTACGATCTTCCTAAGGAGCTTTTTCTGTTGTTTTTCGGTAGGACAAGGTTGAGCAAGCCCTGCAGCAGATCCAGGACGTGGCGACGGGCAACATGGGCGCACTCTGCGTGACGGAGGCGGGCTTCCAGCCGCTGACAGCCGCGCCCCTCGACCCGCGCCGCTTCGAGTCTGTGCGCCAGAAGGCAGACCTCGTAGCCACTCTGCTGCAGGACGTTGGCGTCGCACACCACAACGGTAAATCGCATACTACTAAATCTACCAATAGTATTCACCAAAATCTACAACAGTATTCATGAAAATAGTCCTACCTGAAACCTTGATCGCTAACTTAAGATTTCTACACTCGAACTGGATTCCCAAAGACAGTGACAGTGAACATTCTTCTTCTTCTTTAAACTTTAAGGGTTTAGGCATCTTTTCCTGTTTCGAACCTCATATCTGCCCATATTTTTCTTGGACGGCCTCGGTCTCTCTTGTCTTCTTGGTTGTAGTTGAGCACCAACTTCACTAACCTGTCTTAAACGGAACTTGACAAACATCTCTTTGAAATAATCTGTTTAATCTATATGCTGGTACCATTTCAATCTACTCTGAGATATCTTTTCGTTTACAGAGAAAACGTTGAGTTGTTTTCTTATCTTAGTATATCTCAAACGATCTTCTCTGCTGCACCCATAAGCCCCGCACACACACATCGATTTTTTTCGTACGATATTTTGCCGTCCTTATGAATTCTACCAGATTAAACGGAACTTGACAAACATCTCTTTGAAATAATCTGTTTAATCTAATAGAATTTACAAGGACGGCAAAATACCGTACGAAGAAAAATCGATGTGTGTGTGCGGGGCTTTAGATTCTATGAAGAAATCTCATTTCCGAAGCCTGTAGTCTACCCTGTTAGCACCCAAGTTTCACACTCATATAGAAGGGTTGGTGCAGCTATAGTTTTGTGAAATTTCAGCCTGGTACTCATTGGTACATTGCTCTTTACATTTATATGTGTATGGCACCACATATATGTTTTGGAGCGGTGTATTTGTTGATAGTATCTCTCCCTTTCCTGTACGAGATATCACAGTCCAGATAATTGAAGTTTGATATATGTTCTAAAATAATGTTATCCAATATAATCTTTCTCCTTATTTGCTCCTTACAGTTAACAGTGGAAATATAATTCTCATGATTTAAATGAGATAATCCATACTTGCGTTGCCGGGGAATGGGAAAAGTCCAATTGGAGATCGTGGAGTTATATTTTCACTGTTCACTGTCACGGTAGAGTGGGAATATTCGCTACCGGAAACCCTTGGCCGTTCCATTATAGATAGTGAAGCAGCTTGTACTCAGGGACATTAGTAGCGTCTACTAGCTGGTACGGGAACGCGGATTTGTAGATTTCCGGAACTGAAATGTGCATTTCGAATTACATGTTCCGCAACAGCTAGTGGACGCTTTGTTGTCGCTACTATTGTCCCTATGTGCAGGCTGCTTTATCAATTCATAAGCACAGATGAGAAAGATATATTTGTTACTTTCCTTGTCCTATTACCATAGGTGAGGAAAGTATTGCTTTCCGAAAAAAATTAAGGTACCCCAATTTTTAAATTTCTATACGTTTCTAGGTCCCCTGAGTCCAAAAAAGTGGTTTTTACTTTCCTTGTCCTATTACCATAGGTAAGGAAAGTATTGCTTTCAGAAAAAAATTAAGGTACTCCAATTTCTAAATTTCTATACGTTTCTAGGTCCCATGAGTCCAAAAAACTGGTTTTCGGGTATTGGTCTGTTGGTTTTTGGGTATTTTGTGTGTGTGTGTGTGTGTGTGTGTGTGTGTGTGTTGTGTGGTGTGTGTGTGTGTGTGTGGTGTGTGTGTGTGTGTGTGTGTGTGGTGTGTGTGTGTGTGTGTGTGTTGTGTGTGTGTGTGTGAATGAGTGTATGTGCGTCTGTGTACACGATATCACATCTCCCAATAAACGGAATGACTTGAAATTTGGAACTTAAGGTCCTTTCACTATAAGGATCCGACACGAACAATTTCGATCAAATGCAATTTAAGATGGCGGCTAAAATGGCGAAAATGTTGTCAAAAACAGGGTTTTTCGTGATTTTCTCGGAAACGGCTCCAACGATTTTGATTAAATTCATACCTAAAAAAGTCTTCGATAAGCTCTATCAACTGCCACAAGTCCCATATCTGTAAAAATTTCAGGATCTCCGCCCCATCAATGCAGATAGATTCCCAATTATCAGGCTTCAGATACAATTGAAACAAAGAAAATCAAGTGGAGTAGATTGAGCATGAAAATCTCTACAATTAATATTCAGTAACATTTTCACCTAAAATTGACAATAAGCTTTAAATTCGAGAAAATGTGATTATTCAATTGCAAATTATTGTTCATTCTATTAAATCATTCACTATGAAGAGATAGCAGACCTCATGTGAGTCTCCAGCGTTATTGCCCTGTCACCAGCTGGCTCAAATCTTTGAATTGAGATGCGCGGGAACACTAGCGTCAGGTGATAAATTTTCATAACGGCAAGGAAAGTTGTGTGAGTGCGCCACACCAGATTTTTTTTTCTGTTATCAAGTACACTTGCATTCATATCCAGCTTTCAATTACTATTAGCATCTCTCAATACAAAACTTATATTGTTTACATATTGGTTGTCTCCCAGGTTGCATAAGGCATGAACGTAATAGATCAAAATTCATGGAATTGTTGAGAGTATATTTGATAGATTTACCATTCTACAGCATAAGCGAGTTCACTATAGATAAACTGTCACTTTTCTCTTTAGCTTTAAGTTAGTTTTAGTTTTGACGTTTTCATGTACATTTTCATATATGTTTTTTGAAAATAAATGATTGATTGATTGATATACCTGATGAAGGTTTTAAAAATGTTCTGTGATCAATACATGGGTAATTAATTCTATTGTCTACGGTAATCATGTGTTGAATATGAATCACACCAATTCATTTTGTGAAATATCTGTGTGATCTCTTCATTTGATTTTTGTCAATTTTTGAATGCATTGTCCTTATTTTGGATACTTACGAAACGTAAGCAGTAATCACTTCATAGATTTTTGCTCAAGGTCTTTTTCATGGGACGTTATATGGTTTGTAAAGTTGGAAAAACGCTATTATTGTAGACATATGTATAACTTGCCACACCAAAGTGAGCCTTTGCCGGTTTACGAGCCTTTCCCTGTAACTCAGAGCTTCAAATAATTAAACTGTGATATAGGTATCAAATGAGTAATATAGGTAAATTGAGTAAGGTGTACAAGAGTCACGACCTTACTCTATTAACTAAATTGAGACTATTGCATTGCTATGTGTTCTCCGTTCTGTTGTATGGGGTAGAAACATGGACCCTCACAAAAGAAACAATGGTAAAGATTGAAGCTTTTGAACTCTTGCTGTACAGAAGAATGCTGAAATGTTTACTAATCAAGAGGTTCTCAGGAGAATGAATAAGGAACCGGAGCTCCTGAATACCATTAAAAGTAGAAAACTCCAATACCTCGGCCACATTATGAGGAATAGCTCAAGATACAGACTTCTGCAAGAGATCCTTCAAGGAAAAATCAACGGAAAAAGTGGACCTGGCAGAAGGAGAATTTCATGGCTGGCAAATCTGAGGCTATGGTTTCACCAGTCATCTGCAGAGCTGTTCTGTAGCGCCGTCGACAAAATCAGGATAGCCATTATTATCGCCAACATCCGAAACGGAGCAGGCACGTGAAGAAGAAGATAGGTATCAAATGAGTGGAGAATTCGCAACAACATTGAAATAGACAACATTCTCTAAAAATATGACATTGTCCTTTTTGTCAAATCAAGGCGAATTTCTTGACTGGGACATGTCCTAAGAATCATACAGGAAGCCATGGCCAACCCAAGGCTGTAGAGCGTTGAAAGAAGAAGAAGAAGAAGAAGAAGAAGAAGAAGAAGAAGAAGAAGAAGAAGAAGAAGAAGAAGAAGAAGAAGAAGAAGAAGAAGAAGAAGAAGGAAGAAGAAGAAGAAGAAGAGAAGAAGAAGAAGAAGAAGAAGAAGAAGAAGAAGAAGAAGAAGACGAAGAAGAAGAAGAAGAAGAAGAAGAAGAAGAAGAAGAGGAGAAGAAGAAGAAGAAGAAGAAGAAGAAGAAGAAGAAGGAAGAAGAAGAAGAAGAAGAGAAGAAGAAGAAGAAGAAGAAGAAGAAGAAGAAGAAGAAGAAGAAGAAGAAGAAGAAGAAGAAGAAGAAGAAGAAGAAGAAGAAGAAGAAGAAGAAGAAGAAGAAGAAGATAGGTATCAAATCAACTTTCTCAAGTCGAAAATCATTGACATGTCAATATCATTGACATGTTATCATCACTCCAAGCTACTGTACATACCGTACAATAGAAAAACTCTACTATTCAAACTTATTTATTCTTCATATAATTAATTTTCCACATATTACTGTAGATCACAGATTTATTTTCTTTTTGTGTACTTTCAACCAAATTAACAGGAAAGCAGTGAAAATAAATTCTGATGTAGAAAATCTCAACTGTCGCCTGATCCCCGAAACTACGGCTCTCAATATTCATTAATAATTGTGATGTCGGTGGAATTGAATCATTCAAGGTGATCGATACGCCAGAGGAAAGTTTCCACTGCCAACATGTAGACTACAATAGATGATCAGGGAAATGAGAAATGAGATACTAGAGGCAAGCTTGTAGCTGAAGGTGAAACTTACCTCTACATTAACCTGGCAATGTAGTGGCGTCGTTTGCCTACAATATTTCAACGCCGAAATATTCCGTTCTACCGCTGAAAACTTTTGATCATCGCTGTCAACGAAGCAGCAGCACATTGTTGCCTCTTTCTCTTACCTCCTTCCACCTCCTACCAGCTACCTACACCTCCTACCTCGACTTGACACTCCTCGAACAAGCAATCCAGATAACGAACAAGGCTCTTCATCACGAACTTATCGCTGTTCCCACCATTCATCGACACACTATCGCATCATTCAACTTCTATTTCTGTATTCTAAACACGAATAGCAAGAGATTGAACTGTTTCATTGATTGAATAAATAGAGTTGTGAGATGAATATCTGTAGTACTAAAAAAGTGAAATGCTTCTACTGAAAGTGTTTGAACTTTGATAGACATGCTGTGATAGTGGACATGAAAGAGTTGAGATAGTGGACATGAACATATAGAGTTGGGAGATGAACTAGTACTGTAAGTTGTGTAATTTTTCCAATTATTATATTTCTTCTCATCTATATATTATATAAAAGCGAAATGGCACTCACTCACTGACTGACTGACTCACTCACACACTCGCAAAACTAAAAATCTACCGGACCAAAAACGTTCAAATTTGGTAGGTATGTTCAGTTGGCCCTTTAGAGGCGCACTAAGAAATCTTTTGGCAATATTTTAACTCTAAGGGTGGTTTTTAAAGGTTTAAAGTTCGTCTTTTAGCATGTATATTCTTCTTATTTCAATCTCTTAATTATAATTGAAAAATGTCCATACCATATGTTAATATAGAACTATAATCTAGAGAGAGTATCTCTTCGAAACAGTTGTTCTAGTAACTAAATTAAAAATTTTGTCAGGTTGGCATTAAGTTGAGTTAACTTTGTTAGGTTGGCACCAAGTTGAAGATTGAAATGCATTTATGGCGGAAAAATTGATTGGGCACTCCTACTTCAATCAGAGCTATTACTGGGAATATTATATCGCCTGATATGGCGAGCGAAGCGAGCCCGCTGATCCAATTTTTCACGGGGGTCCAGGGGGCGGAGCCCCCTGGTTAGACGGATATGGCAAGCGAAGCGAGCCTAACGGCTAGTTATTTATATTATTATAGAAAATTACTAACTTTTCTGTAAGTTGTGTAATTCTCAATGATTAAATAAATAAATAGTACTGGAAAAGTGAGATGCTTCCAGTGGAAATTGGTTGAAATTAGATATACATGTTGTGCTTTGTTAATGGACAAAATTATATTTTTGAGAATACTTTTTCCTTTGTGTAAATTGTGAAATTCGAAGATTTTTTTTAAAGTTGTCAAAACAGCTGTTCTACAGATGAAATATCTCGACTATGTGTTCTTTTTATGAACTGCTCTACCTACCTACCTCATGGAGGTTACAAAGTCCATTTCTCAAGGATGGGGTGGACCCCCCATTATTTTCCTAGGAAGGAGACTCATGCCAGTTAGTAGAGCTGATAAATAACTATACAGGGTATGAATTTGAAAAAAATCGGTCAAGTCATTTTTGAGAAAATTGTGAAAAACATGGTTTTTTAGTAATCATCCGCCATTTGTCTCAAGAATATTACGGAGCACCTGCAATTTTCCCAGAAATGAGACTCATGTCAGTTGATAGGCCTTATAAATAGCTATCCATGGTATAAATTTGAAGAAAATCGTTAGAGCCGTTTTCGAGAAAACCGTAAAAAACATGGTTTTTTAGTAATTATCCGCCATTTTGAATTCAATCTTATTGAATTTCTTATTGTCAGATCCTCATGGTATAAGGACCTTAAGTTTAAAATTTCAAGTCAATCGGTTGATTAGGAATGGAGCTATCGTGTTCACAGACATACACACATACACACACACACACACACACACACACACACACACACACACACACACACACACACACACACACACACACACACACACACACAGACCAAAACCCAAAAATCATGTTTTTCGGACTCGTGGGACCTTGAAACGTATAGAAAACTTGAAATCGGGGTACCTTAATTTTTTTTTTGGAAAGCAATACTTTCCTTACCTATGGTAATAGGGCAAAGAAAGTAAAAATACTGATTACTGATTACTGAATCATGCGTGAGTCTATGGATTTCTTACGTGATGAAAAGATCTCAGAATGATAGAAAAGGTCAATATTACATTTATCCAATTCCAGGGGCTAGACCAAAAATGATTCCATGCTCTCAAGTGGAAGAAAATATGGAAATGATATAAAGAATTGTATTATCTCAAGTAAACAATATTAATAGTTTGAAAAGAGCAGTAAAGGCTTAATTCGAATTATCCTACTCATACAGCATAATAGTTTCCATAAGAATAAAGTGCGATCAGCTTTCGGGTAGGCAGGAAGGGTGTCTTGTTGTGACCAACTGCTCGAGAATTTAGTTTATTGATCATCTTCGTATGAAAATAGAATGGTCCAATCGATAATGATCATCAACAAGGTTAAATTGTATTTTTCACTATTATTAAAAGAGATGTTGGCAGACCACGCAAGCGGTGGCAATAACAGGATTTTTTATGTTTATTTGAATAATTGGCTAGATGTGAGTCGGAACAGGTTAAAGCCTAATCCTTGTTTGTAAGAAGAAGAAGAAGACTATTATTAAATACAATTTGAAGTGTTGAGCTAATTTTCAAGAGAAGGAAGTATGAACAATGTTTGTTCTTAGACCTTTGTCGATTCAAGATATTTTTATGTTGGAAGAAAATGTCAAACAACTAATAATCATCAAGATTGTGCTGACATGTGCATACTTTGTGTTGAGGTTATATAATTATAGAAAGCATATACAATCCGTTGTCAGAGTTTGGAAAGGGATTTTTGCATTAATGGAATGCGATTGGTCCACATCCATAGAATAGTGCAAGAGCCAGTCAAGCTTCAATGCATAGGTAAAGTTGAAACTGTGATCGAAGATTGGAAGCACACATCTCTGAACATCTCAAAAAGAGTGACACACACTGGTATCAAAGGCACAAGTTCACGATTTATATTTGGGTTGTTGTAAGAGTCGTTGTAGTAGAGGAGTAGTAAAAACAGCTGAATAAAGTAGGAGGCATAGAAAAAGTCAGGAATGTTATGAGACTGAGCTAGAGTTGGGTTGAGGAAAGGCGTGTTTCATTTGTTTGCCGCGGGTGATCGCGCGATCCTTTCTACATGTCCCTGTGGAAAAGCGCCATGTCAGCATTACAATGGAAATGGTCTCAGTTCCATGACGAGTGTCTGCCTGTCTGTCATGCCATTGTCTGTCAACTTGCCTTTCAAAAGAAGCAAAAAAAAGGAGAGAGGAGATCTCGAGGGTGCAGGACGGAAATATAGACAAAGAACCAGGAAGATCGGGTTGTGGTGGTAATGATAGCGAGCTGAGAACACAATGTGGATGCTCCAAGATTAAAGGGGATGCCCTGTTTCAAAATAATGTGCTTGAGAGATCGCAGAAAGTATCAAGTTTTAAGAGTAGGCTTTTAAGGGCATTTATATATTTTCAAGTTCATCGTTTTAATTAGAATAATTTTTCAATATCGGGGCACCGAGCTTCGCTCGTTATTTCTATTTATTTTAAAAGAATAGAATAGAATAGAATTATTGGTCATAAAATATTCACATGAATACATGGACTACGTCAACTTTTTAACTCTAAAGTAAGTCAAAACAAACACAAAAACACTAAGATCAGTTAGTATCAGAACAATAAAATAACACATGAATCACATAAAACGATTCCAATCTATTCTAAAATAGTCATGTACGTTGTACAAACATTCATCAATTAACACTGCTTTACTGCTTTCAATATTTTTTTAAATTGTGTGCATGTGAGTGCTTTCAAAAAAATGGTCAGGTGTGGAGTTATATAATTTGATAGATGTGAAGTGCCAGCTTCTTTGTGATTTAGTATGTCTGTACAACGGAATTCTCCAACAGTAAACAGAACACAATTCTCTAAAATGATCGTGTTTATATTTCACAGCTGGCTCTACGTCATCTTATGAATTTCGGGGATGCGATATTTTGATTTTTCACATCCTCACTCGCTCACTCACTTTTTTACCATCCACAGCTGTTTCAGCCAAGGATGAATATATCCTTTTAACGCGTTCAGCGAGTTTTCCCAAGGATGAGACCTAGTGCAATCGAATTGTTATGTCATAAACCTACTATGTTCCAAGTTTCGTGAACATCGTTAGAGCCGTTTTCGAGATCCGTTGAACATAAATTATATACCCATATAACCATATAACCACATAACCATGTAACTATAATTATACAGAAATTGCTCGCTTAATATAATAGGATTTCTCAAGTGACGATATTGAGAAGAAATAATCATATTTCTCTCACTAGAATCAAGGGATAACAATTGGGACTATTGGAATGTACAATTGAAAATTCAAGAGAATATCTTATTTTAACCGAGCAGCTGTTTACCCGTGCTCGGCAAGGGTCTGTTAAAAGAACAAATAGATTGAATTAGCTCTTGTTTCATGTTGATATTAAAAGTATCAACAGCTGTGATAATTCACAATAGAGAAACGTATTGATTGGGCTTTTATCTTACGTGAGCCTTTTCGCAATTTGAATAAACTTCTTTGAATCATTAAAATTATTATTAATTATCCTCGGTAATTCGAGAATATTCATGCAAAATTCGCCTTTAGTCCTGAGTGCAGGGCTGAATTTCTTGCGAATAGAGGTTTTACTCAAATATTACATATTTTCCCCACTATGATTTTTGTTTCGTATCATTTTGACTAAAAGATTGTTTGTCTGACTGCTGTGAGTCCCTGTGACTGTTATTTATTAATTTCACTGATCTCAGTTCCAACATACACGATTTTATTTATTTTTTTATTAACAACAATGAAAAAAATCTGGTGTGGCGCATATACACGATTTTATTTATTTTTTTATTAACAACAATGAAAAAAATCTGGTGTGGCGCACTCACACAACTTTCCTTGCCGTTATAAAAATGTATCACCTGACGCTAGTGTTCCCGCGCATCTCAAGCCTACTATTCAAAGATCCAAGCCAGCTGGTGACAGGACAATAAGGCTGGAGACACACGAAGTTTGCTATCTCTTCATAGTGAATAATTTAATAGAATCAACAGTTGCCAGCAGTTTGTAATTGAAATAATAACATTTTCTCGAATTTCGAGCTTATTTTCAATTTTAGGTGAAAATGTTACTGAACATTAATTGAAGAGAGTTTCATGCTCAATCTTTTCCACTCAAGAGTTTTTGTTTAAATTGTATCTAAAGCCTGATAATTTGGAATCTAAAATGCCGGCGCAAGAAAACGTCGATCGCGGAAAATGACCAAAGCGACCTGTCTGTCTATAAATTGTATCTAAAGCCTGATAATCGGCAATCTAAAATCAAACTTTGCATAGATGGGGCGGAGTTCCTGAAATGTTTACAGATATGGGATTTAGGGCAGTTGATAGAGCTTATCAATGACTATTTTAGGTATAAATTTGATCAAAATCGTTGGAGCCGTTTTTGAGAAAATCGCGAAAAAACCCTGTTTTTGACAACATTTTCACTATTTTATCCGCCATCTTAAATTGCATCAAGATCGAAATTGTTCGTGTCGGATCCTTATATTGTAAGGATCTTAAGTTCCAAATTTCAACTCATTCCGCTAATTGGGAGATGAGATATCGTGTACACAGACGCACATACACTCATACACACACACACACACACACACACACACAAACACACACACACACACACACACACACACACACACACACACACACACACACACACACACACACACACACACACACAACACACACACACACACACACACACACACACACACACCACACACACACACACCACACACACACACCACACACACACACACACAACACACACACACACACACACACACACACACCACACACACACACACACACAACACACACACACACCACACACACACACACACCACACACACACACACACACACACACATACAGACCAATACCCAAAAACCACTTTTTTGGACTCAGGGGACCTTGAAACGTATAGAAATTTGGAAATTGGGTTACCTTAATTTTTTTCGGAAAGCAATACTTTCCTTACCTATGGTAATAGGGCAAGGAAAGTAAAACAACTTAATCATAAAATGATTGGAAACGGAAAGTCTATAGCCCTTACTATTCCATTCCATATTTATCGATGTAGTAGGTCTACAGATCTTGAGATGAGTGATACATGATGATGTAAAGATCAGCGCAAGGAGCACTGGAGAGTCCTTGGAAATGTCGT
This sequence comes from Nilaparvata lugens, assembly GCF_014356525.2. Lineage (NCBI taxonomy): Eukaryota > Metazoa > Arthropoda > Insecta > Hemiptera > Delphacidae > Nilaparvata > Nilaparvata lugens. Next base: position 83,659,900 of record NC_052504.1, read on the forward strand.
AAAGAAGGGATAGTGTCATAGAGCACACGTTTCCGAGTATTAGGTAGCGTGTGTTTGCTTAGCGATGGTAGCTTTCGAGGACCACCGACTTACATCTCGGCAACTCGTTGTCATGGCAACGGCGTGATTCTCGGCCAATATTGACTACAGCAAATATACACGGCCGTGCCCCGTGCCCCGTGTCCTACCCGACATTGCTGCAATTCAACTGTTTTCAATATCATCATCATCATCACCGTCGTCTTCACCAGTTTCCTTCTTTAATATCGCGGCTTTCTGTTATTACATTTCAAGTGGAATCGACAGAACCTTCGAGGTTCTCGTTGTAAAAGTACAGGTAACCTAAATTGAGGGGTGAAATTATCGTCGGTTCTGTCGGTATTGTTTGAATGACTGTTTCTCGCATGTGACAGTGGAAATCGCGTTCTCTAAAGGCGCGTATAGATTTACGCGCCGCGTACATGAGCAATTCACTTTTAATCAGCTGATGCTAAGCTTTTTATATCTGTACTTACCGTTTCTGTAAAAATACAGATATAATCAGCTGATTAAAAGTGAATTGCTCATGTTTACAGCGCGTAAATCTGTACGCACCTTAAGACATCTCAAGAATCAGGAATATGATACCTTCAGTAATATACACGAGAATATGAGTTCTGTATCTGTATCTGAATCAGTATTATGATGTATAAGTCGGTATATTAGAATTTTGAAGTACATTTGTTCTATGAGACGTCATTAAAAAAATGAAGATTTTTGAAAATTTTAATAACATAGTTTTGTGAGCATACATCCAAGAGCCACAATTGCATTGGATGCACTCTCCGATGAATGGAACAGTGTTCATAAATGCAATATTGTTTGCAGAAACATTGAATAATGAAATGAAATAAGTCGAGCATCTTCCTCGTTCAAACGTGAGTGATTATCTTTTTAATATACAAAACAGGTAGCCTTGAAAGATCGAATCTCTTGAAGAAAATAATTTGATGAGGAAAGATTTGATTGTTATAGATTGTAGGCATAATCTCATAATTTTTTCCAACTACTGTACTAAATGAATAGTATCAAATCACAATAATTGTCAATTATTGTTTTTAATTGTCATTAATTTCCCAATTATTAAAATCAAGTAACAGTATCAAATTGAACAGTAACAATATCAACAGTATCAAATTAACAGTATATTCAATCAACATAAAATGACATGTTTTTCATAACAGTTATGAAACTTCTACTTACAGAAACTTTGAACTTACAGTTACTGTAAACTTTTATCGTATACAAAGTAGACAGTATACAGATCAGCATTGTAGTATATTCTTGTAATTAATTGATCGAACCACAAGCCCATAATAGATATTTCTTGAAACACCCAATTAAAACGCCTGCGTCTGATGGTGTTTCAATGATGGAAATGTTTATCAATACACAACAATTGAATCAACAATGAAGAATGCTTCTGTGATCGACATTATTGTATTTTTCAAAAACGATGAGCGAAAGGTTTTTCCTTATCTTTTTCAATCAATGAATTTCCTCTTCCATGCAATTTTTCTCTTCAGTAATTTAAATTTGTATTATATGCGAGAAAGGACAACCAATCCAAGAAACTGGAGCTAAAATACTGACAGATATTTGAGTTTAAAGATTGTTTGGATATTTATTGTTTTAGGCCTGGTGGATGCGATCGGAAAGGGCCTGCTTCTGTCGGAGCAGCGGCTGCTGACGTCACGCGTGCTGTCCCTCAACTCCAGCTCAGGCCAAGTGCTCAGTCGCATCGTGTGGCGTCGCGATACGCCTGGCTTGCTCGAGCCTCACAGGGTCAGCAATACACTTCAAATACTATCAAATAGAATAAATAATCAGATAAAAAAAATTAATTAATAAATAATTATTGTCAAATAACAAAAAAAAACACTTTTCATTGTTGAAAATTGTTGATAAAATGAAAAACCAATCGTACAAGGTGACCGTCCACTCAGGGGAGTCCTGTCTCACATCTATCAAACTGAAAACCTTTAATGCATAACAAGAGTGCCACTACAGTCTGTATAAAATAAGTTGAGACTTGGCCATTCATCCGTATAAATTAAAGGGTTGCCAAGTCCTGTAAAATTACAAATTTCCAATTTAACATCAGAATTGAATGTAGAATATCATCCCTGATATCCAAGTAGTGCTAAAAACTTTCAGGGTTGTAGGATCAAGAGGAAGTTAAACTTTTCAGATGAAATTGGAAGCGAAAATTTGATTCTCTTTTGAATATTACTTCTCTAAGAATCATGTGGCGTCGTAATGCGTGAGAATTTCATATAAAAATAACGGGGAGAATGTCTCCTTTTCATTGATGTCTGGATCATTTCTATCCGACTTATAATTATTCCTCAATAATATTAATGATTATGTTCGTCAATATCGAGACATTTCGAGCAGAAAACATGAACATTTCGACAAGCTAGAAACTTTTTTCGTTTCAAAAGATAAGTGAGAGGTGAAAGCGAGAAAGTTTCTCAGAAAAATTTGAAATTATTTAATATAATTATAATCAGTAAAAAACCATGTCTCTGACTCTGCTACTGTTGTGGTAATTCAGCGTTTTAGTCCTATACCGTTCTGAGATAGAATTCTCACAGAACTTCATGAACTCTACACTCAGTGTAGAGTTTATCGAAAACTATTTTTCTATTCAGATTGTTCCACTACTCACTGAGAACATCACGATATTTGAATGTTGAAGACATTATTAAACCCAAATTTATACCTTCTGCTTGTTGTGTGATTCAGGTAACGGACGACGGACTCCGAGTGGGCGAACGTCCTGACCCAACGACGCCTTGGTTCGAGGACTTGCACTCGTCACCCGGCCTCCACTCGCCCAAGTTTATCGTTGCACCTCCAGACGCCGCCTACAAGGGCTGGTGGACCTTCCCCTACTACTCCTGTCAACTCAGACGCTGGATCGTGTCTTACAGTGTTGTCATACTTCCTTCTGCCAAACACGAGTGAGTATACTTCAAATATAATTTGGATAAATTTCTATGACGTTGACATTATACGAATATTGAGGCCCATATGCTCCATCTTGGTTTAGACGGAGGTTGATCAGCTTTTGTCAAACCAGTCTTATAACACCATAGAAAAAATATGTAGCACTATGCTATATTTTCTCTATGATAACACGTTATAAATTATTAGAATACTTTGGAGTCACTTAGAAGTTTAACTATTTGTGAATGTTAAGCTGTAGTTTGTAATATTTTATCATAATCAATAGTCATATCTTCATGTGAACCTAGATTAGCGTAAAAGTTGAATGATGCATGGCTTATGTGCCTTTATGTTCTAAAATATATTTTTCAATGTCATCATGTGATGTCAAACTGTGAAAAACTTCCTACTTTCAATAAATTTGAAATTAAGATTTGATTCGTCTGTAAATAAGAGATGTGGAGATAAGATAGTTTAGTTTCAGCACAGTTCAGCTAACTCGTACCATAGGAAAAATACAACCGAGAGTATCATACTATCCTCTTTGGTCTCACTTGGAGATGTCAAAAAAGATTACCATAAACTTTTCACACATAATTGAAACTCTCATCTTATTTGTAATATTTTAGACTAAGATACGGTCGTTTTGGTGCAGATATATACGATAGATTATTAGTCAAGATATTATTCAAAGATATTAAGGAATCAGAAATAAATTCTCTTCTTCTCAGTTAATAGATAGTAAATAATCTTAACGTGGAGTCCCGCCTTACAAGATGTTAAATTATCTGTCTGACAGTCTTAATATTATGTTATACATAGACTATAAATTCGAATATAATATTCATGTACAGTATCATTGGTTTTTTCGATTTTTTGGACAATTTTAAAGATGATTTGTTGTTTTGTTTGTTGGTCAATTCAGAATAGAAAAAATAAGGCAAATTGTTCAGTCTACATGAGCTATGTCATTCTAATGTGATTTGTCTCTCCCACTTTCACAGAACAAAAGGCTTCCTGAGTATGGACGTTGATGTTTCTTCCCTTGAAATCAACCAGTGTGAAAAAGAGACTGATTCGAGCATTAACGATCACTTATCATCCAATCAGATTCGCGTCTTCCACCGTACTCATAAGTGTCACTCCTCCACACAGGTAAACATAGATATATTGGCCATTTTTTATTTCCGAATATCACTTATTATAGTAAAGTGGTGATTTATTATCACCAATATCAATCACGAATGTATAAACAAATAAAACTAATTGAAAATTATTAGAATACTTTGGAGTCACTCAGAAGTTCAACTATTTGTGAATGTTAAGCTGTAATACATTTCAAATTGAAGATTTCAAAATAAAAAAAAGTTATTATCCGTTAAAATCATGATACAGTTAAATTGCATAGTCTATAAATGCAATAAATTTATGCTTCTCACAGATAACCTGAGATGAATCAAAATGACTATCTTTAGATATTCAATGACAAATTGACATAATATCTGTCAAATACTATCATCTATTTAATTTTTTATATATTATTATTTCTTAAGTTGTTTGTATGATAGCAGTATCTACTATTACTAAAAACTCTTTATTGATATTGATTTTTCAACGTTTATGTGTTCTACTCTACTACTCTATTGTTCTTTTCCTTTTTCAGTGTATATATCGACCACCCAGTGGACCTGTTTTGTCCGGGTGGATAAGGGGTGGCTACATTTGTCGATGTAAACAGGGATATTATTCTTCAACACATCATGATTTCAATGGATCTCTTGTAGAAGGTAAATAAAATCTAACGTATTTCAACAGAAAATAATGAACATTCCTTCCTCTATTTATCAAATAGAAGGGACAATTCATTTTCAAAGTGCTTAGGTACTCAATTTGGAATAATCAAATACTAAATTCAACTTTACAGTTTGAAAAATATTTATTGACTTATTTAATGTTTATTAGCCTCGCAATTGCTACTTAATACATAAAGAATCGTACAGAGACATAATTTAGAATTTTTCAAACTGAAGACAACTTTCATGGGAGATGAATATTTTAACATGCTGCCCCGAAATTTAAAGTCCATAGAGGAGTTGACGATTTTTAGAGCTAAGCTGAAAATATATCTAATAGGATTGTCCTTATATTTATTTGTAGATTTTATCAGATTTGATTGTGTTGATTTTCTTATTGACTGTTTTTGTGTGTTTTGTTATTTTATTATATATGATATATGTTATCCAATGTATCTGTACATTTTTTGAATAAAAATATTTGAATGGAATTGAATGCAAAAGGCATCACCATTGTTTGAAATAAAAAATCAATTGTGAAGGATATTCCTAAAAATAGTTGTTAAATGCAATATATTCTCTCAAATTGTGTAAGTTGTTCCTTTAGATTTTCTTCAGGAATCTAGTGAAGACCAGTATTGCATACGGTATTGTAAATTTCAATCATAACTAAAAAGAATACAATATTTGATAATTATTGTTCACAGTCTATGTCTACCCCTTCCTTACTTGTAAATATTTTTTAATAATAATAATATATCAATCATGAGAGAAGCTGCTGATATCATTTCTCACTAAAGTTAGGAATCATGTAATCATTCAAATGAGTATTTCAATCAGTTGAAGTCAAAGACCTTAAAGATGCTATCTCTTTAAGGTCTTTGGTTGAAGTATATGAAATGCATAATAAGTAGCTTATTGTCATTCTACCAAGGAATAAGGTATGTTATTTCAATCAGTAAAGTCAAATTCAAATTTGAAGAAATCTTTCTCATTCTTTGATTTTCTCTCCAGCTGCCTGGCAAGAAAAATTGAGGAATTTAAGCACGGTGTACGAGGATGTTCTGAAATGTAGACGATGTGCGCCAGGCTGCATCAGCTGTACTGGTCCTTCCCCTTGTTTAGCTTCATACAATTGGCCTTTCAGGTAAGCTTAATCATCAAATAATTATTGATGTTTCAGAGGACTATTATTTTTTTATTAATTGGTAACTTTTTATTACTGTGAATGTTTGGAAAAAGTTTAGGTTCAGAAGAGACTTATACTATCATACTTTGTAATTGGTATGATCAAGTTATTTTTCTCTCTATAATATTTCAATATCTTCCAATAATATGTTATGAGAGACTCATTAAAATATGACAGCAAACATTTTGAGGATAGATTGAGCGATACAGTATAAATGTACTCAATGAAAGAAATGATTGTGAACAATCTATTCGTTTGAGAATCGACAGCTCCACAAAGCATTAGTTGAAGCAAGTCTCAAAAAATCTTTGTAAACACGTAAAGAAACCAGAGATGTAGCCAACAAATCATATGCTAGTATATCTTCAAAAAAGATTAGAATCTTTTGAATTATTCAATATTTACGACTAGTCATCTGATGTTTTGGGTTTATATCTTGAAGCTCTATTGGCTTTTAATATTACATTATGTTTCCAGGATTTCTTAAAAATTTGGGGAAATATTCAATTTAAGAACTTCTATTCAAGCAGATAACGTGTTACTAAATATCGGATGAACTAAGTGAAGTACATCTTACCCACCCCATTAAAATTATCCTTCCGAATTTTTATTACGAAAATGTTCCTTCCCTCTACAGCGTTAAGCAATTAATGGATGTCTTCCATAAACCCAATATAAATGACTGTTTGCTACTGTGAAAATAATGAGATAAAACTTTGTTCCAGGATAACCCTGCTCTCCATATCAGTTTCCTGTGTTCTATTCACTATATGCTTGATAGTGTACATGTACCAGCATCGCAGGATAAAAGTATTCAAAGTGGCAAGTCCAATATTTCTTGCAATCACACTACTTGGCTGTGCTATTATGTATTTAGAGGTGAGTTCGATTCTAGTGATTATTTTATTTGATGAAAAAGAGTTGATAACTCAATTTTGATTTATCTATTGGCAATCAACTCTCCAATCAATAAATTCACATGTATTGAGCTACCTACAACGTTAATGATTGAGCTACATGAACTGAGACAAAAAATATCGGAATACCATTTTTTCAATCTTATTCAATAATTTATTGTATTCCAAATCAATCATAATTATTTTTCAATCCATGTAATTCAATCTGAATAGAAGGATAAAAGTAATCACATTTAAGTAAACTCAAAAATTGAAGAACTCCTATCCAAGCAGATAAAATGTTACTAAATATCGGATAATAAACTGAGAACAATACATTTTACCCACGCAAATTCAATGGATAATACAATTCAATGGATAATGGATATAATACATAATATTATAATATAATGGATATCCATTATATTATGTAAAAATGGATAATAAAATTCAATTGATTGTAGAATAGTGAATTTATTGAGAAAGAAATAAACTTTTCTCAACCAATCGAAATAAGTTTGTGCAGTGTTATTATTTCCTTGCCCATGTAATTCAACAATTTTATTATGACTTATACGGTGGGCCTACTGAAATTACAAATTATAGACTTACTTTACTAATGGATAATACTGGATATAATGGATAATACAATTCAATGGATAATGGATATAATACATAATATATAATATGATGGATATCCATTTTGGATATCCAATATAATGGATATCCATGATTCCTATACGATAGAGTTTTGAACCACTTTATTTGATAACTAATGTGGAATGCTCTTCTGTTTCAGATGGCAGCAATATTCCCAGTTCTTGATTTGTATTCATGCATAGTGACAAAATGGTGCCGTCATTTAGGTTTTTGTATAACATACACAGCTCTCCTTATGAAAACATGGAGGTAAGTATTTAAAATCATTCTTATTGGATATTACTCAGTGAATCTTCCGAAATTTCAGATAAATTCAATTTATGTTTTAGTCTAATTCTAATTGAAAATTCACTCAACCTTATAAAGTAATCACTACTTTGTTGCAGTAGTCAAAAGTAATTGAAATCATGCACATGATGATGAAAAATGAATTTATTGAATGGTTCACTCAGAATTAAGGCTGTGCAAAGGCTGAAAATAAACTTTTTATTGGTAATATTTTCCAAAGTTTTTCAATTTGTATATCAACAATCTATCAAAATAAAAAAGTTTTCATAGGAAAACATTTTTTCCGTTCATTACTTTTTAAGATATGAGAGCCTGAAGTTTAAATTTTTGGGACAGAACATTTTAAATTCAGTAAGAGATAAATCCATGAGGTTTAGAGGATTCTTCATGGTATTGTTGATCTATTAAAACAAAAATTTTCTGAAAATATCAATTTTTAATTAAGTTATTCAATTTACCGAAAATGACCAAAAATAACTCAACAAAAAGTTATTTTTGGTCATTTTTAGGAAATTCAAATTAAAACTTATTTGTCAAATTGAAAACAATACAATGTATAGACTATGAATCATAAAAATAATTGACAAGCAATAAATACAGAATATTTTGGATATATAATGAATTGGATAACTTCATCAAAAATTGATATTTTCAGAAAATGTTTGTTTTACTAGATCAACAATACCACGAAGAATCAATACTCTGAATCTCATGGATTTATCTCTTACCAAATTTAAAATGTTCTGTCCTGAAAGTTTAAACTTTAGGCGCTCATATCTCAAAAAGTAATGATCGAAAAATGTTTTCCTGAGAATTTGTTTTATTAAGATAGCTTTATGATATACAAATCAAAAAACTTCCAAAAATATCACCAGTAGAAAGTTTATTTTGAGACTTTGCACAGCCTTAATCAGTCTACACTGATGATGAAGGAGCAGATCAACTAATAACTTGCTATTCTTAGACAATTCAATTCAACAATTTATTCCTCAAATTGGAGGTGAACAATTACAATGCAAATATTGTATCAGAATCAGACTATCTCAATTGCTTAATTTTTCTGTGTTATTTCAGGGTATCACTGACCTACAGGGTGAAATCGGCTCATAAAGTGAAGCTGACCGACAAGCAACTGTTGCAATGGATGTTTCCAATTCTGTTGGTGATGCTCATCTATTTGAGCACATGGACTATCAGTGCACCCCCCTACGCTCAGCAGATCAAAGATGGCGGAGGTTTGCTGTTCAAACAGTGTCTTTTCAATTGGTGGGATCACAGTCTTGCCATTGGTCAGTTCAGTCAATAGAAAAATTCTGCATGAATTATTCGAATGCATGCATTCTAGACTATTTTTCATCACGATTAGAGTTTTTTGAATTCTCACCAACCAGCATATTGATTGGAATAATTTGATGGAATGATCCAAACACATCAATTTCACAACTGGGCAAATTACTATAAACTTACAAAATCTTGAAAAAATGAAAAACAACTTGAAGAAGAAACCTTGAAATGTATTCTTGGAATGTTCCATTTTTGTTAAAGAAACTTCAAATTAAAAATAAATGCTTTTATGAGAATTCTTATGAATTGAATACGGTAGGAATAACAATTAAGAAGATTTAAAATAAATTATTATAATTATTAATATGATTTGAAAAATCATCAGAATATGATGTGCTTTTAAAACAATGTACTATCAAGCTGTTCCTGAATTGAGGAATGATAAATAAGAAATAATAAATCTTGATGTTGTTGAAAAACTGAAAAATAATGGAATCAATATAAATTCCCTAACAAGATGAATTATATTCTAATCATTTTCGATTAATACTATGGGCTGCTGAATGAATCAGATAATAATCAAATGAGAAAGAAAAAAATGTTTGAAGACATGAAATTTCCCACTTGAATTTTCTAGACATCTTATAAACATCACAATTGTTTTTAAACTAAAATTTATACAACATTCTCATGGAATTTCAGGCTCATGATTTTGACTCATGTATTAGATTCATATTAATTATTCTCCATACATCAGTTCACATCTTCCAAAAAGTCATTGCATTCAATTAAAACCTAAACATAAAAGGTTTTATTGAAGAAATCTTCATTTAGTCATCAAATCATGGCTATTGTTTGTAACATTTTCGACCTACGATAGGAAAAGTTTCAGATGATGTCTCTTATTTCAGGTGAAGTGCTATTTTTAGCATGGGGTATCAGGGTTTGCTACAATGTACGCAATGCCGAATCTCTTTACAATGAAGCAAGGCTGATCACTTTCGCCATTTACAATATTGCTGTTGTCAATATAGCCATGGTTGCTTTTCAGTAAGTCTGTGCACAGTTTTTATAATATTATAACTATGATAATAATAATAATATTTATTTTAATTTTAACTCGAACTTTGATTTACTAATATCTTATATCAGGTATAAGATCGCAAGTTGGGTACCATTTTATAGTGCTCTTAGTGCTTATGTTACGTTTGAAAGTAATAAGTGATTACCGTAGTATCAAAACTATAAAATAAATGTATCCGAGTATTTTATTAGTGAGTGAAAAATTGATTAGTGGAGAAGTTTTAATTGGTTATCATTGGTAAAACTGAATAATTTCAGTCCAGTTAGTCACAGGCATTAAGTTGCTCCAACTCTTTAGTTGCCGTTCTGAATATAGTAGGTAGTAAATAAAAAAAGAAAATGATTCTTCACAAAACTCAACAAAGTCAATCTTTCAAATTTCTAAACTAAGTACAATACTTATTATAACGATTCACTGAATTCAATGAATGATGAAATAAATTAAAGTTTGTAACGTTATGTCAAATGCACCATATCCTATAACAAAACATTCAAATAATTTGAAGTGATATGGGAAAATTGCACAACTATCAAACTGAATGGGGCACTATTCCTTGCATTCTACACTTTATTTCATAGATGTGTAAATCGAATTCTAGAGGGCACTACACTCACATTTTATTCACTTTATAGTATGATCTTTCATCCAAGTTCAGATTTTCACAAGAAGCACAGCATGTCAATTGCTAATGCAAACTTTTTTAAAAATTTCGCATTCTCTAAAAGAGCCAATATAGAACTGGAATGGAACATCCTTTTTCAACTGTGGTTAATTAAAGTTTTGTAGATTCCCTACTACACTCATTACCCAACATTTAGCAATAAATGAGTGTAAAATAATTGATTTGGAAATATTTTTAACATAATTTCAGCATGTGTGCATCAAACTAGAGCATCATGTTGGTTTGAATAATGTTTGTGGATTTGAATAATGAAGTATTGTAATGATATTACTATTATCATCAATCAGTATAATAAATTTTGGATTCAAGAAGAAAATTATGGATCAAGGAATTCTGAAAACTTACTGTTTATACAAAAAATATATACAAAGCTTTTATCAAGTGAAAAAAATAGTGATTGTGTGGAAGAATCAAGATATTCATAAATGAAAAAATAAAGGAAATAAGTAGGCTATATAATTCAACTTACTATTATTATTTTATAAAAATAATGTTGTCATCATTTTTTTCACAGCTTGTTCCTGTTCCCGCATGCAGGACCTGACATCAAATATCTCCTAGGATTCATTAGAACACAACTAAGTACTTCAGTCACTGTTGCTTTAGTTTTTGGACCCAAGGTGAGTTTAAACTGATAAATCTTTGAATTTCATTCAGAGGGAATGAATTGGATTTCTGGTTAATTTATAGGAATGCGATAGGAAAAGATAAAAAAATAGTGTGTTCAATTCAAAACAGTGATAAGACTATGAAGGAAAATTCATATGCTTGTCATCTATTAAAAATGATTTATTATTATTTAATTTATAACAACTACGAAATTTGATGAAAACTATCTGCACTTATTATTTTGAAAGTAGCCTACTCTCTTAGTATCTCTTGAAACATTCTCATAATATTTTTTTTTAGAAAATATATATTTTTAGAGTAACATTTCTGTCTAGTTCAACGTAGACCTACTCCACCAACAATAGAACAACTCTATCCTGAAAAATATGCAATCTTGAAGAGAAATAGAACCAACAAAAATGTAATATTTCAGAACGATCAATAATTTTTTAAAAAATTGGATCGTAATCACGCAATGAGGAGTCTCATGAAACTTATCTAAGCAATCAGTCAAAGTAGTCTCTATAGAACCAAATATTTTTGGACCAGATTATAGAGATGAAGATAGATAGATGAAGGATTGCTGATTTCATAAGTATCTTCTGTTGCCTTTACATCCATCTACTATTCTATCCATCTATTACTATCTAGTATTTTTACAAAGTGGTATTTTCTCTCTAATCAGCTTATTAATTACTGTCTGCTGTTAATATTATTCGATAACCAATATTCATTATGTTTATTTTTATTCAACTAACATAATTATTAAAATATATTTCAAAACCCTATCACTTTATTTGTAGGTGTTGCGTGTATTGCGTGGCCAAGGGGATCAGTGGGACAACAGAGCGAGAGCGCGAGGAGTGACAGCTTCGTTCTCTCTCAACGGCATCGGACTTGTGCCTGACGAAGCTCCTGATCTTTACCAGGAAAATGAAGAACTCAAGGTGAGTTGACACACTGATTACCTATCCTGCAGGCTTTTATCATTCCTATCGCCAATCAGCCAATCAGCCTACAGTATAGGCTCAAGTTATAATATAATCTCATGATAATTTGCGAATATGATACAAATGAGAGATTTTATGATTCTCCATACCAGTCAAATGTGACAGAAAACTGAACTAAAATTGAAAAAAAAATATTTTAAAAAACCAAGATGTTATTTCAGTTTTCAGCTCCATAACACTAACGATATTTATTGTCTTATTAGGTCTTCATATTTTTAGTGAATTTTATTTTGAAAACATGTAGGCCGACCGTTATTATTTGATTTTCTCAATGAATAATTCAATGCATTTGATTTTCAACCTCAATTTCTTCTATATTGAACATTGTTATAAATAGCTGATTATTTAATATGAAATTTTACTATAAAATCCCTCGTTTTCAGGTATGGTATTTGAAGCACACAATTAAAACTAAAAAACACAACATATATTTTGATAATCCACAAAATATTTAGGTAAGAGTTAAGCCAAAATCTATCACAACTCGATTCTTTGCTGAATTTGTTTATAGTGGTACCACTTGATGAGAGCCAAGTAGTGGTATGGAGGTGCAGAACTAAGATTTGCAATCTAGGACATTAATAAAAATGAACTGCAATTTTGACGCCTTAATTTCTTCACTCAGGAATTATATTTATTACACAAATTTGAACTGCATAGATTTTATTCACATCCCAAGTAGCAAAAACATATTTTTTAAATATTAATTTAATATTGTTCAATATTGTAAAAATATTGATAATGAAATATCTTGTAAACATTGTCTAAATATATTTACAATATAAAACAATATTATCTTAAAAATATTTTTTCGTAAAGTATATTTTGTATACAATTATCAAATTAATATGAACTGCATGAATTTTATTCGTATTGTATACAATTATGAAATTAGCTGAACATGCTTGAACCGAAAACTATCTGTCCAATACAAAAAAAGGTATCAATACAAATTATTTAAACAAACCTTTAAAAAATTGCAGGAGGAGATACAGAAGCTAGCCGGACAGATAGAGTTCATGAAGATCGTCCAGATGGAAGTGAACAACAGGCACCTTAAGCCAAAGCAGGGTAGCTACTTCAGCTCGGCCAACACGTCGATCGTGTTGCAGAGTCCAGTCTGCCGGCCGTCGGGCAGTCTCATCATCGGCAAGGGCGCCGCCTCCATCAGTGACGACACCGACGAACGCGTCTGACTAGTGGTCCGCACGAGGGAGGTCTGGTTATGATGGTTTCGCTTCTTAATCGCTCTTCACATTCAGTTCTCTATCACATTCTGAGCTTAATATGATACTCATATTCTGACCTCGGCTGATTTCATAAAGGCAGTATACACTACCATAGAATAAGGACCAAGCCACACGAGTCGTTTTTCCAGTCAGCAAGAGAGACAGGAAGCTCTCCAATTGGCTGGTCAGGAAGCTCATTCGATACTCTAACCTCAGAAGAAGGAACACAGGAGAAGAAGGAGTATGTTCCTTCCTTCGTGCTCCAATCCAATCAGCCAATCGGAGAGCTTCCTGTCTGTCGTGCCGTCTGAAAAGACGACTTGTGTGGCTTAGCCCTCACCAATCTAGGTCAACTCTAGATTATTCTATGACACCACCTCTACTTTCAAGCTGCTCTAAGCTTGGGAGAAATGTGATGATGGTAGCGGTTGATTTAAAATCGATCGATTTAGGTGCATACAGACTTATGCGCCACGAACACGCGGATTTCACTCTCCATCAGCTATCTGTATTTGTACAGAGACAGTAAGATACATATATTGACTAATGAGCACAGAGTCAGCTGATGAATTGATATGGAATTCGATTATGAAGAATTCCGTTTTTGAATTTTAGAAAATCGTGGATTTACAATATTACACACCTAATACCTATCACAGATAGGCCTAATATGAAAAATGAATACTAGGACGATGTGTAGAAAAAAATTCAATACCGCAGTCTTTGAATTTCATGTAAAACTAGCTGAATTCTCTACTAGAGGATTATATAGGTATTATATTATATAGGTATAATATATATACCTATATATTATATACCTATCTGACTTGACTTGATAGTATAATTGGAAGTATGGTACAGTATATAAAATGGAGTAGTAGACTTAGTATAATTTTGAATTGAAACTATTGAAAAATAACAGACAATTATCTTATTTATGAGTTTTTATACAATTTTCCAATTGCCTTGATAACACTGTAGTAAACGCATATAACTTTATTCATTGAAAAAATGTTTGATTAAAAGAAATATATAAAAGAGTTTGAATGGAGTTGATAAATGAATATGAAAACTTTAATCCATTTGATAGATGAACATGATAATATTATTCTTATAATATGATGGTAGTAATTGTCATAAATTTTGCCACATTAATTAATATGAGTCAATATTGTCAATGAGAAATACTGTCAAAAATTACATGTCAAATTCAAGTGCTCACTCAAAATTCATCCAAAAACCCTAGAAAGCGATGGAAGAAAATTTTCTAAAACATCTTCATATAAAGTATAAGTCTTCAATTTCAATTATAAAGGAGAGATTTATAGATACTCCATGAATGGAATTTGATATTTCTATTAATGAGTGGTAATATTATAAATTTACCAACATGACTGTTCAGTAAATGTAAGTGTTACATTGTTGTAATGATGTTTAAAAATTTTATTAGAAGTTATTTTTGTTGAACTGTAGCTAGATTATATTTTTTGAAAATATTGTTTCCTGTTATAAATATGTAAATTATATTGTTTGTTGAATCTATGGAAGCGCGAAGTTTTATTAATTATGTGCAAAACGGATTATTTGCAGCATTTTTCACTATCAATAAATCAACTCTGGTTCCTTTCATACATATTATATTTTGTTGTTAAAATTTATGAAAAAGTCATGCTACTATATTCTTTTCATCGTTGTAAATGCTAAAATTCTAATGTAACATTTTATCTTTTGTAAAAGTGGTCAATTGAAAATGAATTTAAATAACATGAAACTACCAATTATTGTATAAAATTATTTTCTATCATTCCATGATATTGATATTTTATTGTGATAGGTGGTTAAACATTTCATGATCCGGGACATAGTTTTTTCCAGGAAAAAATGAGTTTCAATAGTTTATCGTTTCTAATAGATCTTATATGATCGTGCAGAAAAACGGTAGAGCATTTCTTTCATGGATGAAATTATTATTTTTGAGATTATTATTTCAAGAAAGTTTTGGAATAAAAACAATCAATCATATAAGAATGAATCCTCATAAAATCTTCCAGTTCGATTAAGGCCCTTTAAACATTCAAATAAAGATGGAATAGGAATTGTATTGGATTGCTATTTTCAATTTCGAATCATGCAAGTATTTAAATTAATAAAAAGCAATGAAATCAAGAGAGTGGCATTAATCAAAACAGATTTATAATAATAGCAGATACTCCGTGCAAAGTGAATCATGATCATTAAGAGCCTTAATTAGATGAAAAGTGTGTGCGAATATCTGATAATGGAACTATATACAAATTCACTTAAATCACAATATGAATTTTCTGTAGTGATATTTCTGAAATATTATACATCGGCTTCAAAGAATCGTTCAGTTGATTTGTTCGACTCACAAATACCATGGGGAAAGCAAACTTTGCTTGAGGAAAGTCAAAGTATCACTGTGGAAATAGGCTACTCAAGTTTTGACTGAAATGGAGGCTTTTAATTATAAACATCCATGTCTAAGTTTCCATCTGAAAAGTTTACAATACAGTTGAAATATACCTTACATATAAGTTAATACGTTAGTGAATTTTTTTGAATAGAACATGTTGCATTTGCATACATTCCACATGACAGATTTGCTAGCTTTATCTGTAGTACCTACACATTTAAGGGTCGCCGTCTTTCTTCTCCATTGCATCACTAGGTGATTTTTGGAATAGAGAACGCTCCAACATTTCAATGTATAAGGATATTTAAAATGTGATGATCCTTGATAAAAAAAGCATAATTATCATTCCATGTGAATATAAATCACTGAACGGTATTTAAAATAAATATGAAGTTACCTCATTTCTATGTTTTTTATTTTTTAAAAGATATGAAGTTACTTTTATTACTCAGTTACCTTCATCGAGTTTTAGTTGCTTACCACTCTTGGGGTGAATAGTATATGCAAGTGTTGCTTCCGAATGGAGTTTGTGAAAGAGCCATCGTATTCAAATGCTTAATTATTTATTCTAGTCTGGTTTAAGCATTACGTATATTATACGAGTCACAGTACCTTGAAAAATAATTATAATTTTAATTTTAGAGCCCTTCATTGAGACTGATAATTTTGGGATAGCCAATCTTTCCACCACAAATCTGTAAGTAATGAAATGCTTACCTAATAAAGATATAAGAAATGCAATTTTGAATAAACAGATTTGCTAGGAAGGAGTTGTTTATTAAAATTGCAATTTCCTGTACCATTGAGACAGTATACTCAACAATGAACAATGACTCTCCATAATAATAAATTTCTGTTGAACAAAATTAATTTTTGCTCTGGAACTTCTCTTCCAACTGTAACCTAGTTCGATAAATTAAAATTCATAATGAACAAAGTATCTGGTTATTGCTTGTGCATAGAAATAGTCTACCCAGTCAAAGTTTTCTTCAAGGACCGATTCAATTTCTCACTTTCTTCACTACTACGTTAGCTATTTTTAATATGTTTCTAGACAAACCAAACTATTTTATGTATAGTATGTTTACATCGTGTTGTAATCATATTATTTTTGTTAAAACCTGAATATATTGTTGAAGATGATTGATTAGGTATCGTAGTTTAAAAAAATACTGATTGAATATGAAATTTTGTAATGCTGTACCTGTCTATAATCAACTATATAAATATGTGTTGTTATGCATTTGTTGAATTTGGTTTGTTAGGCCATATTTTACTGGCAAAACTGTTCATAAATCGTATACTAATGTTTGTTACCGTTATTCATTTGAAACTACATTCCAGTGTAGTCATTCATATTCTATTCACTTTATAGATATTTAGAACATTTAGATCTGAAAATCATTTTTACTATCGCTTTAAGCATATTCTATTTTTGTAGTTTGTTGCAAGTTGCAAATAGGAAAACCATTCTGCTCATTCCGCAGTCGAAATGAAAGGATGAAATCCATTGGAACGATTTTATTAAATAGTTGAAGAATGAAATAATTTGATGACATCCTATGTAGCAGACTTAAAAATTATTTTTTAAATGTATTAGTTATGTGATACACCTTATAAATTTGGGCTTAGTGTTGATGGAATTTGTGATCTGTAAACACATGGCATTTATATGACTATTCTATTGTAAAACAATGTTGTATTCATTTGTAAATACTCGTACACAATAAAATATGTTTGATAATTTTCAAAGTCAAATTATTTGAAATAAACAATTCATTTCTGTAAAAATCTTAACATACTAGTTTGAATTGAGGAAAATTCAACCATTATAATTCGACAATATTAGCTTCCATTCACAATGCGCAGAGTTTTCAACTAGGTACCAAGAATATGTATTCAGAAAGGAATTTGAAAAGGCTCAAAAAACGAGTAATAACCCAATATACATATATTTCAATCTCGGTAAGATGAAGAGCTCGCCAATTATTACTTTAAAGATTGCAAACTCTTTTAAACTCTTGTGACCATAAACTCTCAAATAGCTTTTAATATTAAAATTTCCTCTCAGAGTTCAGCATATTATTCATTTATTCATTCATTCTATTTTATTGACAATCACACATAAAATATGATTGGGAGAGAACAGTAGGCATAACCCAAAACTGTCTCTCTCCCTCTTAAACTCTTTATCTTACCAAGATTGATACATTATTTTGAAATATTATAAAATGAAAAATTCATATAGATGATGGGTTTGACAAAATTTGGAAATAGTTTTGTTTTAGTTGGTGAACCCAAAAGTAAAACTTTCTCCTATTTGGTCCTGGAAGGATGATAATAATATTTTTAAATGCTTTTCTCCCCAGTCTTCACCATCAGTTCCTTTCAGTTATTGTAATACCTCGTACAGATAATGGAATTATCATTTGAACCAGTTACTATTGAAACAGCATATTTGTTAGTCTCGCTATGGAAAGTGTTCTAATGTTACAAAAACCTATAATGAGATTGGTTAGTATGACGTTATTGAGATCAGGAATTTAGTTCCTTGTTAGCAAGCTATCAGTCATAAATCTAGCATTAATTAGCTGATCATACTTTACCATTTCCAATTTATTTCTGGAGAAAACGTTCTATAACAAATGCAACCGGCTATTTCGATTCTGGTCGTATGTAATAAATTGTGAGCAGTATTGTTTCGTGGTTGTATCACAATAGCCCACAATATTGTGGGGGGTTGGGCAGGGACAGGGGGTTGGGTACAGCGGGGGAGGGGACCTTGGAAGGCGTCACGGAAATGACCAGTCTCGTAAACAGAGAGGCCACTAAAGAGAGACTCAGCAAGACATAATGAATATTCAGAGCAGGTCGTACTCTTATGTGGTTCAACTGCTATGCGTGTGTTCGCCAGCGCCATTCATGCATCTAGATAATTCTATTCCATCTAGAAGCTCATGACCTTTTCAAAACGACATTCCATTATCATTTTTTTCAATTCTGTACCATTTGAAAGTATTGAATACATTTTGTTTCTCTTCTTGTTTCAACCATCAAAACCATTGTTGATCTCATTGAATATTATTTTCAGTTTTAAAAATACCTGAGCTGGATTCTCTAATTTCATTAATTTGTTTTGCACTCAAACTATTTTAGTTACATGATCTTAATAGTAGATAGGATGTGACCAATCTCTAGGAAAGAGGTACCTAACCAATCTCAAGTCTCAAGACAACAACTGGTAAACTACAATTTACTTTTAATTCACTTATTGTGATGGATAATAATTATGATCAATAATTGACAATTCAATTCTGTATTGATAGAGACAACCTTCAAAAAGTCATTCTGCATAGTGTGAGCTGCCTCCTTCACATAAAGCAATTTCTATAACAAGAATTATTATTTCTATTTGTAGCATTTACTAGTGTGTAGTTAGAAAATGTGTTTGCTTGAAGATAGAAAATGGGTTTCTTATCTCAAAGTTAAAAGTTAAAAATGAGGAAAAGTGTGATCTTAGCCTGCGCAAAGTTTTCAAATAACGCATGAGAGAAACCAATCAAAAGAGAAATTATGTATGATGAATATTATATCAAAGAATTATACAAAACAATATTCTAATCCGATTGGGAAATATTTTCTGTAATTTAATTTTCATATTGATTTGTGATATCCATTCTCAAGCAATATTCTGAAACTACCCTAATACAATATTCAAACAGGATTATCCTGGCAGATCTCTGGCTGCTCTTTCATTCTTATTTGTCAGGGCTTTTTTCGATTCAATACAATTTATTCATTCATTTATATACACCAAAAAGACAAGCGCATTCCTCTAATTCATTCAGACCATCTGGTATCAATCTTTCGATCTCATTTCTATATCTTGCTGCGTAATCTTCATTTCTGAGTTTTTCTATATGAAACACGCATCCTCTTGTTCCTCTCCCATATTCTACAAGAGATATTCTCTCTCTCATTTTGGCAGACACAAGAAAATGATTATAGTCACAGTTTGGTCCTCTTTGAGATCTGACATTTATAATGGATGTAACATGCCTCTTGGATATTAACACGTGATCAATCTGAGTGACTAATTCTGCTGATGGAGCCGTCCAGGTACCCATATGAATATTAATTTTTCCTTGTAAAATATGTGCTGCTTATTAATCATATCGTTTGCCATTGTGAATTCACATAATCTCATTCCATTATCATTTGTTACATGATGTAACGTATCCACTTCCCTGCAACTCCTCTCAGGAAATCCTCTTTACCAATCTGGTGCCCCGTTTCATCAACCTTGATCAAATATAGCCTAGCCATGGTCAATTAGACCATAGTCAAAATTTGATCACTCGTTCAAACATACAACTGTTCCACCAACCTCGGGATTGATCAAAGCTCCGTCGGTCATATCTGAACATGGTTAACTCTTGTAGCAGTACTTTTCTGAAGTTGGCCAACATATTTGCTGGCTTGCTATTGGCTACATCTGATTTTGATTGATGAAAATTACTGAGATATTGCAATTATTCAAATGCTAATGAATTAATAGTTATTATTAAACGAAAATCCAAATTAAATGCTGTAATATAGTAAATATGGTAGCACCCCATGATACTCAATATCAGTTCTGCTGCTTATATTCAGAGGGTAATTTGCGCTGAATGCCCTTTTTACTTTACCGACAGGCCGTCAAAAATTCAGATTACTGTATTTTTTCTGTAATTACTGTACTGATTTTTCTTCATATTCATTATTTCGGGGCGGATCCCCAAGGCCCCCTTCTTATATACGCCCATGGCACAGACATTTTGTATAGTCACACATCTATAATAATTTATAATAATATTTCAAATATGAATTTACAAATCACCATAAATTTTGACAATTTTTTTTATAAACAAAAGAACATTCCAATTCTAATGAGATACATTGGTTGATGTAAGGATTGAATAGCATAGGCCTACTGTGTAATAAAAGAGTAAAGCAAATCTTTTTCAAAATCCTCCTTTATTTCCTATACTATAATAATTTACTAATTAAAAGATTCCGACAACGAACCTAATAAAAATAACTTACTACAACTAAATCAATAGCACCAAAAACTTTGAAATTTTTCATTGCGTCAAAAATATAACCCACAAACAAGCAAGGAAATTGATCGAACCAGTCTTTTGACCGTGTTCAAATAATTTGATCGCCCGTTCGGCGGCAGTCAAAATTAACCATTGGTTTGACCGTGGTCAAACGCTACTGGTGTTGGTGGAACGAATTATTTCTGATTTGACCAGCTGATAGACTTTAACCATGTTCAAATGCCTTGACCAAGGTTGGTGAAACGGGGCATGGGCATTCAAGTCTCCAAGCACAATCAACAAATCTTTGGTACTAATTTGATCTCTTTTTCTAATTTCTCATGGAAGCTATTTTTGTCATCATCGTCAGCCTCTTCAGTTGGAGCATACGCAAATATTAATGTTATATTTCTGAATTTTCCCTTGATTCTGATACGGCACAATCTACTACCAGCTGGGTAAAAGCCTACTAATAAAAGCTTACTTGATACGCCAACCCAATATTGGCCAATTGAAGAGTTTCCTGTCCTGTCATTTCGACTATAAAAAATCTTCTTGTAACTTGGTCCATAGGGCCAGATGAAGTGTCTTTTCGGAGAGCTTTTTGCCCTGTCGACTCGTCTGAAAAACTCCATAAGGGCTAAACCACATGGAGCGTTTTAGCACTGGCGGCAGGGCAAAGAGCACAAATTATCAGCTAATAATTAGCGAATCGGAGAGCTTCCTGCCCTGCCGAATCGTCCGCCACCAATGCAAAAATGTCTGAGAAAACGCTTCATGTGGCTTGTCCCTCAATTGTGGAAGCCAATGTATCATAGATCCTCTATGAATCAACTCGTACATGAGAAGAAGGAACTATGTAAGTAACATTACAATTTCTGATGAATATTTTAATTGGCCTGAAGATCACATCGGACAGTGAGGGCACTTTGTTTTGGGCGTGTCTTTGTCGCCGGGAATTCCCCGCGCTATCTCAACCATCGATCAGCTCCACTTTGGCGGAACACCAATCCTATACTCAACTGGATAATATGCATACAATAATAATTATTCATTATTGCCACTCGAACAGGTAGCGTGATACACACCATCGCTCTCATTTCACTTTCGCACGCATGCGCCCAATATTGAACACGTTTACAGCCACTTTAACATTGCAAATAGACTGCGGCTATATTTATAGATTTGGTCCACCCACTCCTTTAAAATTAGTATCATTATTCTCGATCGACAATATTTCTGTTCATTGTTATTCAAACACGTTGAATTGGAAACATTATTATTTATTTGGTGATCAACTTGTGCCGAGCATTAAATTACACGGAAGGCAAAAACTATAAATATTCAATACTATTAGTTTGCAATTACCACAATTCTAAACCTGAATTAATCACAGGATATTATCTACACATCAGATTGTTTTTAGAAATGGTAGAGTAGGTTTCACTCGTTTGAATCCTTGATCATCTGATAAGCAAAAATGATAGTGTATATCAACATTTACCTGCCTGTTCTACTTTTGAGTTTTCTTCAAGAGAGAGCCTGTTCGAGATTCAGCTGGTAATCAGCCAATCGTAGAGCTTTCTGCCCAGCCGACTCGTCCGAGAACGCTTAAAAATGTGTGGCTTAGCCCCAATGTTCTCATAATACATATGCGTATCAGGATCAGAATGAACAAAGACATTTGCTGTATACAAAATATGAACAGATTTTTTGAATTGCTCTCGTATAATTTATACAATGGTATCCTCAAACTTGGTAGCCTGTGCAGCAGATTCTTAACATTGAAGAAATAGGTACTATACATAGTGAGGAAAACTAGATCGTAGTCTTCACGAATCAGCAACAAAATGTTTCATCTATTATCAGATCTCTGAAGTAGATTGATAGCTTCGAGCCTTTACTGGATAACTGTCTTTCCGCTTTTGAGAAAGATAAGTTTTAAGCTAGGTGTTTTTAATATTCAAGATACAAATAATCATGGTCGTTCTATTTATGTTAACAGAGTCATGGACGGAGATGGAGTACAGTACAGATCGTACTTCTATCAAGATTCGGAAAGGGAACAGTTTTGGCGAAGCCTGTTCGTCCTTTTCTGATTATCTATATTATGATTTGTGTACTATGAATTGTGAAATATTTAGAAAAATGAAATGCATATATGAATTGAGTGTGTCTGTGTGTGATCTTACCACATGACCTTGCAATTCTTCCCACGAAAAATTTATTTACTTGTAATACTTCAGGAAAATAGAACCTACTATTGATAGAGTTAACAATGTCGACGTGAACTGCACCAAGCCTCTATAAGTGTTCCAAGTATCCATGATTCACTGACTTATTCCTTGTAACACAAGTATCTGATAGAATTATTATATAACTGGGAAAAATTTGGATGTTTTGAGTATATAGTTTTCATCAATTGTAAAAATTAATTATTGTTGATTTTGCAGATTACGATAGCGCGGGGATGAGGGCCGCTGTCGGAATATTCGTGGGTTCGAATCCCACCGAGCGCTAGGTTGTTTGATCATGGAGATATCTCACCTAGAATAAAATTCTATATTTCTGTTACAATTCACGAAGAAACCAGGCTCAAGTGGGCATCATTCAACAAAAACCGGAGTCAACAGTTCATGATTAAACTATAGTTTTTTTTAGGGATTTGATAGGAATTTTATTCTGAATAGAAATGTGATTAATACGAGCTGGATCGAAAATTATTGCCACATTGATTGCATCAATCATTAATTGCGATTCAGGGAAAAATGATGAATCATTATTCATCGAGAAATAATATTCTCTATTTTATCTAACAGAAATAATAATAATAAAATAGAAGGAAATATTTGAGGATTGTCGATGTAATTGGAAAATTTGGATGAATGGTTCTAGTGCTTCCTTCAGGATGTATAAGTGGAAAAGCCGTTTTCCATCTGTAAAATCGTACAGAATGACTCACAATAACTTACAAAGAAATAACGTGTTGGCCGCCGTGATGTATTCGATTTTGCAATTCTGATAAGCCTAAGTTCAATTCATGTCATGGGTTTGTTTCTAATTGTTGAAAATTCTTTAATTGATTGAGTAGGCTACTCAAAGTATGTATGCTGTAGTCTATTGATAGGTCCATAATTTATTTATATCATTCTAATATAGGACATAACAATTTGATAAGAATTATCAAACTTGGGCATAAAATCAAATAACAATGAGAATAAACTAAGATAGGCAATAAACCTTATGTGCGACACAATAATAAGCATTATGGATGTGAAAGTAGCTAGAGGGCCAGAGAATTGCACAACCAGACTAAAAATAATAACAATTTTGAATTTTTGCAATACTTCAAAAATTATAAGAGAGTCCTTAACAGATGTATCAGAGCTGCAAAAATAAAATATAATAGCAACAGAATAAAGAATGCATCTAACAAAACTAAAATGGCCTGGAAGATTGTTCGGGAGGAAACAAATATCAAACAAGATGATAGAGAGCTAACAAAGGTATTTCCCAATAAAAATATAGATTATATTTTGAATTCTTTCAATAAACATTTTATCAACGTTTGTAGCACACTAAATCTTATTCCGGACATACACAAAGCACTAAACTATTGTAGAAAATATCCAAAATCAAATAACTTGCTCATATCTTTAGAACCAGTTACGGAAAAAGAGATAATTGAATTAGTTAAATAAATAAATTTATCTAAAACACCTGGCTGGGATGAATTTCCTCCATTCCTGCTCAGAATTTGTGTGTTATCATTAGCAAAGCCAATGGTGTCTCTGATTAATTCTTCATTTAGAAGTGGAGTGTTTCTGGACTTTCTAAAATATTCAACCGTGATACCAATATTTACGAGGGTAGGCTGATAAGTAATGCACACATGCTTGTAGAGCACAAACCAAATAACCCCCAGAAGCAAGCCTGGTGGTATGTGGAAGTTCTATTTATCCTCTACACGGCTCGTAAAACGGGCGATGAAAGCGAATTCAGTAATTACAGACCAATTGCTATTTTATCAGCATTTTCACTTTTTGTGTAGTTGAGAAGTTGATATTGTGGTAATTATTCATATTGAATGAAAAAGACTAAGAAATTGTCAAAAAACCACTGATTTATTGATAATTAGAAAGACCGTTTTCGGTTATTACACCATTGTCAATCTCTGATAAAACTCTGTCTCTCTGTTTATCAGAGATTGACAATGGTGTAATAAACGAAACCGGTCTTTCTAATTATCAATAAATCAGTGGTTTTTTTGACAATTTCTTAGTCTTTTTCATTCATTATCAGCATTTTCTAAAATTTATGAAATGGCAGCTGTTTCCAGATTAATTAAATTTTGTGACATGAACAACTTACTTCACAGTACGGTTTTCGTAAGGGCAGGAATACAACTGGGGCCATTTATGAATTCATATCAAGTCTCTCATTGGCTGTTGATGGATCGCAGTTTGTTGCCGGCATCTTCTGCGATTTATCAAAGGCATTCGAATGTGTGAATCATACTATTTTGTTGGAAAAGCTTCGCTGTTATGGTGTAGTTGGGACAGCCTTCAATTGGTTTAGCTCTTACTTGAATAATAGACAACAATGTGTGAAAGATAAAGAATCACTTAGGTCTTCTTCCTTTTCAAAAATAACGAATGGAGTGCCTCAAGGATCAATACTTGGGCCTCTATTATTCATCATCTATGTAAACGATTTCCCTGAGTCAGTTTCCCAATCAAGACTTATAATGTTTGCTGATGACACGACCGCATTAATATCAGACAAAAATCACAAAACTCTTGCTGGTAACATAAAAAAGACCTGGAAAACATAACTGATTGGCTCAAAGCAAATGGCCTCTCTCTCAACTACAGTAAAACTTATCAGATGGAATTTAGTTACAGAAGAACCAACTTGAGAAGTTTTCTCCCTCTTTATGATAATGGACTAAAAACAGCTAAATCTTTAAAATTCCTAGGAGTGACAATAGATGAGGGACTAAATTGGAAAGAACATATAAAAAATCTCACGACGAAGTTGAACCGTGCATATTATGTTATTCTCAAGCTATCTCATTCAGTTGATAGAAATACACTCATCACCGTATACTATGCCTATGTCTATTCCCACCTATGCTATGGAAATATTTTTTGGGGAAACTCGACTGACAGCTATAAAATATTTTTAATTCAAAAAAAGATCATTAGGTTGGTTTTTGGTTTAAGAGCTAGATATACATGCAAATCTATTTTTCGTGAATCGAAGATCCTCACTCTGCCTGCCATCTACATATTTCATTTGTTAATTTCATAAATTTAATTTTTGCACAGACAGACATAACTATTCTACGCGTAATCAGAGCTTGATATTATACCCTATTCACAGACATGCCTCTTACGAAAGAAATCCTTCTTATTCAGGAATAAAATTGTATAATAAGTTACCCGAGGCCATCCGTAAAATTGATTCATTGTCGCTGTTCAAAAAAACTATCAAGTCAATGTTAACTGAGAGAGTCTACTACTCAGTGGCAGAGTTTATTGTTGATAGATTTTGAGGTGGAATATATTCTATTATTATGAATAGTTCTATAACTGTGACTTGAAATGTTATTGATTTTATTTTATGATTCCATCATATATGTTATTGTATATTCTTATGTACCTATATAATGTACCTATATATTATTATATCTGACAATTTACGTATCAAACGGGAATATTCCCGGACATGATGTTATGTAATGATGAGTGATAAATAAAATAAATAAAATTGATTCCAATATTGGAAAAGACAATATCAGTACGAAGACTACGAACAATACAAATTTATGTGCTTAATAGTGCTCTATATTCATTTGAAAGCGATGTTTTGTTCTTGTGAGGTTGTAAAATATCGGAATTTGGGTAGATAAAAATCCCTAACCGAAATAGTAATAGGTCTGAAATAAAGTAACTGGCTAATATCGCCAAATAGATAATAATTAAGATTAGATAGCATCAGCTTGTTCTGGCTAAACGGTACAAAAACCTAAAAAGGATTTGAAGGAATTTGTTGCTAATAAATATATTATTATATAAAATATTTTGAAGATTGAGGTTAGGTATATGCATTCAGGGATCGGCGACCTAGAGATCGATCAAATCGAGCAACGTAGAATCTGACCAAAACCCCTTGGCAGAGCTCTATTGCAACAAAACAGTAGGCAATGTGAAAGAACACATGATCACGTGGCTAACTATTAGGTAGCATGAAACAAATATTAGTGTATAGAATATTAGCTAGCATGTAGAGAGCATAAGTAAAAAACCTAATAAAAATAATTAAGTGTATTCAGGAAATAGGAGGTACCAGGCGCATGAATACTGAATCAAATTTGCATGCACCAATAGCACAACGGCAGTTAATAGGCGGCAACTGTAGGCCAATTCAAAAATATTTCTATATATTTATATAAATGTTCTGGATTTATGTTAAAATATTGTATAGTCTATGTTATCGATATGGCTCGAAGGCAAAGAAATTATTAAACGCACAACCTAAGTAATAATTTGATATTTTTTGTACGATCTATTTGAACCTAAATGGCGGAGGACTAAGATATTCAAATTTTATGTTAATTTGAAAGTCGGAAGTAAGATTTGTAAAATTGAGAAAGGAGAACCAGCACTCGCCAGCCAAATGCCACCATGAGAGGACCCCAAATATTTTAGAGCGTAGTACCTTGCTAATAAATTGTAAAAGTTAAAGTTAGATCAAATTATTAAATTTCTTAAAAGACTTTGTGATGCTCTTGTAAAGCAGAAGTCATTTTCAATTTCAAATAAATTTATAACCCCTTGGAAGAGACGATTCCGGCTACCATATTCCAGGACCACCAGGAGTTGGATCGACATCGGCGGCTTATAAGAAGATTTTCGACATGTGAGTGATAAATATTGAATTAGTGATGGGCGCCCTAGTGCTTCGAATCTATCTAATAATCAAAGCTAGCTCGTCGAAAGGGTTTTTATTATAAATTAAGAATTTAATAAGAGAAATACTTGCGCAAGTAAAATTAGTATTAAAGGTATTTTATTGAAGAAAAAAGATAGATCAATACATTTCAGAAAATTCCATTTGGATCAAAGAAGTATAAAATCTAGGCTATTAAAACACATTCATATGGTCTTTAATTTTTGCAATATAATTTGCGATAGTTTGTTATAGCTCTAATTCACTAGATGAATGGCTCTACCTATTCCGTCAGGTGCCGAATCTTGCACCCTGAGATAAAATATATATTCAATACAAAGAAATC
This sequence comes from Nilaparvata lugens, assembly GCF_014356525.2. NCBI lineage: Eukaryota > Metazoa > Arthropoda > Insecta > Hemiptera > Delphacidae > Nilaparvata > Nilaparvata lugens. The sequence continues at coordinate 83,688,430 of NC_052504.1, forward strand.
TACTAAGTACTAGAGAATTTAATATATATATATATTTGGATTATTAGTGGCTAATTTATCAAGTTGATCTTAAAGAACCTATTTTTTAATTAAATTGTCCAAGTCGACAAGTATTAGCAAGCGCATATCGCCGCTACATGCAAAAGGATGCATATGATTTTAAGATAAAGGCACATGGTAATGATTCGTGCCATAAATCTAGAATATAAAGTTTAGCCTGTGATATTTTACTGATTTCAATTATTGTTCTATTTTTATATTATATTTTTTATCGCTCTTTATATATTTTTTGCCTCGATCTATTTTTTGCATTATTGTTTAATATATGTATCAAAATGTTTATGGTGTGCAATTTATTTTTATTCCTCAACACTATAGTATAAGTATCATATTTATATATATTTATTTTTAATGAATTACAAGAGTTATAGGGGAAGCCCATACCTAGGCCTAGAAAGATTTTTATGAGACTGAATCCTATTAAAAAACCACGACCTAATTATATAATTATATCAAATTTTTCATGCTCTACCGACTGATGCCAAGCAGGAGGCTAATCGTTATTTAAATATAAAGAATAACGTGACAAGGTCCAAAAATCTTTCTTCGGAAAATCTAAATTTTTTCCTTGTAACTCTGCAATCAGCCTTTCATAAACTCTGATTTCAATTTACTTAAAAGCCGGTTTTAAGTTGTTTTTTCAAAGAATTCTTTGCATTTTGGTTTATAAGTTTATGGGTTTAAATTCCAATCATAAGATTAACAGTTATTGCACGAGTTCAATTCTTGAAAATCCATTTTTCCAAACGCAATTTTTCCCCAAGGGGTGATGTGATCACGATTGTTATTATCGATCAATCTCTTATTTTCGATTCACAGAAGGCTAAAACACAATTTCTTCATCCCACAATAGCTTGGTCATTTTAGGAGTTTAGGGAATAACATATGACGTTATGAATATTGTTTTATCTGACAATCTTCTCTCCATATATTCTGTCCTGATATGAAAAGTCCTGGAAAACACTATGGATCAAGGAACTACTAATCTAAACCCACTTTGCATTACCGAGAACAACGATTAATACACTCTGTATTGTTGTATTTCGAGGATTATATTGTCGCGGCGGCAGATAAATAAACACTGCAGTGAGCTTATCGACTTTATTTTCCGATGATAATGAGTTTTCTTTCTTTGATTGTGTGTGGGGGTTTCCCTGGGCCCGGAAGCGCGGCGACAGTCATAGACGGATATCGGCGGTTGGTGTCGTGGGAGGGGGGAGTGTTGGTGGGGGGTTGTGTAGTGGTGGATGTGTGGAAGTGTGCGCGCCAGTCAGTCTCTCGACAACGGCCAAGGCGCGAAGGCGCCCTCCGTCCCGCGAGGACCTTGATTAGTGAGTATATTGTGAGCGTAGAACAGTGATCAAATCTGCATGGCGTTACATCACCACAACTTCACAGCCGCCCCTTTCACCGGAGGCGGCTTCTACTACGGCCCCGGCCCCGCAGGCTACCATCACCTGCCTCCGGCGCCACCTCCGCCACCGCTGGCCCGTGCCTTCCAGCCTCCTCCGCCCCCGGTCACCGCACCTCCCGCCCCTAGACACGCGCCTCCAGCCCCCAGACACGCACCTCCCGCCCCCACGACACCCCGCTACACGCGCGTCAACGCCGGTTCAGGCTCGAAGACGTCGGTGCACGCCGTCATCGACTATGACGACGACTTCGGTGACGAGGATTACTATGACGATGTGGCCGACCCTCGCCGTCGACCGCCCCAGCCGACCGTCACCCCCATCCAGGGCCCCATCCTCGTCAAGAACGGCAGTGTCCCCGTCGTGCCTCTTTACTCCTATCCCACCGTCAACAACGGATCACTCGTCCAGATACCGGTAAGTTCATTCATTTCATTCATGTAATTCGAAAATGTGTGACACATAACCTAGCTTCATTTGCGCTGTTGTATAGAAAATTTATTTATATAATAAAATAATTAATAAATTGAACAATATCATATAGGCCTACACATGAAGACAGGATATCACCAGTAACTTCTACACTCGAGATATACAGTCCATTTCCTCGCCAGTTCCAAGGTTAGTGCAAATTAATAGACTTTCTTTTGGGGCTGTCGACGTTTTCGTGAATTAAATCTTAACTGTACCCCAATCCATAGGTTTGGGGACAGGACGGGATTACCAGGAACCGTTTTAGGCTTAAGCTTGCGGTACTTTTCTGAAAATAGTGTAGTACTAAATAATTGAATACGGTAAAGAAATAAAATATTCAGTTATCAATGTTATCAACAATATATGAGGAAACAAGAAACATGATCCAAAACTTTTATTTTTGCTAATTTGAATAAATTCATATAATATATCACTTATAAATGTAATTAATAAGACGAAAAAAGAAACATGATCCAAAACTTCTCTTCTTCCTAACTTGAATAATTAGAGAGGCTATACTCCCATTTCGAATTGTTAATACACGCTTATGCACTTGAAAATACAAAAACTATACATACATTCTTAATTCCGAGATTTGAAGACTGATCTTGTAAGTCAAAGAAACTGCTAAAAAAATAAACCATGAATCATAGAACAATAATTGAATGCTTGGTTAAAATTATATTTTGAAGTTTTGAATCAATAAATCATAACTCGTGACCGTTGTGGTTTATGGAAAATCAAGAAGTGTGAAGATAAAATTTATCTATTGTGTGTACTTTATAACTAAATCCAGATTTTACACAAAGTAAGTACACGATTTACTGAATTTCATCCATTGTCTGTTATTGTATTCTCCATTGTAAACTTTTGTTGAAAATATAAATCATTAATTGATCTAGAACTATTCGGATAGAAATGAAACAGTCTGAAGTGTCTGAAATGAAGTCTTGGTAAACTTGACAAACAATCAATTTTGGTTTGAAGAGTCATGCGTAGAGACACTTGAAGGAATGTCTATTAATGAAAAATATTAACCCCTGTTATCAGCTTATTCTCACGACAACGTTAAACTTATTCAAATTCCAAGATTATTATTGTAATCCTTCAAAGTTCATCATGATTTGTGTGAGGGATAAGTTCACATATTGCTTTCGACTTACCGCTTAAAGGATGCTTGATCATTATATCCACTAATCTACTATTATAGCAATGGTACCCTTAGTCAGCTTCATAGAAGATGAAGAGTGTCCTGAACGTGAGCTTTATAAGGTGGCATCTCATTTATCTATTATCTATTTTCATATCTAGTATCTATTATATGTCAGTGTTACATTGATCCATCTGATATTGATAATCTAGAATGGCTTGTTTTTCAAATTAAAGATCTATAGATTAACTACATTTGATTAATTACTGAGAGTAAGAACAGTCAATAATGACAGATAAAGATTATCATAAACAACTTTTATAGTCTGTCTGGACCTCAATGTAAAAACAGTCTGATATTTACTTGTTTAGCATCCGTAATTGTTCAGGTGAAAGTTTGGGAGGTAGGAAAACATGATTAGTATATTGGACTCTGTCAGCGGTTGTGTACTCCTAAAAATGTTGTGCCATTTTTAGTTAGATTGTTTACTCACCCATTACATACAGACTCATCTAAATTGAGTTGAATGAACAAGTTGGTTGTGATGAGTAACTTGTGAGAGAGATCACAATTAATTCAATCTATTCTCATTGATTTTTTCCCTACAACATATCGATGATTTATCCATAATATTGAAGATACTCAGTTTTTGATAATTCCATGTAGTTTCTCAATAAGACAAATAAGACTCATCATATATGATGATTTTTTCAAATACTATAAGGCTATTCAATCATTCCATTTTCTTATAATTCCATGTAATTTCTCAATAGATAAAACTCAGTAAACCCCAACAGAGGAAAACGAATAGTTATTCCCAATGAACCTAGAATACAATCTAGAATGTATTCTAGGTACATTAGTTGAAACTAATCCACTCACATGATTTATTATAAAATCATGAATTGATTCTAATTCCAATTAACATTGATAGTTTAATTTATCTTCCCATTGGTTCACATACCATAGAAGCTCGAAGCTAGAAATATTTTTGTTCAATTTTCACCAGTAAGATTATCATTTTTGTGTATCCACAATTTAATAGAAAATAGATTCAATAAGAAGCTCGAAGCTGGAAATATTTTTGTTCGATTTTCATCAGTAAGATTATCATTAATGTTTATCCACTTTTTTAATTGAAAATAGATTCAATAATAAGCTCGAAGCTAGAAATATTTTTGTTCAATTTCCATCAGTAAATCATCAATTATGTGTACCCACTTTTTAAATGAGAATAGATTCATGTAATTGAATAACTATTCAGAGAAACAAACTCCTGTTGGATGTGGATTAATCATGACTGTGTTGAGCGGTTAACAGTAGTTGTTCTGCAATATTGACAGCTATTACTTGAGTAGCTGTGGAGCAGGTGTCTGACAGCCAGAAGCAAGCATGGAATGACTGATTTGTTGAGTGTATTATCTCAATTATTTATAATAATGACCTCATAAACTGACAGGTGTAATAAGGTGCAAATATACCTGTTGAGTGTAATGAGATACCCATTACATTTCTCACAATCATGTCATGGCGAGGTACAAAATACAATTGCTGCTTTCACGGGTTGATTACTAACATTAGGTGCACTCAGGACTCACTTCAGGTTTTCGCTAGACAAATATTATGTAATTTCGAATCCATATGGATTCTGTGAGAGATAAATTGGCAGGTATTTTCTCGGATTGCAGTACCTAAGGCTAGACTAGGGTGACGGTTAACAGAGTTGATGTGAAGTTAAGCCTGCCAGCATGCCGATGTCAAGGTTGACCAGAGGCTGTTGTCAAGGAAGCTTGTCGACATTCTGAGAGTTTCGTTGCTCTGAACCACAATACTGAACGTGCGTTTTGTCAAATATCAAGGGAACTGAAAAGCCGATTAGGTGAGAAACGGAAGTAGTTATATTTTCAAGTGGGAAAATTGACGCAGTTGACTCAGTCATGATTCACATGTGATCTGTCATAATCGTAAGATGATTCAAATATGTTATTCAGCCTCTGACTGAATTTTGATTTCACGTTTCCAATAATTGACAGCGATTTGGGAGTGTTAGTCATCAGATCAGATTATGCTTCAATTTATTCTACTACTGTTCCAGGACTTTTTGTAGTTGGTTTCCGGTCTGAAGCCTCTATACGTATTCATGCGTATACGTACTCTAGCGTATTCATGATACGCTAATATATAAATAAAAATTCAAATTTCGATATAGAATATTCGAGATAAATTCAATAATTTATTATTAAGAACTATTAAACAATGTATTTTGACTCAAATACATCCAAAACATTTATTTAAAGTACAATTTCAACAATAGGGTGACGATTTCGGTCAGACATATTGATTTCAGTTTCAATAGAGTCTGTAGAATAAAAACGATTTCAAGTTGGGATGAATTTGAACTCTCTATCAAAAATAATCTTCAATGTTCAGTAACCTACTCATTCATTTAATCGTCACGATTCAATATAGGAGTTATCAATTTCCTTCTGACAAGAACAAGATTGATCTCTGTTCTTGAGCTCCACAAAGTGAACGCAAAAAGAGTAGAGTTTATAAACTTCAGATTTTTTTAGAAATATAAAAAATGCGTATCGATTAGAATCAGATTCTATACTTCCTATTTCAGTGCAAGAAATCATAGATAAACTTAATCTCCTGATGTTTTCTATGATCTGATGTCTTTGATGTAAGTTATGACCAGTCTTTATATTCAATCTATTGCCCAATTATTTAGCAATTATCGGCAATTTAACAATTTATTGGCAATTATTTAGCCCAATAAGAAACGGTACTGCTTTGACCTGCTGTCTCATTTGTGTTAATATCTATTCATTTAGATAATAAGTAGTTAATATCATAGATATTCATAACTTAATATCATTCTATACTAGTGGACAACAGAGTAGTACCTAACAAAAATTTAATCAAGTTTATTCAGAGACAAGGCTCCTACAGCTTCAGTACAAGATGATCAATATTATTGTCAGACTTCATTGTATAGTTCAGATTATAGCCGACAACCAATAAATTACCAGGTGTGGTTTGGCACAGGTAGGAAACGAAAGTGTATCAAACGGTCTATTTATTAATGGAGCAAGACTGTAATTACGAACAAGACAGATAAATTGGAATTTGATGTTGATTTAGAATTGAGGAAGCTGATTGGCCAAACTTCCGAAGGGCCAGTCTGCGTTTCGGTACAGGGTCAAGGACTACCCTGGCTGCCTGGTTGCCTGGTTGCCTGGCTGCCTGGTTGCCGACTAGTTATGATTACTATTTGGCCGTATATACTGGCTACTGGGTGGATTTGTTTCGCTTGGGGTGTGTCCAATGTTTAGTTCGACTCCACGCCATGGAGGTTGATTCCATGATTGTTTTTGAATATCTTGCATGATTTGATTATGTATTCCTCTAAGGATTGATAGTTATCATTGGAATAGCTACGTCAATCCTATCATATTGAGCGATCAATTTCTGTATTTTTATATATGGTTATTTATATTTATAATTATCTGGATATCGAAAACGGATCAACGGATCTCGAAAACGGCTCTAACGATTTTCACAAAATTTGGAACATAGTAGGGTTTATGATATAAAAATTCGATTGCACTAGGTCTTATCCTTGGGAAAACTCGCTGAACGACATTAAAAGGATAATTCATCCTTGGCTGAAACAGCTGTGGATGGTACAAAAGTAAGATTTAGAGAATTTTTAGAGAATTGTGTTTTGTTTATCAATAAATAAAAATAACGAGCGAAGCTCGGTGCCCCGGTGCTCGGTTATTATATATACTTTCATGATATTATAATAGACGTGAGTCTATAATAATATAGACGTGAGTTATAATATAAATTCGTAACTTTCTTGCTACCATTCGTTTTATTTTTTGATTTGAAAAAATAATATCTTCCAGTCTCCGTCTATCTACATGTTTAACATGTTTATCTACATGTTTAAGCATTAAATTTAAAAATTGATGGAAGTGATATGAAAATAAGTGAAAGTAATATGAAAATCAATGAAACTAATCGTATTCACGTGCCCTTGATATTTAGATAGCTCTCATTCTTCGAAACTTTTACCAATACTATCAATAGAAAGAGTCAAGTATTTGAACATTGAGGGCTGTAACCCCTCTTCTCCCAACCTCTTCAAAAGACATACACTTCCTCCATTCACTTTAAAAAAATTGTTTCCAATGATCATTATCCTATGTATTCATAAAATAAGTGTTTTCACACATAATACAGTGTCCATAGAAAGAGCAATCCTAATAACACCAAGACTACAAGTTTTGTATATGACAGGACTGCAAGACTTCAGCCTCATGTAAACTTAATGCTAAAATGAGTAGAAATTGTATTTCAAAACATTATCATTTTTTTGAAGGAGTCATTCAATTGTGTGTTGTGAAAAGCCTAACAAACCTTGCTTGCTTCTATGCTTTATGTGATACTTTGGTGCTATCATATTGACCCAATCAGTAAGTGAAGAAATTTCAGAAGTTACAATCATATTATAAACTTCAATAACACCAGTTAAACTTTGGCTCAGTGATAGAATCATTAATTACAGAATCATTATTCTTTACAGCATCGAGTGTATCTTATTCATCAGAAAGCTCCCAGAAAATGGCAGTAGAATGACGGTCACGATTATTGGAAGAAAGACTTAAAATCAACATGTCTTTTGCATAATAATGTGATAACGTATTCGAGCTATCAGTGAGAATATCTTGGTGGGAAAATACTGAATATGCCAAAGCAAAGACATTCTATTGAACCAGCAAAGTGATGTCTGCAATAGCTCAACACCTATCATGAGTAGTAATATTTCTTCCATGCTTCTTTTAGCTTGGCTAAATATGTGAATTGAATAATTTATTAATTTTATTGATTGCGTAGTTGATGCACTTTTCTCGAAGTTGAGCGTTTTTCATTAACACAACAAAAGGTGGGTAGCTATATAAACCCAATTTCATTCATTGGCTGAATATGTTTTGCCTTCTATTTTTCCGTATATCTATTTTATAATCTCAGATAAACTCATCTCGAATTTTGTATGAATTATTCAATTATTGTATGTTACTATCTTCTCTTGAAATTCAGGTTAATACACTGCACTACAAGAGAGCTATTTTTTATTTTCTCGTTTCGTCGTTTGTTATGATTTTGATTAAAGTTCAATAGATATGTATATTTTTTATAAATAACTAGCTATTGACATTAGATAATATTATCTTCAAAAAATTGAGACTGGTGAAAAAATGAATTATGACATCATCATCGTCATGAATTAGGCTTTTCAAGCCTGTTCCGGCGTCCATCTCTTCCTCGGTCTACCAATACTTCTTCTGCCTATTGGCTTGTGGAGTAGGGCATTCAATGGGTCTTCAGGCATTCTAAGGACATGATCTGACCACTTATTTCTATATGTTTTTATCAAACTCAACACTGATTGAACATCACATTCTCTTCTTATATTTTCATTCCGAATCCGATCCTCTCTTGAATTATGACATCAAAAACAAAATTCCACTTCAGAATAATAATTGTGAATATTGAAGACCAAGCTGGGAAAGTCTAAGGGCTAAGGTCTCAGCAATTACCATGGTGCAGGATATTTTCTGGTTGTGCGTACATGAATTCATTTGCGTATTAAACCTCGGCTTGCTCTTGAAAATCATAAATCAAGTCAATTTGAATGGTCACAGTCATTAATTCTCCCTCACCGGCAGTTAGAATTCATACTGTACTGGGAGAAAATCCGTAGAGGCTTGAATTATGCGATATCTAGCAGAGACTACGTATTACTTTAGCTCTAGAAAATGTCAAGGAAGCCAGAATCGTTCCAGTTGAACAAAGAATCAGTTTGTGTAGCAGAGCGAATTAGCCGATGCTTATCAGAGAGAAACAGCGAACACATCTAGGAAGAGATGATAACTTACTTTGAGTTAACATTTCGAAACTTTGTCGACTGACCTGAGTAACGGTCAAGTTCGATGTTCGATATTGTTTACGCCTTGATCTGTCTCATTGCGGCCTTGATATGTTTGTCATTGAATGAAGTTTATGATGGAACGGTTTGATGGATTACATGCGAACTGTTTTCTGTACACTGATAGAAAATCAGGAAATATTAAATTTACATTTTTTAACAACTAGTTGAGGTGTTTGGACCTAGATTCGACCCTGGAGCACTGTGACAGCTGGCAGATGATACTAATTTATAAATTACAGCGAACATCGTCGTGATGTTTCGGGAATGTTTCTTGACTAGAAATTTATCTCACATTCAAAAACTGAATACACTTTCCATCGATCTGAGGATACCCCGACTATTCTTTTGAGACTGAATTGATTCAGTTAGTCACTTCCAAGGTGAATGTCTCCTGCCATTTCTCTATTCCATTGTATTGTAATAGTAACAGTGAACATGAATGTAAAACGGGAGCAGACTTACAAAATAAAACGGAAAAACTGAAGAAAAGACATGGAGGAAATTGAAAATGTAGGCTACCTTATAAAATAGTTGGATGAGACAGAGAAAAATTTGAGGTCATCAAAATTAGTATCCACGAAGAAAGAGGAAACAAAATCAGTAATATTTCATACCGTAATAAAATGGAAATTTTATACCTTATAAATCTTATACTTCTTTGGAAATGTTATAATGTACCTTGAAGGCAACAAATTCTAGTCAAGTTCTTATTGGAATTACTCGTATAGAAGTCTCATCTCATACACCTTCTATTATTGAATTTGAAACATCCATATCGGATTTCATCAAATTGACTTCCACTTGCGAATTTAAATTTCTTTCTTAAAGCTTTAAAATGATCTGCTTTTCAAATTATTTTCATAAGTGAAATAAGTGATAGTGAAGAGAATATACGATTTACAAGAATTATGGAGAATTATCTGAAAAATTTTATTAATAGCTTCTACTTGTATGAACGTGTGGTTATGACAGCACTTACACAAGTTGTATGACAAGCATCCTTAGCTAACTCTTCAGCGACAACAATTTCATAACTCAATGCATTTGCAGTATCAATATTGATTCTACTTAAAATACTTCTCTGGTGAGTTTGGCTTCTCACTCTCAACACCTGGTTCTTCCCACTGATCATAATCATCTTATCTCTTCTCTCACTCTATGCATCTATTTCTCTCATTATTTTCACTTTCATCATTCCGCAAACTTGGATTCTCAAGTTACTGCAGCAATTCAGGTTATCACTCGTTTCTTATCGTACGAATTTTTGGCGGAATTGATTAATAATTGAAGATGTGTTCTCTAGTTTTCTTAATTAATTAATTTGATTGGGCGAGTGTTCAAGCTTGAGCAAAATTTAATAAAGAAGATTACGTGAAAAAAATAAAAAATGTATTCCGTATAAGTGTTTAATCAACAAACGATGGTTTAGAAGATGAATACTGTATAAAACTTCTGTTGAAAAAATCGCCAATATTTTTCTAGAAGGCCAGGTGTAATTGACTGTAACCTAATAGATATTTCCTTTGCTACCGGTCTTACAAGATTGCTGGTTCAAACTAATCATGCATTCCTGGAATGTCGCTGTGATAAATTGGTACAAGGTAGCCGAAGAATGCATTCAGCTTAATAGTTTGGCATTTTAAGATTATCTTACATGTGTTTCTTATCAATTTATTTTAAAGTTTTCGTTACGGAAATTCCGTTTTCGTTAACGGAGTAATTATTGTTTGTTCTTCAATAATATTCTGAGTTCTCCTCAATTAACAAGTAAAACATAATTGAAAAAAATAGCTTCTAAAGACAAATTTACTCAACCATATTCTTGCATTTAATAAATACGTTACCCGGAAACTGTAAAGTAAATTTCCCCTATATATACTCTTACACAAGTACAAAAATACCTTGATTGAAATCTAAGATTGATGATGTATGAAAAAAAGATATCGTATAAAACCATTTTACTACAATCACAACGTTTTTCACACATCAGTTTCCTATTTTACGATATTAATTATCATTCCTATCACTCATAATCTTCCATGAATCATAAAATACTGCGCTTATTGGATATCCTACTACCACTACTCGGGTGAAGTGGATCTACTTACCATATTAATCGTGTAAAAATGTAAACCAAATGCATAATAATGTTAAAATATCGTTTCTCAAATTAAAATAGACCTCAATGTCTATTGTATTCTATCCCATGACGATTTCAAAATTTGTCAGATCATGAGATCCTTCTTCAAGTTATTCAAATCTAAAATAAAACTAGTCAAGAACAATAAGTGAGATGAAATGCTGGTTCAGAGAGGAAAGAAATATGTGGAGAACAAGTTTATTGGCTTTTTCTGCAATACGTAATTTTTCTAGTGTTTTTTTTACGAAGCTGTTCACCTCAATTAGAAGATGTCTGTTGTATACTAGGTCAGCTTCGTCTGGCTGCAATGGGTGAAGGGCATTATGATCATCTCTCTGTTTATATCTACATTATTTTGAGTCAAGATGTAACTACGACTCTTTCCAAGATAGGCCTATCATGTACTGTGGCTACTAAAACATCCAAGAAAGTTAATTTGTGTAACGCAAAACTCCTTATTAAAGCTACTGGCTTCAAAGTTGGGTAATAGGTCTCCATTTCAGAAATATACTACAATCAACAGTTACAACAACTTCAGAGTCTGCCATTCCGTTCTCAGGCTATCAATCTTGTTAATCAAAGCCACATTTCTAGACTTATTATTTTCATTACATGTGGTGAACATCTTTCATCTCTTCAGTCTAGACTTATGTAATCATAAGTGAGTACAAAAATTCATCATCCTCTCAAAGGTTGAAGGATTATTAGAAAGTAGACCGCTTTTCTAACGACCATACTGAGGACAAAGTACAGGTCATACTTCATACACCACAATGAAGCTCAAGATCTCAATAACGTTCCTCTATGGCTGTGAAAAGATTCACATAATTTTACATGAGTTATCGTGAAAATATTATGAAGACTAAACTTCCTCTTGCTCCTGTGATAAGTATTGAGGAAATTCTAATTACTTTTTTTCCAAATAATATGATATATTTTTTCTGTTTGTTGTATTATATAGTCATTGATCATTCTGAGCTATTTTCAAGTATTATAAGCTACTCAGATTTCACTCAATTTTTGTCAATAATAATTTCATTTGTTGCTGCTTTTTAATGTTATCAATCATTGGGAAATGATTGGTGTTTCAAAAAATAAAATATTAACAGGCTTTTGGACCTCTGTGCAAGAGGGCTGTTCATATTTTCAACATAATATATCATTTTATGAACTGGATGATTGAACTATTTTCATAAGAATTTAAAAATAACTATCAGGACTCGAAATTATTAAGAGAAAGTATTGAAGCCACCGCTGCTTAACATTCATCAGAAAATTGAATAATTCGCAACTTACATTCAATGAATTTTGAAAGAATATGCTAGACCACTGCATCATCCAAGGTAGTTCCACAGTGTCAATGCTCCCAATGTCAAAACCAAGAATTCTTTAAAATGGTTGACAGTCCTCATGAGGCCAAGTGAACGGCCACATCATTATCACTGTTAGCTCAGTTCTTGAATTATTCAGTCTATGTGAACCATAAACCAATCAAGCACTTCATGCATAAGTTCAAGGTTCCCATAAACAATGGGAATTCCAGAAGCTGGAACCATTTCATAAAATTGCTCAAACATTCTCCATAAAGTGAAGGTGGTAAACTGTTAACTCTTGTTATTGTAAACTGTATGGTTATGATACAGCGATGCCAGTCAACGATGACTGGACGAAATGGCTTGTTATCATTATTCGACATGGCACCTTGATTTGACTGCTGAGTCTTGACGAGCAGTCCTTTTTTGGCCAGTTTATCGGCGCCTCTAATCTAGATCTATCTCAAATGATTGAAGCCATACAATTAAGGTTAACAATAGAAGCAGGCAGCAATTATTGACGCTTAGCGTGCGCCGTATCAAGAGCAGCCCTCCGTCCATCTAGAAAGTGCAAATTCAAGGACAAGCTTGCAAAAAAAGGATGGAGATTCAGAAGTTGAATGATGTACAGTTTATTTTGCGCTATGCAAAATCGTCATGGTGTCAAGTGAAGTGCTCAGGGAATGATGAATCATTTTATGAGACGAGTTCATCTACTGACTTCTGATCATTGACTAAGATATATGGAATCATTTATTTTATTGTCTGAATATTATTTTCTATTTATAGATTTTTTAAATTTATTTCATTCGTATAAAAAATCTGGAGCTGACTTCTGATCATGGACTATGACATCTCTCATTATCTTTCTCATTGCCGATTTATTCTATCAATAATTTATATCAATTCTACAGCTATTCAAATAGCTATTTGGATTGTTCGACAAGTTGATTTTCTCTGTTTTTCATCTCCCTCATTTCATTCTGTATTTTTGATTCATCACGTATTTTAGCATTCTAGCCTATTTGAAATTTATCATTTTCAATTTTATCAATCACTAATATCAGTAGATTACCGTTCTTCTACGTATTTGCCAAATAATAATGATCAATATGCAGTCCAACCTTCCAAGTACCAAATCTTGAATACAGAAAATTATCGGTGTAATTTGACTAATATGGTAGTTTGAAAATCAGGACAAAATCTGAATACTTCATGACAATATATATTCAAGTATAATTCAATAAAAGATTCCTTATTTTCGTGGATGCGGACGAAGATGAAGATGATTTCAAGCGTGAAATGAAGTTCAAAAATGATCTTTTCTCATGCCCTAAACAAACTCACTCTATAGTAATTTCTAATCTCTCATAGAGTGAGCAATATTCCATGAAGCAGATTGCAAAACTGCATTAGTTCAGTGGAGTGATGTAGCCTACTATTTACATTATGTTTACAGCCTCGGGGTGTTACTAAAGCTGACATAGAGGTAGTCTACTGTAGTAGTACGGTACTTCCAGCATCAGTAGTTGTCGAACGTTAGTTATCTCGGAAGCCGGACCCAACAATCATTAGCGTGCGGGGATCGCCGATGAAGTTCTGTACGACTGATGATGATGATGACCTTCCCTGCGTTCTTCTTTTTCCACTTCTTTCTTCTTCTTCTTCTTTTTCATCGTCTTCTTCCAATCATCGCCCATCGACTGTCTACCGTTGCTGAATAATATTGACTCGTCCTCTTACTCCTCCTCCTCCTCCTCCAGCCAGGACTGGGTCACCACTTTCACTTTCGACTACTCAAACAATAATTTGAGATGGCCGCGTGCGCGCGCGCAATAATCGCGACCCGCGCACTCACACACACACACATGCTGCTAAGCAAACAAATCATCGTCCTACTAATGGCCCGATTACGGAGACCTGCGACCGCAAATTATCTCCACATCTACTATTCAATACCGCGGCAGCAGTTTGTGGAATCCCATTCACGAAATTTGCTGATAAAAAAGGCATTGACGGTCAAGGACTGGCTTCAAATTGAATCGATTGCATTACTGTGAAGTGAGTAGTTGGCTAGTTTTCGATATATAACCATTGAGAACTCAATTAAATTATTAAATAAAATGATTTTATCATGGTAAGAATCTGATTCTTGGAATTGAATATGTAATTTGCTCAAAAAATGTAATAGATTCATGAAATTAAAAATTTATAAACTCATCGCAATCTAAACTGTACCAGAGATATTCTCGATCAGACAGACGAGAGCAGTCTCATTGGGGAAAAATGTCTAGTCTATGTAAAATACCAAGTTACCTCAAAATTGTATGCGTTTGGTTTGTATAGAGAACTATCAATTAAATAATAAAAGAAATTAAAATGATATAATTAAAGAATCATCTATATCCTGCCTGAATCAGGTCTGGTGTCAGAGTTCTATATTGATTACATGTCTATGACGTATCTACAGTTCTTGATTGATGACAGATTACAGGGTCTCTGACGTAATTTGAAGTTAACTTTAAAAACTCGAGAGTGATCTGAAAAAAATATCTGTTATATACGGGGGAACGAGCCCGGAATTTTTCGGGTTATAAAAGCCAACAATCAACCTTTCAGCTACAGCTACGAAACACCGTTAAATATGTTGATAGAGACCAGAACCAGAGAGAATAAGAACAAACCACTTATTCTATTCTTCTCTCTCAAAGTCATGGGGGAGTTTCCCATCTATAATGAGACCAAAAGCACACATAATTTATGTTCAAACAATATCAATCTGAGAAGGAAGACATAAATGATCCGTGCAATACTCTATAATGCATTTGAGCTGCTATGCTCTATACTTATTAATCGAGAGTATATTTCATGATTACTCTTCAATGAGGAACTTTTTCAGGGTTGAGAAGCAACTCTGCATGGTGTTAGTTAAGAAATATATTGATGAAAAATTTCCCATTGAAGAAACAGATAACAAGGAAAATCAATTAATTCCTTGTTGTTTAAAATTCTTGTTGGCTACACTTTCATCTTTGTTGATCACTGAAACTTCCTCTTAATCAGTTCTCAAGCATTTTTTAACACTGAGTATATTCTGTTTTATCAAGACCCATCGATACCGGCTGGAGATTTCAAATCCAGTATTTGGAAATATTACATTCGAACATGAAAATGTGCAGAAGTAGATAAGTGAACACCTGAAGATATACAGGTAGCTCATTAACACTCATTCTATAGAACTCGCATACTTAAAAAGTTGGTTCACGAATGGATACTGGTCAGATCTTCAATCCTTATAAGGGCATGATGGAGGGACAAGAATTTTTTGTTGATTGATTGCCTGAAAGCAAATGTCAAACAGCTATCGAAGCACTGCAAATGATCACATTACCTTCGAATTTCTAGCAACAATACAATTTATTCAAGTATTCAATTCCTGCTTATTCTTCAATATAACTTAGAACTTATAACTAATTTCCAATTCATTGATTATACGATAGAGTTCAGAGTTGAAATTGTATAATGCTCTCTTCACTCTATGGTTATACTATTGGAAATGTATCAATATTCTAACATTTTGATGAGATCTCACATGATCTTACATGAGTTCAGAGTCAATCTATGTTACAGCAACTCACAAAAATAGTGTTTGGTCTAAAAAGTTTTTTTCAATATTATTTTCTCGAATCAATTTTGTAAAGCGTTTTTGTAGTTTTTGAGCAAATAAGATTCATTCATTCAATATTATTGATCCTTATTTCTATTCCTACAGAGAAAATTGAGATATCACAATATTGTACAATCTGTAAAAAACTGCTATAATCACTTATAATACAATTGACATAATACTTTATCAATATAGATCATAATAACATTAAAAATTCTGCTTTAAAATGTACCGTATTCTCGTACCAACCTCCCAATCTCGTTAACAGATTTCCTTCCATTCTATCTAACTTCATGAAATGCTTGAGCACGGAGTACAGAATAATGTGAATTCACTTTGTTATTTTGTATTTCTTCATCAACTTTGTACTTTGTACTTGTGCTTACTTTGTATTTGATTTTTATTTCTTTCTTGAGCTCTTCTCAGAGAACGGGTTCTTGAGCCTGTTCTTGAGCTAAAGTGAAAAATTCAACCTTTGAATCATCATCATCTAGAAGACTTAATATAATATTTCTATATAATTTCCATCTTCAAAATCAAAATCGCTATTCTCATTCCAAATTCACACATTTCTCTCTTACTGAATACTTTCAATCCATGACCTGCCTCGCAAGTAACATGATTCTGTCGAGGAAGAAGCCGATACTGTCAAACGACGCGTTGGTAAAGCGGTGTTATTAACCGTAACCTTGCCTGGAAGAAGATCGGATTATTGTCTGTAATTGTGAGAGTGTGTATTAACGAGAGAACTCATGTGTGTGTGTTCATCAGCGGTGATTTAATCTGTTAAAATCTCACGAGATCGGAGCTGACCCACATTCATAGACGCCCTAACATACAGATCGTGATGGCATAATGCACACTACTGCTGCTGTGCCCTTGTGATATGCGTGAACCTCCGCACTCCGCATCACCAATTTACATAATCAGGAGTGTTTAGCATTCTTTTATCAATTTCAATGCACTCCACACCATGTCTATGTCTACTCATTACGTCACCTGTCGTAGACTGATAGGAGTTTGGTTCGATGAAAAACAAAATATCGATATGTTTATCTTGTAGAAGGGATTAGATGCAATAAAATGAAAATAAAGATGTCAAAATTCATTCATTCCATTCATCAGAATCTGAGTCTGCCATTTTGCAACAAGTATTCGAATAATTAATATACGAGTAACATTATAGACATACTGAAAAATAGAAATGTGCAATGTAGCTGCAGGTTTGAGACTGAGACCGTAAACGTAATTCTTATCTTGAACTCTGCTAAACTTGGAAATTGATGAAAAATTGCATTAATTCAAATACTAATCGATGAATAGTTTATTACCAAACGAAAATCCAAAGGTAAATGCTGTAAACTCTGCTAAACTTGTAAATGGTACATTTTCAATAATATGGAATATGGAATGCAGTGCACTATCACCGATGATATTCATGCTTGGTTCAGTACAAACTTCTGTTAACTAAGAGTTCAATATTTGGAGTACGGTGTCAGAAAAGTGAATTCAAAGTGATCCAATTGAAAACAAAGAGAACTCCTGTTTCTCCAAACCTGAGTACTTGTCGTGTTTCTAAATATTCCACCCTTAAGTCTGGCTTAATATTGTCGATGGACTCAAATGAATTGCTATGATAGTTGTTATTGATAGGTGAACAATTTATTTTAATCAATGCGTCATATTTTATTTGTGGTATTTATTTTTAGCAGGTGCTTGAATGTTCCTGTTCAATTTTAGTTGGCTTCAAAGATAGCAAGGCCGTGTGCGATACAGTACTACTCACTTATGCACTTGCACCTTCCAATCTCTGCCTACTACTATAATTCAAGCGGACATTTTTAGATCATGGCCTTTTGTTCTTTGTTCTGTTCTCCGAAGAGAACGTGCATATTCTAGCTATGGGATTGAAGAGGTTTGTAATTAACAAAATCACAATGATCAAGTCAATCAAAGAGCAAAATAATTTTGAGATGTTTGCTAAATTACTTTTTCTCCATCATTGGATACAATAGTTGTCATCGATTATTTCACGTTTTCAAGGAAACTTATCAGCAGGGAACTGAAGAATTTTGTTCCCAAGTAGGTCATAAATTATAGCGTTCTGAAATTTTAGATGGACCAAGTATCTGTGAGTCAGCAAGTTACAAATTCTATGCAGAAGTTCAATTTCGAATTTCAGAAACTGGGCTGATATATTGGCTTATCTCAATTGGGCTGGGCTATAGATCCCAGTTTCAAAATTGTAATCTCATTCATTATATAAGAAAGATTATATTCTCTGTAGGCTTTGCCAAATTAAAATCTTTCCAATTCACCATTTGTGAGTTTATCATTTTTAGTGAATGAAAAACTCTGCAAGAATTTGAACCCGGAATCAGAGAGAAATTGTGCACATTCGATTTCCATTTATCTAAACTTGTTCAACTAATATGAAACAAACTATCCAGACATGCAGATAAAATTAAATAGTGTACTCTCTTTCCAGCAAAAAAGTTGAAGAGGCTGCCACCTAGTGTGTGTGCCTGGCAAAAATATAATTTGCAAAGGTTACTCGTGTGTCACGTGACCTTCCATCTTATATAGTTCGCTATTAATTCTCACTTCGCAAAAAAACAGACGTGCGCAAGTAACATTATAACTGCAGAATGCCGTTAAATGAGAGTAGGAGGTGTGGTGAAGAGAGAGACCGCGATAACGGGGGTCCAGAGTGCGATGAAAAAGGACAGATTATGATTGTTTGTTATATGTTGGGTTATGAGGAGTGGGTGGGCTGGAGGAAGAGGGATGATGATGGGAGGTAGAGAGGGTAATTTTTATAGACTTGCTGAGCAAGGTGGAGGCTGCAGAACGGTAACGGAGCAAACCATTAGTTTTGTTGAAGGTGAAGATTGAATCGACATTGACTTGATGTGTGGTGTTTCAACGGCAACAATCTACAGTGCAGAACAATAGACTATTCACAATTCGCGACTATCCTGATCTGTTTCGAAGCGACGCTTTTCAATGAAAAATTGATTTTCACAGTCGTATCACAGGAATCATAGCTATACTAGAAAAAATAACCTGAGAATCAACAGGATATTCATAGGAGACATATGTATTGTAACTTAATTCCAAATGCGGAAATGTGAAACAGAATTGTTACTCTGATGGTTGTTCTGAATATATGAGCATTTTCAAGGCATGATATTGGTCAAGTAGAATTTTATTGACTGAAAGTAACCATTGTTCCAATAAGAGATCCATTCCAATCAACGTTCAAGTGAAGCCTTCAATATTAAGGCCTTCAAGAATCAGTGACAAATCGCTCAAGAAATTATTACACTACAATATGAACACAACATGATGAATATGTAACACTGAAATACACCACAATATAATTCTACACCCTACACTACAATATGAATATTATTACACTTCAATGTGCATGAAAACTTATATCACAAAGCTCCAATATCGATGTATAGATCTCAAACAAAGCACATGATCTTTGGAATAGAACTGCGTGAAGAATATAGATGATGAATTTTTAATACAGTTTTATCTCTCCTGAAGAACATCCAGCGATTTATTGACTTAATAAAACCCAGAATATTGATCCAGTGATAGAGCAAAATTGTAAATCCAGTCATCCAGTTTGATTTTGTTCATTTATTCAGAAAACAAAATGGTAATGTCTCTTAAAGCCACGCTCCATTACTACATCCCAGCAACATGACTAGAGATCGAATTAGATAGATAGATAGATAAATGTCTTTCATTTTCACTTTACATAACATTACAAAAAGTGATCTTACTTTTTTTTTAATTACGGGATCTTGTAGAAATGGAAACGGTCTACAACATTGAAACTCAGCAGTTTCTTCGTTTCAAATGAGCAGTTTCGAAGGAGTTCAATTCATGTGATTGGGATTTTGATATCTGGCATAACTGGTTGAATTTTGATTCCGAAAATACGAACGGATGCATTTCCATTAGAAGACTGCTCGAGATAGCAGGACTGGAGTTGGATACAGTTCTTGATTGTACAATAGAAGCTTTGCAGAAAGATAAAGGTCAGGCGAGAGTATTTGAAAAATACACATAGAGTGGCCTTGAACAGTTTTATCATCCGTTGATACATTTCACCGTCACGCTTTCAGTTGGATGTTGGCTGCCAGTCGAGCTCAAGACTCGAGACACCTGGTGATCGGCCTACCTTCCTTTCCGACTCCGCGAGCCCCGCGCGCGACTGCCACATGAGTAATAGACCGGTTCTTACGTTTTGCGTCGAGCTCTGTGACACGTGCTGTGCACAATATCAACTCCACTTTTTTAGATAGAGCTCTTGAATCAATGAGTAACGAGTATTACCTATTCTATCGATAGATAATTGAGAAATAAATAAATATGAAATAAGTGTCTCAGCGTCAAATTGATGAAAAAAAAGTTGACGAGGAAAGCCACGAAATTGCCCAACATAAAAATGTACCACGAAACTGAATATAAAAATATACAAGTCCCGTATAGGAGGTGTAACCTTATTGTTACTTACATTCATTTCAAACCCCCCTATCTGATTGAATATAGCCTGTTAGCCCGTTCTCAAAAGATTCGTATTCTAGTGATTGTTACTAAATTAGTGTTATACAAACCACTCACTGACACAGACGACGATAATAAATGAATGGAATTTGAATAAGGAAAGAATAATAATCTCTGAACCATTAATAGCACAAGCTTGTCTTATTTTTTCTCTCCCTATCATTTCAATGATGTACTGTATTTATTGTATGAATCAATAAAGGTAAGCTATAAAGAAATAACCTTGAATTGTTACACTCAAAACACACACAATCGAATAGTACTTAAAAGCTTCCCATGTCTATTACGGTGTGTGATCATCTTACAGTCGAAAGTTCCTTTATTGAGGAGCTCTTCATTTGCAAAACAAACCTCTGGTTTCAATTATATGACGTTAAAAACTGATAAAAACCACATTGTTGGATTTGGAGGAAATTGTGATTGACAATCCCCTCTTCCACAATAAAGGATTTGACTTACACTTTGAACTCTGTTGTTGAATATTGGAATGTCTGGAACCTACCCTGGTAGAGGGCAATAATCATCCTAAACTAAAATCCGAGTTTTTCAAAGTAGACAAATCCTGGAATGGATCATTATATTGAACATTTCAACAGCCTATTCCTCAACAAAAATCGACCATAGTTTATTCTAAGCTCACAATTCTGAGTACTACTCCAAGAGCAGTATGCAGACTGATATGAATTTCTCTAAGCAATTGAAGTGTGTTACTCAGAATTTTAAGAACTGGGAATCAGATAGTTTTGATAGCTTATTCAAAGCCCAAGAGCTTCTTGATATTATTGCTTATGCATAATATTCAAATTCAGTATAGGTCTACAGGTAAGGAAAGCAAGAGAAAATGTTTTAGTTATTCAATATTACCTCAGAATTTAACTTCAATTACTCTACTTTTCAATCAAACTAGATGTGATTTACATTCGAATCCGTCAATCTCACGTCATAGTAGTATGATGAATTAGGTATCACAAGGAGGATAATGAAGGAAGGCAGTAATGGAAAAATCTCAATACCAATCAGCAATCGATATACTGAGGAGTTTTACTCATTTTCTTTTGAAACGCATGAAGAAGTGGTCTTGTTAAAATAGTTTCTATAGGAAGCACAACACTTACTGGTTCTGACTGTTCGAAGTAGAATGTGGCTAGAATAGATTCTTCAAACGCAATAAAATAACTTTTTCATTCATAATAATTAACTTGTAACCTTCGTTATGTTGTCACGCTACGTACAATTATCATTGCAAGCTTTTCAACTTAATCCAGGCTAGAGTTAGAGTGGAAGAAAACTCTAGCAGTCGGTTATTTATTGAGTATTATGGACATGACGATTTGTTGTGAATACACTTTATGATATAAAATTATTAACTTCCCTTGATACAAACCTTTTCACAAAATCATTCGTGATAATTTGGATTACAAATCTCTCAATTATGAATTCAAGGATCATAAATAGGTTCAAAATGATTTGAATATCGTCATTTCACTTGAAAATCTAAAACTCGCTTGAATGCTTCGGAAACCCTTCAGTCACCTTGACTGGAAACTCGAATCCTGAATGCATGGGTAATTTTACCCAAGTTTTCTTTCAAAGTGCTAATATTTCCTCCATTGTGAATGAATAAATAGATATTGGAATTTGATTGCTGAAACGTGAATTTCCTGATCGTTTGAGATAGTAATGCAGTGGTAAGTTCCAATCAGATTATCCAAGCCAACTTCCACACATTTTATTACATTTCTTACAGCAATAAATTCTTCTGTTAATAGTTTATTTACTTTCAAGGCTTGCATGGTAATCATGTAGATTTATCTAGACATCTTGAAATATCTCTCATCTACTATTCTACAGTTTGTAATACTTGTAATATTATGTGCTATGATGATTTCAAGAGATCAATTTCTAACTACTCAATCATTCAGTTACAAGTTTCCTTGAGATAAAACTGGATAAGACGAACAAGCCTACTAAAGAATCTTTACTCATCGGCTCATTCAGATGATTTTTTCCTGTTCAGATTCCTCTTCTCGAATCTCGAATATACAAAATGAATTTTATGTATTTTATTGTTGAGTAGAAGATAGTATAGAAAGTAGAGAAGAAGTAATCTATCTATTCCAATCAATTGATCATTCTCTAGTTTTACGTACAGTCAAATCCGTGATTTTGTATTTTCTGATAATCTTGTTGTTTACATGTTATGTGCTTCAAATAATAATAATTCTTCTCATTTTCTATTTGCACTTATGATCGAGATTCAAAATTGATCAATGAAATTCTTACATTGATACTGTAGAACATTAATCATATTATAGCTACTAATCCAGTATTGATTGATTGATTTATCTCAACAGAGAATTCGGAAATCGAAAATTAATAACAGACAAGGGTTGACATGTGACGAACAATGCGTTGAGGGCTTATTGATTCCATTTGACCATATAAGTCTTGTTACACACACATCGATTCCTGGACCTACGATATTTTGCCGTTCTCATAAATTCTATCAGATTGAACATAAGGCTGGCCCCTGAACAAGCATGCACATACACAGTCAACTTACATTGTTTTGTCATAAAGCTGTGATCACAGTGAAATGCTTAGAGCAGAATTTTTGAGGTTCGTTTTTTGTATTTCCAATTCATGTTGTTTATTTCTTCTTCGCTGCTCTATTTGAGATGAAATTATTTTTCTATCGAAATTGTAATTATTGAGTGTTTTATCTATTGTTATTTGTTATTCCATGTTAGAAGTCTCTCGCTGATGACAGTGTAAGTGCATGCACGTTCAACCGTTAGTGGCCAGCTTAACTTGACAAACATATGTTTCTTAAGAAGCACTTACCTTTCATTATTATTATCATTCATTATTATATCCTATTTTATTTTATTTTCTCTAATATTGTATCATTTGTATTTATTTTATCTACACATAGGGTTCTGTTTATTTGTTATTCAATGTTTAAAGATTATGAAATGCGTTTGTGTTTTTGGATGTAATTGTAATGTAATTTATTTTTACTGGTTGAATAAAGCATTTATTTATTATTCATTTATACTAGTAGTTCTGTGAACAGTAGACCTCATGCAGTATTCTCATACACAAGTACCTGATTGAAACTGTAGACCTTGTAGAAATAAGGAAATACAGCAATAGACAATATGGAAATACAATTATGGAAATACAGCAATAGACTGGCTTCTCCACACATCTGTGTAATCACTTGTCAGCTGATTTATGATGAATAATTCTATAGTCTGATTTTTACTCTAATATTGGCGTATGAAGGAGGCTCCTTTTTCCTTTTATATTATCCTTGAAATGCAAAATTTCCATAAACCTTGTATATACGTCGACGCGCAATTAAAAAAGGAACATACCTGTCAAATTTCATGAAAATCTATTACCGCGTTTCGCCGTAAATGCGCAACATATAAACGTTCAAACATTAAGAGAAATGCCAAACCGTCGACTTGAATCTTAAACCTCACTTCGCTCGGTCAATGATGTGATCACGTGTTTGTCAAGTTCCATTCAATCTGGTAGTATGTATAAGGACGGCAAAAAATCTTACGTCCGAAATCGATGTGATGACAGATCGTCATCGGACGGACGACACACATCGGACGGATCGGACGATTAGATTTGATGCATTGTTTTCAATTGGAGTGCGCATACTTATCCGCATCGTATAGGTATGCGCACTCCAATTGAAAACAATGCATCAAATCTAATCGTCCGATCCATCCGATGCGTGCCGTCCGTCCGTCCGATGACGATCTGTGTGCGCTCACCTTTACTGGGAAATGAAGTTTAGAAGACATGAAGAGAAAAGTTTAGAAAATCAATGAATTGACAGGGAGTGAGATGGATATGTAGCTTATTAACAACCATTTAGAAACATTGGTTCATCCATCAAGTAACCACAATTAGGTTTAACATAAGTAGATGAGTAAGTGGTCCAGTTTGGCAATAAATGGATGGGAGGCCTAATGGTAGTGGGTGACTCGTCTGGAGAGTTCAAGGTGGCGGAGTAGGGAGCGGCCAAGGCTGGAGGTTGGCAGTTGGCACACCCCACTCCACTCTGCAATTCACCCGTTTTCCGGAACACAAATTTAATCATAATATGTGTTCTAATATCATAGAGAGAAAACTCTCTCGCCTGATAGCTCGTACCGTAGCTGAGCTGTTTGGAAATCTTCACAACTCCACTCTTCAGTCTTAACAATATTACAGACAAATTTAACACAATAATATATAGCAATAGCTGTCAGGCTCGCTTCGCTCGCCATATCCGTCAGGCCACCGTCCGTCTATCCGTGCCCGACTGGATCGTCCAAAAATGAGATCAGCGGGCTCGCTTCGCTCGCCTGCGTTTTACATTTGAGCATGCTTCATTCCATCAGAGAGTCAAAGTACTGAGAAAACACAGAAAAGCTGAGAAAAACGCTGATTTTGGGCGTATCTTTGATGAAATATTAAAGTCACCTCATAACAAAATTTTTAGACCCTAGCTAAACATCTGTACCAAATTTAAACATTTTCTGTCTATTACTTGATGAAAGAACTGAGAAAACGTGATGAACCGCTAATTTTGGGCGTATCTTTGGCGTTGTTTCAAATTCCTTCTAACACAACATTATTACACCCTAGCTTAGCTTCTGTACTAAATTTGAACAATTTCTGTTCATTTGTTCTCGATAAATCTGAGAAAAAGCAAAAAACGCTGGAAAAACACTAATTTTGGGCGTATCTTTGACGTTATTGCAAATTACTTCTAACACAACATTATTACACCCTAGCTGAGCTTCTGTACTAAATTTGAACATTTTCTGTTCAATTGTTTTTGATAAAGCTGAGAAAACGCTAAAAAACGCTTGAAAAACGCGTATTTTGGGCTTATATTCGGAAATTTTTCCAAATCCGTTCTTAGTGCGCCTCTAAAGGGCCAACTGAACTTACCTTCCAAATTTGAACGTTTTTGGTCCAGTAGATTTTCAGTTCTGCGAGTGAGTGAGTCAGTCAGTGAGTGTTTTTAGTGCGCTTTTAAAGGGCCAACTGAACATACCTACCAAATTTGAACGTTTCTGGTCCAGTAGATTATGCGAGTTATGCGAGTGAGTGAGTCAGTCAGTGAGTGAGTGCCATTTCGCTTTTATATAGCCTATATAGATTGAGAGAAAACTTTTGTCTGAAAACTCGTACCATAGCTGAGCTGTTTGGGAATTTTCACAACTCCACTCTCCAGTCTTAACAATATAACAGACACATTTTAATACCGTACGTTGTATCTATAAAATATTCACTCTCAAGAACTATTATCAAGAGCACAATTAATTGAAGCTTTTTGATCATTGTAAGCGAGAGAAAAGTCTCTAAACTGTCCTCAACATTCTATTTTTTGTAGCCCCTGAACCACAGAATTCATAATATAAAAACACCTCACTTACATGGGCTACTTTTGAACAAATTAATAGAAACAATATATTTTGTTTATTTATTTTCGACATTCAACTTGAAAATGACCTAAGTTAGGGTCTAAACTAGTCGTTTAACTATTTCAAAGTTTTTAAAAATAAAAGGTTCAACAAGATTTTTATATTGTTTTTATTTATTCATGATATAAGTATAATTAACATCGACACAGCATATTGATAACATGTTCTACCGAGAAAGCACTCATACCCAGAGACATTTTTGTCAGAAGTGCCCACTCCTTTCAAGCCTATTGACACACCCCTTCCCCCTGAAATCACCCCTTTGAATCGGGAACCTGAAAAATTAGTAGTCATTCTATAAACCCCTGACCTTATTTTGAAACCCCCAAAGATTTGATTTTGAGGCATTTCCCAAGAATTTGAAGGACACAGTCTGCAGCCCAAACTTCTCTCCTGTGGGCAACTCTGCATTTATCGTTAATTAGCTTTAGTCAAAGTCGTTGAAATGTCCACACAAATTATTTCTCCACTTATAAAAAACACTCTATCATTAACGCTCTATTATTTGAATGTTGGACTGAAACGTGATTAGATAGATGATGATGATGATGATGGTGATAGATAATTTCGATCAACGATTGTAGCTTACATTTATCTACAGTTGCTCTTAATTTGATTTGATGAACTAGTAAATAAGTTTTTGAGCTTTTGAAGTAACTTAATACGGGAGAGAGAGCTATGTTTGAGCCAAGAAGCTTTCGTTTGCACTTGAATAGGCCTTAGTTACTATGAATATGCTAAGATAAGGATGTTTATTGCTCTATTTAAATGTCCTGCTCTGTTCAACAATGTCCCTAACCTTTCACTTTTTACATGAATAAGATACCTGAATTAGCATATTACGTCGCAAGTTGAGATAGCAAAGTTTATCACGCAAATTGAATTCGGTGGCATTAATTATACAATTACATTTCTTTCATGACTTGTCAGGAACCAAGTTCATGATCATGTTCACTAATGGATAAATGATACATTGATCAGGGGTGTGGATACAGATCAGAATATGGAAAACAATCTCACATTTTACAAATTATTCATCCTAATTGGAGTCATTCCATCTTGCATAATTTATTACATTCACTTTCATTATGGGAAAATGTAACTGTTATTCTAACAAACTGTGTTTTGAAATTATAAACGTCGACATCCAATATTATGCTTGCTAATGTCAGACGTACTCGATCTTTGAAAAGAAGATATATTTTAATATTTATAAATTATGATTTATAGTGAGTGCATTTAGTTGATATTTTCCAATATTGATCGAGTTTTAATTTATTCTCGGATTAAAGGCTACATAGATTTCTGATTTACCCAAATATCATGGCTTTTTTATTTATTGTACACATATGTTCATGTGAACAAAAACAAGTTGTTCTATAAAGAAGGAATGTAGGCTAAGTACTGCTCTTCAATTTCTCCTGCATTTATAAGAAAATCCAGTTTTCAATGGTTTATTCTATCGGTACTCAGTCTTAGATAAAATCAACTTTGAATGCAATAACAATTACGTAAAGCCTGACAATTAAACTGAGAAAATTCAAATGATGCATTCTTTTCAAATTCAAACAGCCTTTTAAAGTGATTTTCAAACCAAGTCATCGTAACAGTTTACTCAGTTTTCCTGGTCTATTTTGTGTTGAATGACTTGAAAATCATCAGCATTTTTGATCTTATGAGACACGCAAGTAACTAGTTCCACTTTGGCTGAGAAGGTTTTCTACTAAAAAAACAAATACTGGAAGAAATTTTATGAGGAGATTTTACTGTATGATTACTGTAGTTTTAGAAATCCGTATCTATATAATAAGAGAGAGTAGGGTTGTGTTTGTTCGTGTGTTCGTTAGTTCGCATCAAAACATGTCAACTTGTGGATTGCATACCGGAAAAACGGGAATGATTTAGATCTCCAAATTTTGCACACAGATTCTAAAAATATCAATCTCGTGCACCTGGAAGCCTAAATTTTAATTTTCCTTCTAGATTTTTCAGAATTAATGTTTAAATTCCATTAATCGATTTCATTAAAAAATCACCAAATCATATGGTCGAAATTAAAAAGGAAGATCTATTTCTATATTGCTTTCTACCTGAAAAACATAGTTTTGAAACTTCGTTTTCCTGATGCAATGTTTAGGCCTACACGTGGCATGGATTATTAATTTTTCAGCTAGAACAATTTTTGAGACAAATGCTAAATAAACGTCTACAGTTTCATCAATGCTGTATCGGCAATATGAAAACGCATGCAGTTAATATGTCTTTCAGTGAAGGTGTTGTTATTTACATAAAGAAATTATATTCTTCCATTTTTATTTAATTAACATTTCAAAATTATTCGAGCCCTGATAGAATGACTGACTCACTGTACATAGGCCTATTTTGAATTCTTTTAGATTGCATTACGTCAAATTTTAAGAAAGACCCTTGCGAAGCACGGGTTACATGCTAGTAAAGCAATAAGTTTTTAAAACCTTAAAGAAAGATCAATCGGAAAATTAATAATATTTAATATATTATAATATTTATAAAATATTAATTATTAACATTCAAATTTAATAAATTGATCCATCCGAGGTAACAAATAATATTAGATCCTCCATCACGATAGAACATTAATTAATTCCTCCACTTTCCTTATTAGAAATATTACTCGAAGATATTAATATCAATATTCAAATAAACAAAGTGATCATTCTAATTTTTTGCTCTACTTTTCGATCTCCATTCAGAATCGATCCTGGTCATTAAATACAGGAAGCTAACGAAATAGATTGAGCTGATTTGCATATGTTACAAAATTGTAATATCAATCGCTATTGCGTTTCTCGATGTCACAAGTCGATGCTCGAAGGTTGCCTGGTCAAGACTCCATATTGCTTGAGACCAGTGGCAAACAAATCGAAAAGAATGATTGGGATTTTTTCTTATTTCGATTGGAAGTACGCGCGGCGATACACTTTTGAGCATCTGAATGGAGCAAACAAGGTGGGGTCTGCTATCTGCTTGCGGGTTGGGCCAACTGGTAGGAACTCACTCAGAGGTAGAGCCAAGGTTAGTCTTGTATTCTCCATTGACCTCACTCTGTACCTGTCCTGTTTACTAACTCATCTCGAATTTTCTTTAATCGATTTATACTAATTCTAAGTTGAGAATTAGCATAGAAACTATTCCAGTTGGCTATCAATGAACTCTATGATGAGGGCGGAAGGTATTATCCCATCGAGATTAATATTATGTGATTGATAACCATCAACAATCAACTCGAAACATTTTATACGTGTGTCATAATCAAGCAAATTTCAAGTAGGTGTTGGATTAAGAAGAGTGTATCACAGATAAGTATGGGGTATCGCTTTGGTGGATTCAAGGGATAAAACAGCCTCGTTCCTTGTAAATTTAGTGAGGATTTCATCTATATAAACATGATGTGGAGCAATAAAATATTACTCGAGTATATAATAATGAGCACTAGCAAGTATCTCTGTGAGAAATGTCTCTGTCAGCAAGTAATGAAAATTGACTATAAAAACCAGATATACAAGAGCATGATTGGCGTTTCCATTTCTCCATTCCAAATAATTCAATTCTAGAGAAATTCAGAATATTATAAGCTCATGAATTCCCATAAATTCCTGGAAGATCCAATAAATTGGAGCAATGGAAGCTGAAAGCATAGAACTATTGTGATTTGTGCAGTGTGTCGATTGTGGCGGCGTATGAGTAGCTGCCATTTTAGTTGGCCAAACGAAAGTTAGGTGCTAGAAAATATTATCCGCGTACTCTCCATGCGTTTAACTTTCTCTCTATGTCATGCAACAATAGAGCTCTCTTATTTTGAACATGAAACTATTAATGATAAATTGGAGCAATGGAAGCTGAAAGCATAGAACTATTGTGATTTGTGCAGTTAAATCGAGCAAAGCATTAAATCCAAGAATTAGAACCAAGTGGAATGGTAATTAGAACCCAGCAATGTATACATTTATGTTGAGAGTTTCTATGATTAAATTATACTTTTTTTCCAAAAATTAGAATTTATAATTTTAGGAATGAACGTGTTGCAATGTAGCATTGTAGTAACTGATTCCATTGGACAGCCTCCTCTAACTTCCTCCATTGGCCAAGAGGACTGCTAGATTCGCGTGTTACCCCGGAGAAACCCCTGACTTCCTAATCAGTTTGTTCAATATGAAAGTCACGTGACGGATCTAGATCTGATATGACATAAACACACTTCATTTCGCAATGGATTGCAACCTTCACCGAAGGTCGAGGTCAATTCCATTGTTGTAAGTCAGGCGAATATATATTTCACTGTCCAATTATTACCAAACTCTACAATGACCATTGGAATGCTTTTTTGGACCCAAAACCGGATGAGGGCGTTGGCTGAAGCAAAAAGTAGAGAGAAAATGAACTCATTTTTCAATTCAGAAGAATAAATTATGTACAGCATCAGCTATTTACAATTCCCAAAAAATTTGTATTTATTTGAATTAGAATATTTTTAGATTCGAACGAACTTTTATCGTAAGTCCAAATTTTATGTGTGTGTGTAACTAGACTAAATCCTTCGTCGATCTGAATCAATCCATTATCATGAAGTTAAAATACGGATATTACTGACTTTTGGTGACAATGGCGTGAGGGAGGGGTGAATTTATCCTGTAGTAGTAGAAATCATGATAATAAATTAAAACAGCAACTAATAATTTCATAATCTAATGGATGTCTCTCGATTTAAAAATCGATTCAAGCATCTAAATTTAAAATTCTACTTTTTAAAAATAATCAAGAAATGAAATTTTTGTGAAGTGAACAACTACAAGACTTAACCTATATCGTACTATGTGTAACCAGAGAAATCTTCTATATATATTAATTCTGTGGTGTAACCTTATCTAAATTTGGAGGAATAGGTTGCATTATTTTTTCTTTCCCTATCATTTTTGATGATGTACTTATTGATGGATTATTAAGGATGGAATTAATTAAGAATCAATTCACGCTTATATAACTTGAAGCGCTTATATAACTGACATCTACATACCTGACTCTTTATTAGTTTTTCCAAGTCTCATGTTTTTCAGATCAAACTCTACATATAGCAAAAATAGTATAGCTTTGTTTTATACAACCTCAAGATCTTGAAATTGGAATTGATTTTATTTGCCATAACAATTGAGGCGGTCTACGTAAAAAGGGCTTATAAGCAAAACCCTTGTTCTGAGAAAACGCCAAAAGAAGATTTTATTCTTGTGTCCTTTTGCTATTGTAATTATTATACCTGTAATATTAATGAAAATATATATTATAACTATTCCATAAGTTATTCAATGAGTTTAAAAGTAAATTAGACAAATCAGTCTTCTGTATTAAGTAAAAAAGATATCGTAGTTTATACGCCCTTCTTAGCCAGAACGCATTTTTGATCTAGAAAGGTTTTAAAAAATTAAAGTAAACATGCTTATGATCAGAGTAATTTACCTGTTTTTCTACAAATTATTATTTGAAATATATGATGATCAACAAATTTATACTGAATACCAGAACTAAAAATTCTTTTTAGCTACCTATCATAAAAAAATCAAGAGTCTCTCCTCAAACTTGACTTCCATCTATCCCAAAATATATTTTACATTACAAAATAATCAAAATAAGTGATAAACCATTATCATGTATAGGAAAAATAATTATTTAGAATATAATAATAATATGAAACAAATGAAATGACATATTATTTTGATGTTTTCCATGACCAAATAGGCCTACATATTAAACATAATAGTACACACTATAATATATAAAACAAATGAGATGACATAATATTATTTTGATGTGTTCCATGACCAAATAGGCCTACATATTAAACATAAGAGTACACACTATAATAATTTTTAAAAATGAGATGACATAATATTATTTTGATGTGTTCCATGACCAAATAGGCCTAATTTATTAAAATAAAACAACAAAAAACAGATAACTCAACTCGAAAATTAGCTGTCATAGCCATCTTAAAACAGGTGTACCATCGTCAATTTTCAAGATATTTGAAAAAATCCGGGGTCATTGGATTCACAATAAAATGGCGGATTGAATAGAGAATTCTGCGTAAAAAGGGCATATGAGCTTATACGCCCTTTTTACGTAGACCGCCTCAATTCACAATCAGTACTTATATCAAAAATATAATATATACTAAAAATAATACATAATCTTGTAAGTATGTAGTGATAAATAAGATCGATTTTTTTATGATAAAAAAATCAATCAATTCAACTGAGTGAATATCGGCAAATTCTCCTATAAAACTACTACGGTAAGCCCAATGAGTCTCAAATGTATAGATAAAAAGCCAAGTTAGTCCAAATCAAACAGACAAAAGACTGGGAATGGAAATAGTCCCTGTTATATTTTGTGATCCAGTTATGATTGCACTTGAATGTCGTGAGCGTCTTTTCGGAGTATGGCTCACACTGTGATCACGATATGCTCCATTCTGTCAATCAAAAAAGTATTTGCAAAAGAGCACCTGGGCAATCCGAAGGCCAAACTTCACAGCTATTGTGAGATTCACCTCAAACTGTCAGAAATCCTTATAAATAACATCAATACTTCCCATTAAACAAATGCTGAACGTTTAAAATGAATCTTACTAGTGAATAGACGTCATTCTTTTCATACGGGAGAAAGAATTTAGGCATCAGCTAGAAATTGCGTTGCGTCAATGACAACTACGCTAATGATTCACGCTCTAAATATGTGTGATTTCATTATATGACTTCTCAGCAATTCCAAACAAAATATATTTTGGTTTTTGAAAATTATTTCAAATAAAACGACAAACTCAATAAATTCTTCAAACAGATTTGTGAGAAATATGTTTCTAATTATCTTTCACAAAGTCATAAGCTCTCTAAAATGTCTAAATATATAGACTCATAAGTATGGATTAGAGGGGTTTTGTTCTGATTTTAACTTGAATATTATTTAAAGTTTGTAATACCCTATTGTTAGGATATACTCATAAGTATGGATTAGAGGGGTTTTTTCTGATTTTAACTTGAATATTATTTAAAGTTTGTAATACCCTATTATTAGATATTGAATTGATAACCAAATGAATCCTTAATTATTATTCAACGAAAATCCCAAATAAACGCTGTAAATCACCCCGAAGACTTCTGCTACTGCAGACATTGACAACAGGGTTAACAGCTAGATGGAAATTCGATGAGAACTACTATCCAAAAATTATTTGCCAGCCCGGGATTTTCGTTGAATAATAATTATATACTTATTAGCATTTGAATAAATGCATTCTCTATTTAATTCCATCTGAAATGAATCCTTTGCGACGCTGATTGGTATTTGACAAACTTCTCATTGAAAACGTTAAAATTTATTTCCAAATATTTTTATTCATATTGTATTGCATGTTGAGCGAGTGAAATAAAATTTATTCTATTCTATTTTTTTATTCCAGACATCTAAATAGTGCTTCTAGATTGCTAGTGCATCTATAGTGCGATATAATCAGGAAACATGAGCATAATACATTTGTCTACTCCATTCCCAATTTTGCTAATTCCATTTGTCTCGAAATCATAAATGAAGTGCAATAACAGGTTTTGTATATAAGGCCTCACAGATTTATAAAGTGGTTCAAGTTTTAGTCATTAACAGATCATATATTTCAGATCTCTCACAACAAAGGTTACTAATAAACAATAATCAAGTCTATCAAGGCCATATATTTCATTAATAATCTAGACTACCGGTAGATCCGTTATCCAGTTAAGATCAAGTACAGTGAATCAATAGTGAACCAGTGATCACAGAATGAATGCTCGTTTAATAATGAGATTAATATTATTGGCGGATCATTGAGAAGTCTGTCCATTTCAAGAGATCTGAGATTTCAAGATTCAAGAGTATCAGAGAGGTAATCATCCTATGGAGCGGAAAATCCATACTATAATACTAGTGATTTTGAAACTACTTTGATAAGCTTTATCATATCTGTGAGATCTGTCAATTCAAGCCAAAATTAATTCTCAAGAAGGAATTGTGAGAAGTACGATAACCAGAAGCCCAGTCACACTTTGTATTATTGGCTAACTTCTTCTAGCGATTCAATAGCCTACTTCAATATAATATATATAGAGTAATCCATTCTTGTCAAATAAATTATTTGGAGAACACTTCTCCAAATTCTATCAAGATAGTATTGTTCCAATAATAAGTGTATTGTACTCTGGAAATCATAATGAGAAGTTGTCAGAGATTTAACGTCTGAATGAAAAAATCAGATCTCTTCCATGGGGTTCAGGTGGGTAGGGCGTGGTTGCTAGGCTGATAAATCATTTTTATGAGCTGCTGGAAGGACAAAAGTTTGGTGAATGGCTGAATCAATGCGAACACAAAAGATCAAGTAGCCTATTCGTTGATAGTTTGTTAGCTAACTTTTTAAAGCTGGTCGCATTGAATGATAAGGAGTTCCACCAAGCATTGCCACCAAGCTGGCTTTGAAAACTAGAAAGTAAAAATACGAGTTAGATCAATAGTATTAATTAGAACATTTCATTGTATTCATAGTACGCATATTTCACAGAAGAAGAATTGCTTCCATTATTGCTTCCATAGAATTGAATTGCAACCATTACTCCTGTATAATATGATTATGATATCTGGCTCAAAATTGAATGAAAGCGATATGGAGATTCATATGAAGTTCAAAATGAACAACATTCCAGAATTTCTAAAATTCTCTATTGTCACAACCAGTCCAAAAGTAGAAAAAGATGGAAATGTTATCATTCTGAAATCTCTTTAGAGCTACGTGTTTGATAACTCTGTAAAATATGGACCAACCAGTCCAAAAGTAGAAAGAGATGGAAATGTAATCATTCTGAAATCTCTTTAGAGCTACGTGTTTGATAACTCTGTAAAATATGGACATTTTCATTCCACGATACAACGGTTTATTGGGATATCCACGTACCTTTATTATTTTGCGTGTGTGAAAAGCTTTGTTGAGCTTCTTATCGACACATTTTTCTCCATGAGCTGTTTCCATTATCATGGAGAGCCGGTAATGATCTTTAAATAATGTTTGCATGTTAAGGTGTCCTAATAAGTTTTTGTTCCAGCAAAGTTTTTGCTAAATGCTGCTTGAAAAAATACCTCCTTCGTGCTCACTAGATAAACATTTTTCCAAGAAACATGGAAATTTTTAGATACTGTGATAACAGTGCATCGAAAGTCTGAAATTATTCAGAGTTTTTTGTGAAGTTTGAACTTTAATACTTTCTGGAGAAAATATCTGAATTCTGTTTTAAGGACCTCAGTGGTTTCAAGGACCTAGGTTTCACAAACTTTCCAAATGAATATTTTGAATTGTACAAAGTTAGTTCTCTACAGTATTTTCACTTTATCTTAATATCCCTCAAGTGAGAATTGTAGAGGAGGTAATCTATTGTTAACGGAGAGAATGACTACGTCATAACTTATCACGACATGCCTTGACGTCACACTACCTCACCATGGCTGCTTGAACATGATGTGGTTCTATATTTACAAGTGATTCATTGCCCATCATTTTCATTGAAGATCGATCCGAGAGAATCATGATTGATATTCTGTGCACCAAACTCTTTCTATTACTCTTAACTGTTCGTCCAACAAAGATTTCCAATTCAGATTGGGTAGGCTACCCAATGCATAACAAAAATATTTTATACAATTGTTTTAGGCTTCAGACACTGTAGATCACAGTCATAGGTGTTGAAACATGTATGCTTTTTTTTTTAAAAAATCCGTGATATTTCTAGACGGTGTTCCATTATTATTTTAGACATTTCTATAAGAATTTAGTTAAACTAATTTGGATTATAAAATAATTGATCCCTCAATTGAGAGGTATTTGGAGTGAATGATCCTCTCTTAATATTTCCTATAAATAGTCAAAAGACAATTTCAAGTAGCCTATTGAACTGAAAAACAAAATAAAAAATCTGGTGTGGTACACTCACACAACTTTCCTTGCTCCGATCAGACTTTTGTATATGTGTATATATAATTGTTTCCAGAGTACTTTTTCCTTTGTGTAAATTGTGGAATTCGATGATTTTTCTAGTCGTCATTTTTTTAAAGTCGTCAAAACAGCTGTTCTACAGATGAAATATCTCGACTATGTGTTCTTTTTATGAACTGCGCTACCTACCTACCTCATGCACGAGAAGGAGGTTACTAAGTCCATTTCTCAAGGATGGGGTGGACCCCCCATTAGTTTCCCAGAAAGGAGACTCATGCCAGTTGATAGAGCTGATGAATAACTATACAGGGTATGAATTTAAAAAAAAAATCGGTCAAGTTATTTTTGAGAAAATCGTGAAAAACATAGTTTTTTAGTAATTATCCGCCATTTTTCTCAAGAATATTAAGGAGCTCCTGCAATTTTCCCAGAAATGAGACTCATGTCAATTGATAGGGCTTATAAATAGCTATCCATGGTATGAATTTGAAGAAAATCGTTAAAGCCGTTTTCGAGAAAACCGTGAATAACATGGTTTTTTAGTGATTATCCGCCATTTTTCACAATAATATTACGGAGCTCCTGCAATTTTCCCAGAAATGAGACTTATGTCAGTTGATAGGGCTTATGAATAGCTATCTATGGTATGAATTTAAAGAAAAACGTTAGAGCCGTTTTCGAGAAAACCGTGAAAAACATGGTTTTTCAGTCATTATCCGCCATTTTGTCCGCCATCTTGAATTGAATTTTATTGAATTTCTTGTTGTCAGATCCTCATGGTATAAGGACCTTAAGTTTAAAATTTCAAGTCAATCGGTTGATTAGGAATGGAGTTATCGTGTTCACAGACATACACACATACACACACACACACACACACATACACACACACACACACACACACACACACACACACACACACACACACACACACACACACACACACACACACACACACACACACACACACACACACACAGACCAACACCCAAAAATCATGTTTTTGGACTCAGGGGACCTTGAAACGTATAGAAAACTTGAAATTAGGGTACCTTAATTTTTTTTTGGAAAGCAATACTTTCCTTACCTATGGTAATAGGCAAGGAAAGTAAAAACATGGAAACTAATACTAACATAGAAGTTTGTGGTAATTAGAATTTAACTTGAGCTTCATGTTAACTTGTTGAATCTCTTATCTCACATCAACTTACTAAATCTTTCAATTCATATTATTACATATCGTGTTCTCCATGGTTTTCTATTTTCTACCTGCATTGGTCTCACAGTGGGCTTTTCAATGTAAAACCATTTCAATGAGCACTAAGCTTCTTCTCTATCATTAAATTCGTGTAAAAACTTAGAACACGATCACTCTCAAGCTGTTGGAATGTTTTAACATTCGCCAATATTATTGTACTCACTATTTTGCGCAATCTTGGAAAATCAACAGTTAATATAAGTTTTGATTCTAAGAGGATGCAATAACGATAATAAGTCGATCGAATCGTGAATAAGTTCACTCCAAATAACTCTCAATGAGGGATCAGTTTTATAATAAGCCAAATTAGTTGAACTTGACTCTTCAAGAAATGCTTTACTATTTTACTCAATCTTGGAAAATCAACAGTTAATATTAGTTTTAATTGTAAGAGGATGCAATAACGATAATAAGTCGATCGAATCGTAAATAAGTTCACTCCAAATAACTCTCAATTCATGGATCAGTTTTATAATAAGCCAAAGTAGTTAAACTTGACTCTTCAAGAAATGCTTTACTATTTTGCTCAATCTTGGAAAATCAACAGTTAATATAAGTTTTAATTGTAAGAGGATGCAATAACGATAATAAGTCGATCGAATCGTGAATAAGTTCATTGCCACAGAGTGAAGAGAGTCATCGTTATGAGATCCGCGTGAGTATACTGAAGGTCAACCTCACTTAATAACAGTTATCTCATCAAATAATATTATGATTTGATTGTCCATCAGACATTTGTCATGTATGTTAATGTATCACATTCCAAATGTTATTATGATCAATCCTATGTTATACATTTGATATTCCAAACAGGTGATCCAATAAGAGAAAGGTTAAGAAAGGACGTGCTTCGACTGTCAACTCTTTGAGAAATACCAGATTCAATCTAAAGCCAACCAGTTCCGCGAAATTTCGTGCACCGGCACCAAGAATAAAAATTCAATGCCAAAACATAGGTGTTATGCAATTTTTAAACTTCAATTTTGTAGCTTGCTGTAGGACATTTTATCTTCCGTAATAGTATGACAGCACATACAAGTGAGCTTTGTTCCACTAGTACATTATTTTTATTTTTAGATATAATCGGGCACTTTACCATCATACTTACATCATTATGTTATGTGACTAACTTCATCACATCAAGTGATTTGAAGTTTCACAGCTTTGAACTGTGATCATCAATTTCCAAATCAAGAATCCTCACTCAGAAGCAAGCACGTTTTACATAGTGCAAAATATCCTTACAATACGGAGGCTCAAATGGTGTAATGTTTGTGAGTCAAATACACCAAATGTGTTTCACTGATAGTATAACACGTTTTGGATCTCTCAAGAGGATTGGGAAGGCTAGCAAAAAGGTGCCTAACCGTGGTTAAGCAAGTGGATTCATTTCATTATTCATTTATGATGATTTGTTATACATTTGCTGGAGTAAGCTGGGAAATATTGTTGGAATTCCTCAGCTGAAATTTCAAATCAAGCTTTGTTACTAAAATATAAAAATAATTAAGTACAGGAAATGAGTATCAAAGATCAATATGCAGTAATTGTTTCACATTACATCCACTTATTTCTATGATGGCTTTTTATTGTACTGAGTTACATCTTACTTGGATATACATTATAGGCCTACTACTGTATTACTTATTCTATTGAAATGTCACTTCACAATAGATAAGCCTATATTGTATTACTGAAGTAATATGACCTCGCTTTTCACCTAGATGAAAAACAAATTGTAGTACAAGTAGCATTGTATTGAATAAATTACACAGTATTTATTATAGCAAGACTTGAGCAAGTGAAGGATCTGACACCGCCCTGGCAATCCAATAGCCAAGTCACATTTTTCTATGTGACAACTTGGTTCATAACATTTGAATATTGGACATAAGTTTAAGGTCACATATCCTTGTGATTTGAGAACAATTCTTTATCCACACGATAAGCCTGCTCATTCAGTCTTCAACCTTGAACAAGTGCTTACAGGAATAAAAGGTTAGATCTGACAAGCTTTCGAGCAAAAAGTTCACAATCTAGATTATTTATTATTGTCTACTAGCTTTTTGATAGGATACTTCTCTCATACATTTTATTCTTATTGTTTTTGGATTCTCGCATTCTGGAGGAAATATCAGCTCTTAAGTGTAGTCTACCATCCAATGTTGAGTTTTTAGTGGCAGAGATGGAATAAAATGTTCCATGAGCTGTTAGTTACATAGCTAATGAATGAAGCTATCACATTATAGAACTAGCTCTCAACACACAGGGAAAAGCTACAGATTTCACAAAGATGCGTTTTCGATCGATGACATTCATAATGTTGAAAATGAATAAAATGAATTTCATATAGATTTGAAGACGTCTATAGGCTTGATGGCGAAGATAATAAGAAAAAGAGATCTTGATAGATTATATTGAAAGAATTTTATTCTTAACGAAACAAAATTAAGAGCAACACTGTATTGCCTGAAGCAATCGGTCTTTTGAACTACAGTTCCTTCCTCCATCAGTACTTTCAGAATCTGTAAGTAAAAGACGATCAACTCTTCCTAGGAATGGAAATCCCCCACCCCAACCCTCTTAATTACCTCTCAAAGTCTCCCCATAAATCATTCTTCTAGATTTAGAAGACTGACCATTCTTCTAGATTTAGAAGAATGATCATTCTCAATTTTATTGTTTTAAGATGAGTTTTGAATTGAGCCTACGTTAAATTCATGTCTTGACTTACGAACAATATCAAAGTTTTATTTTCTTTTCATAATCTCCTTAGTCCAGTCAAGGAAAGGTTATAGAGGAAAAATTTTGGAAGACAATTTTTGACCCCGCAGTTCTGTTTAGGGTGGTAAGAAGGTAAACATATCAAAAGTCCCCATCCCTACCCCCTGTGCTAAAGGGGTCGTGGTGGTTTGAAGGTACTATTTTTGGTTTCTTGCATAAACCTCAAAAACTATCTATCCTAAGAACTTGACTGTCATATATCAAATTGAAGCTCACATAATTTCCTATAATATTCATTGAATAACTTTTTTTATATCTCCTCTAGTTTTCGAGATATCAGCTCTTGAAGGTGTGACATTTTTGAAGAAAAAAACAAGTTTGCCACCATTTTTTTAATATTTTTGCTCTTATAACTTTTTGAATATCGATGAGAAAAATCCATGTTGATTATGATAATAAGAGGAGGAGATATAAAAAAAGTTATAAAATGAATATTGTAGGAAATTATGTGAGCTTCAATTTGTTATATGACAGTCAAGTTCTGAGGATAGATAGTTTTTGAGGTATATGCGAGAATCCAAAAAATAGTACCTGTAAACCACCCCCACCCCTTTAGCTCAGGGGGTAGGGATGGGGACTTTTGATATGTTTACCTTCTTACCACCCTAAACAGAACTGCGGGGTCAAAAATTGTCTTCCCAACATTTCCCTCTATACCCTTTTTTGAGCATTCATTGCCTGGACCACCTGTATAGTTTTCAAAACATTTGCTATGAATCCTTCAATTTTGAATGGTGCCATGTACCATCTGGAAACTGCAACGAAATTCATTGCTATGAGACAGAATAGTTGGCAAAAGAATGAGAAGCTGTTACTTGTATTTGAAGCTTGTTAGCATCTATTCTACTTTGAGTAGCATGAGTTACGCCGTACGAATTCAGAACGCAAATAGCACTACACCAAAGTACTGCAGTCAGGTAGCTTGCTAGAGATTGACTAGCCTCATCTTGCCTTTTCCTTTTCGTTCGTCTTTCCCTCTTTTCGTGTAAAAGACATTTCGTTGTTAGAAGTTAACTTTTCTCGAATAGACTTGATAAATTTTCGTAACAGAACTGCAATAGAGAACTAGCTTTGTTTCTTTTTTTAATAACTCATATCAATTATCGGTACAATTTTGGGCTATAATGCCTGTTGTTCCCATACCTGTATGTATTTTTTTTGTAAATAAATAAATAATCGACCAATAATAATTCAATAGACACTATAAAATTTATTCATCAGATATAAAATAGTATCAACAGAGTTTATTTATGATTTATTCATTTATTCATCATCATTATGGGGGAAAAATGACAGTGTCTCAAGAGAGTTATTACCAGCGACCACATAATACAAAAATATTAATATGTAAAATGTTAAATGCAATATTTATGCAAATATAATATATATAATGCAAATAATGCATATAATGCAATAATATAATGCAAATGTTAAAACTTATATTATATGTGGTCGCTGGCTATTACGTTTATTCATCATAATTATGGGGGATAAAATGACAGAGTTCACTACTACTTTCGTTTCGATTACTTTACTGGTCCACATTTCTTGATCTCCTATGGATCATTTTTCATTAATATAAGATGGTAATAGCATTTTATAGTTTTATATAATACGGATTGATCTCCACTCAATTTCTCCTACGGGATATATTTCATTCTTCTCCAGACAGATTTTCATGATAAAACTCAGTAATGGACATCAGTCCCATTTCCAAGACTTGAATGTTGTGTTCATAGCAAATAATTTTATAATTCGTCACCAAAAGAATAAAATCCTATTGAGTCCAAAAATGGTCATCAATTATGAATAAAATTGATGGCAATATTATCATCTAAACATGAGGTTAGAATTTGAATTTTTCAATTGAATAATAATTCAATTATTTAATTTATAAAAAAATATCGTGGACCGAGCTTCGCTCTGGAGTACAGAAGCATAAAAAATGTATTACACGAGAGAAGAAATTATAATAACATTCATAGTGCATACAGAAATGTTCTATCTTATCACAGTAAATTGAGATTAATTCCCAGAGGAATGTAAAAATTTCCCTCACAAGGCCCGGTTGCACAAAAGCCGGTTGAATTTTAATCCTAATTAATTTCACGTGAACCAAATCAGAGAAGACCATTTCAAAAAGATGGATCTACTGGAATTAATCAGGATTGAAAATAACCCGGCTTTTTTGCAACCGGCACTCAGTACATGATTGAATGATTACAAAAGTTCAACAGCTGAGTCATAATTTTGACACTGTCCCACACACATGAACTCGCTCACTCACTTCCATCATCAAAAGACGACGAAATAATTATTATCAGCTGTTTTTCCAAGGATGGTTAATAATAATTACTATCCTCTTAATGTCCTTCAGCGAATTTTCCCAGGGATGAGACCTAGTGCAATCGATTTTTTATATTATAAGCCTACTATGTTCTGAATTTCGTGAGAATCGTTAGAGCCGTTTTCGAGATCCGATGAAATACAAACATATAAACATCTAAACAGAAATTGTTCGTTTAATAGTATAGGATACATTTTCAGGTATATTCAAAAGTAAACAAAATCTTGCATTTCTTATTCATGAATCACAATGGGATTTTTCTGTCGACAGAGTGATTTTTGATGGTGATAAAGAAAAGTAATAAAACATTTAACTCGACAAGAGTGAAAATTCTCTCAAAATGTGTATTTTGCATTCTGTAATTTTAAAGGGAATGTCTTCCCTTTTTTACTGACATCAATAACTGGACTGGTAATTGATTAGTAATCTTAATTTGTAATATTTTTGACTGGGTCGCGTGTTTCGCCCTTACAAAGTGACAAAGCCCATTGCATAATATCATGTACTTATTGGTCAATAAAGATTCTTATTCTTTTTTGAATGTCTTCCCTTTTTTGGATTTTGAATGGGATGTCTCCACTCCGTGTGGAAGCAATTTGAAAATAGTCATTATTGGTAAATAATTGATATTGAAAACTATCTGAATTAGAGTTCAATCGAGTAATTTCAAAACAATTATCCAAACAAGAAATGGTAAGTTATAATCAGTTAGCAAAATAGATAAGCAGCAAACAAAACGATAAGATGAACATGAGACCGAACCTTCATTTTTAAGACAACCATTTCCTATCACTTCACTTCAAACAAATTATTGTTTTAAAAAATTCAAAACTCATATCATTCTAAGAAAAGGACAGACTTGCAGGATGTATTTCCTGACGTGAACGTGACGTCCTGTCCCTGTCTTGATATGATTGATTGTC
Organism: Nilaparvata lugens; assembly: GCF_014356525.2. Taxonomy (NCBI): domain Eukaryota; kingdom Metazoa; phylum Arthropoda; class Insecta; order Hemiptera; family Delphacidae; genus Nilaparvata; species Nilaparvata lugens. The sequence continues at coordinate 83,732,089 of NC_052504.1, forward strand.
GAAGATTGTCATTTTTACCAGACCTTTCAAATATGAGATTTCTAATAAGAGGAGTTATTGAAACAACGTATTTTATTGAAAGTGAATATGTTTTATTGAAAGAATTTTTTGAATAGCATCATACCTCAGATGCTCAGCTCATGGCGTTTGATGTTACAATTCAAGAACAAGGCGGAGTGGAATTATTTAGGATACAAGAACAACCCATGGATAGACAGGTAAGGATATGAAAGGAGAGGCCCTTGAAGTGGAAGATAGACAGAACGGTCTAATACGAAAGTTTTCAAGTTGAATCCATCAGCAACTAAGTGAGTTGATTTATCAAAAATTGAATAGCAAATCCTCAATTCATTGCCGTTCCAAAGGATACAGCAGAATGGCTGTTAGAGAGGGTTTGTGTGTATGAAGTTTTATTGTCTCAGCTGTCAGAACGCCGGAAACTGCCAAAATGAGATATGGTGACAGGGAACGTGGTGAAAATGAGTAGTGGTGAACTGGAAATAAATTGGTAAGATTATTTTAAAGGATTGATTGAAGGAAGTATAAACCTCATGGCAGATTATCTTGTGATCCTGAAGAAGAACCGATTCTGAGCTAGGTAAATAGAAAAGAGAAGAAAGAGAAGTCATTTTCAACATGTTAAGGGTTTTGCACAAAGGTCTGACCACGTTTCTCCGACATCTGGTTGACCGAGCGAAGTGAGGTCTAAGATTCAAGTCGACGGTTTGGCATTTCTCTTAATGTTTAAATGTTTATAAGTTGATGTTACGCATTTACGGCGAAACGCGGTAATAGATTTTCATGAAATTTGACAGGTATGTTCCTTTTTAAATTGTGCGTCGACGTATATACAAGGGTTTTGGAAATTTCGCATTTCAAGGATAATATAGAAGGAAAAAGGAGCCTCCTTCATACGCCAATATTAGAGGAAAAATTGGACTATAGAGTTATTCATCATAAATCAGCTGTCTAGTGGACTATAATACTTTTTTTTCAAAAACATCGAATATCTTGAAAATGTATCTTTCCATCAACGTTGTAGACAGTTGCAGCCAAACCTGATAACAGCGCTCACACTCACATTCCGGGACGACACGTCACGGTACGATAGGACAGAAAACACTATGTTTGTTTAGGATTTTTTATAGACATCTTAAATTGATAAATTATTTATTAGTTCTTGAGAAAACATAGCAACAGGTCAATGTAACTTATTGAGCGCGAGGTCTACTGTTCACAGAACTACTAGTTTAAGAGAGAGAGCTCTAAGAACTCCAAATAAGAGTAGAAACTTCAAGTTCTTCAAGAAGAAAACTATTCTTTTTTCTCCACATGAAAGGACAGGCCCTTCTTATTTTTACACTTTTCATTATTATTTGAATATGAATAATGGTTTTCTAATATTTTGAAAATAATAATTAATTTGAGAAGGGATCTCTTGAGAATGACTCAAATTAACTATTAACTAATAGAAACTAGTCGAGTTCATTAATTTATTTATTCATTGGATAAACAATTACAATATCGGAATGAAAAATCATGTTTTTGGACTCGGGGGACCTTGAAACGTATAGAAAACTTGAAATTAGGCTACCTTAATTTTTTTAATAATAATAATTTCTCTGATTGTCAATGAATTGCAACCTGAGGAGTTTATTGACAAAACATATACATAGTTGTTATACATACAAAATTGCTAATACTAAACTTAGTTCTATATTATAATACCCCACTATAATAATATGTGTCAAGGTGATCATAATATTGTTTTCTAAAACATGTATAAAAAATGTAATTAGTAAATTAAGTTATAAATGTTTGTTAGTTATTAAAGGTAGAATGAAAAGAAGACAGTAGTTCATTCTATATCCTATTTACAATGAGCTCCTCGGTCTGGTAAATGTCAGTATCATATAACCAATTCCGTACTGCTCTTTCAAATCTATTTATATTTATTTCGTCCTTTGCGATCTGCGGGATTTTATTGTAAATTCTAGGACCTAAATATTGTACAGATCTCTGACCAAAAGCTGTGTTCATTCTAGGAACGAGAAGAAAATTGAGATTTCTAATTCTGGTTTTGTGGCTATGGAAAATTGAATCGGTAAAATTTGTATTCTTCTTAATATAAATTACTAAAACTAATACATATAACTGCCTGACGCTGAGAACTCTACTTTCGGTGAACAATTCACTAGTTGGGAAACGGTTGTTTCTGTTTGTCATAACCTTAAGAATACGTTTCTGAGCTTTAAAAATTGAATCTATTGAGTTGTAATTTGCTGCACCCCAAACCAACAGTCCATTTTGGAAAGCAATACCTTCCATACCTATGGTGATAGGGCAAGGAAAGTAAAAACAGGCGCTGGCCCAAAACTTCTTCTGTTCCCAAATTAAATTTTGTCCAATAAAACGTTCAAAGTAGGGTTAAGTTCAGATGCCAATTATTAGAAATATCATATGAGTGTTCAATTCAAAAATATCACAGAGGTACTAGTTATTTTCTGTAATCAAACTAATCAAAAAGACCCAGTTTTGTAAATAATTTGAAGATTCTATTCTTTGTAACTACAGAAAAATTGAACAGAGAAGGGGCACGGAGTTGATATATTAGTGAATGCATAGACTTCAATAGAGAACGAGTACAGTGTCTTTTTTCCAATTTTGTCCAATAAAACGTTCAAAGTAGGGTTAAGTTCAGATGCAAATTATTAAAAATATCAAATGAGTGTTCAATTCAAAAATATCACATAGACCATCATAAAGACCCAGTTATGTACATATTATTTAATTTGAAGATTCGATTCTTTCTAACTACAGAAAAATTGAACAGAGAAGGGGCACGAAGTTGATATATTAGTGAATGCATAGACTTCAATAGAGAACGAGTACAGTGACTGCACTAATATAGTTGTTGTCTATGATTTGGCTAGTCCCCCCCCCCACTCCAGCACTGTGTGAAACAGTGTGGTAGTTTTATTGTGTGGAAGCCGGGAAGTGGCGAGGCTTGCAGCGGTGAAGATGAGCGACCAATGTCCGTCCATTCACTCAGTTTAGTACTCACTACTCGCTACTCAGTATTCAAGAAGCCTTACCCGGTGCAACATGACACATAGGATTAACACATTGGTGGGTAATGCTGTGCTAATTGTTTTTTCTTTAACAATCGCATATAACGAAGAATAGATTTTTGAAACATCATTATATTCTCAAAATTAACATTTTTCACGTTAGCTGGTATCAAAATTGTATGAAACTATTAATTCAAATAATATTGTTATCAAATTCTCAAAATCTACAAGATTGTATGAAAAAATTACTCAAATAAGTGCACTGGAGAGCTGATATTATTATTAAATAATGAGGCAAATTAATGATGAGTTATTTCAAGTGCTTTATAATGTTAGTTTCAAGTGCAAGTGTTTGTTTTTGCTATGCATCTTGACTGTGTAATTTGCAGTTCAACTATGTGCGAAGGCTTACTATGTTCTTTTTCTTCAATTTTTAATTAGGGTTAATTTGAAATGATTGATGCCTGAAGCTTGATGAAGCTTCAAGTACTGTTAAATTATTGTATTTTCGATTTTATCCTCCTGAGAAGTAGCTGGTTATCTCGCCAAAAACTTTTTCTATAGAAGCTATGAGCTGATTTCAGGAGGAAAATCAAGAGAGAATTAATACTGTGGTGGAAATCGAATCTCTCAATTGAACTGTTAAATTGGTTTTGGAATTCTTACAACTGACAAGTACTGGAACTCTATTACTATTATTTAATAACAATTGATAAAATAATTATGTGTAGTAAAGTTGAGCATTCCTAACAATTGTATCTTATGAGAACTATTTTTTCTACAAGTTTTCAACTTTCAATTCGAGTGTGTTTCCAGTCAACAGAGTGACGTTTATAAGAATTCACCTTTCAAACCTTTGTGCAGTTTTATTCTTCTTCCAACTATGTATCGACATGATTCATTGTTATTTGAATTGAAACTTTCAATGATTCTGATCTATACCACTCCTGATGGTTTCTTGAGAAAAATGAAGAATTTCTTAATAAAAGAGTACTTCTATGATGTGAATGGATATTTCAATAATTGTCATTTTGACTTGAATTGTATGTGATAATAGTTATTTTTGATATTGGTATTGTATTGTAATATCGTTTGTGATTGTTGATTATTGATGATGACTGAATTATTTTATTGCATTTTGACGTGGCTGATACAAATAGTAAAGGGTTTGTCTGTGGCAATGGATACAATTTGAATGTGATGACTGAATCTTTACCTTCTAGGAGAAGAATGATCTGTGATTTAAAAAACTAAATTGCAATTAGAAATAAACTTGAATGAATGCTTCAATCTTTGTTTTTGGAGCCAATTCAAATAATCAGGAAATCTTTTATCGAAAATCAAATTTGTCTTTTGCTTTCACCAAGCTCTGACCTTGTCAGTGGTGTGCAGTTATGTGTTATGAATGTACAAATCCGATCCATTAGTTGCGTCATGCCTTTATTTCGAAGCTGTCATTATCAAATATCTTTCATCCTTCTTACTTCCTCCTTGTACAATTTCTAATAAAAATGTTTCCTCCAAGGAAATTCTTGTAAGTTTCATAGAAACAAGAAGATTCCTAACAATTGAATCTTATGACGACTATTTTTTCTACAAGTTTTCAACTTTCAATTCGAGTGAGTTTGAAACCACTCAAATTGATTTGAAACTCACCTCTGAGATCTAACGATGGATATCATCATGAAAATATCTCCCTCTTCCATTAGCAGTGCCAAAAAGCCGGGGCCATCAGCTGTGCTTCATTGAAGCCGAAAAGAATACAGAAATTCTCATATTGAAATAGATTAATTCTTTTTCACGCTTCCGTGTTCAAATCTACTAAAGAATTTATTAACGTACCTATAAAAATGACAGTATTCTCTGGTTAATTTGATTATTGGAAATAAAGTTTTGCCCCACAGAAATTTAATAATCGCATATTATCCTATTATATTAAACTAGCAATTTCTGTATATATTTATATATATGGTTGGTTATTTATATGGTTGGTTATATATTTATATCCAACGGATCTCGAAAACGGCTCTAACGATTTTCACGAAATTTGGAACATAGTAGGTTTATGATATAAAAATTCGATTGCACTAGGTCTCATCCCTGGGAAAACTCGCTGAAGGACATGAAAAGGATAATAATTATTCATACTTGAAAAAACATATTATAATTTCGTAGTCTATCGATAACAGAAGATGCGTGTGCCTGTGTGGGAGAGAGACAAAATTATGTTCAGCTGTGTAATCAATCAGCTTATCTCACGAGAAATATTATCTAGAAATTTTAATCAACTTGATAAAAATAATCTGATTTGTTGACATGACATGATATATCATTCTAAATTAGAGTATATCATAATTTTCAAAGTTAATCATTATTTCACAGTTTTAAGTGATTAGTGAGTGTTATTTTGTTAATAAATTTGGTTTGTAAACAATCTATATTAGAGCTTTTCTGTTTTCAAATGTTTGGACTGGAAATTGGACCTGAATTCAAGTGTATGGAACATAAATCACTTTTAGGACTATTTACAGTGTATAAATCAAAATTCGGGAGAGAAACAGTTTTGGGCTGTGCCTGTTAGTCCTTCCCCAATCATTTTTAAAGAATTGTGTTATGTTTATCAATAAATATAAATAACGAGTGAAGCTCGGTGCCTCGATATTTATTTCCAATGAGTTATAAATATAAAAAATTAGAGATTTGTTTGTAGAGTTTTTGAAGTTAATAGACATCGACCCAAAATTATAAATACTCTTTTGAAGTTCGATCACATTAAACTCCATAGCTCCATTTAATCTTCGTGTTTTGTTTCTGGAAATATAGCAAACTAATGTTACAAAACTCATGCAAATGGATGAACGGAAACGGAACGTAAACTTCAAGGTCAGAAAACACACTTCGAAATAACAATAATTTTGTAATTATTTCGCCTAGTGAGCGGTAATAATTAAAAATTTCCTCCATGATCGTTTGTATACAAACGAGAATATTCAGCTTCTAAATCAAAATGGCATATAAGTCTTTACGATTGGCTCATTCTTCTATCCTCATTAAATTTTATTATTTCGAGCGTTGAAGAAATAGAAATATTCTTTTTCTAACATTGAATTGAATGATCAATTAATTATTCTACCTTCTGTATTTCGGAAGCCTCCTCTTCACTTAATTTTTGATTGATCAAAAATTACTAGTTGTTCAAAGAAAGAAATTTATCGAATAATCGTTGCTTTACTAACATCTTCTACAACCTTGATTAGAAGCTGGAAACAGTTCACGGTATCATTAGCGTAATTATTGTGCAAATACGCGAAGTTATCAATTCGAACATTTTCTCACCAAACAAGCGTTAGTTGACGAAACAGAGCTAGTTTCCTGGAAATGGTGTTTAAAAGATGATCATTAAAAGAATTGATGAAAATCCCACTTGTGAGGCTCATTGTGTAACTCACTGCGTAGATTATGGAATGCTTAGAAAATTATTATAAAACTATAGTATTCAAACACAGTAAAAACATGTGCCCTGATCAAATCAATCCACTCGAACAAGTGATGAGGTGATTCCCATGTAATAATACTCTTGTCTTTGTTACTTTCCTTGCCCTATTACCATAGGTAAGGAAAGTATTGCTTTCCGAAAAAAATTAAGGTACCCCAATTTCTAAATTTCTATACATTTCAAGGTCCCCTGAGTCCAAAATAGTGGTTTTTGGGTATTGGTCTGTATGTGTGTGTGTGTGTATGAGTGTATGTGCGTCTGTGTACACGATATCTCATCTCCCAATTAACGGAATGACTTGACATTTGTAACTTAAGATCCTTACACAATGAGGATCCGACACGAAATATTTCGATCAAATGCAATTCAAATGGCGGCTGAAATGGCGAAAATATTGTCAAAAACAGGGTTTTTTCGCGATTTATTCGAAAATGGCTCCAACGATTTTGATCAAATTCATACCTAAAATATTCATTGATAAGCTATATAAACTGCTACAAGTCCCATATCTGTAAAAATTTCAGCAGCTCCGTCCTATCTAAGCAAAGTTTGATTTTAGATTCTCAATTATCAGGCTTCAGATACAATTTAAACGAAAAATTTTGAGTGGAAAAGATTGAGCATGAAAATCACTTCAATTAATGTCAAGTAACATTTTCACCTAAAATTGAAAATAAGCTTGAAATTTGAGAAAATTTGATTATTCAATTGCAAACTGTTGGCAACTTATATTAGGATTTTACGGTGAATCACCGCCTTCCTTCTTTTAGTCGGATTTTCCATGTTTGTCGGTCATTCCACTCCCCATCTGTGAGATTTCTAGCCTCCATGGCGTCGTCCACCTCGTCCCGCCAAGATCGCCTTGGCCTCCCTCGCTTCCGTCTACCCAATGGGCTCCAATCCGTCACAATTCCGATCCACTTACTTGCACTAGCCCTTCTCGCGTGCCCATACCATACCAGTCTCTTGTCCTCAATGAACTTCATTATATCCGATTGAACTTTCATTCTGTTCCTAATCTCTTCATTCCGTACTCTATCCAACCTGGTGACCCCGCAACACCTTCTCCAATACTCCATTTCCACAGCCAGAATCTTACCCCTACTTCGCTTGTTCGTCACCCATACTTCTGCACCATATATGTTATTATGCTTCTGACTATTGTATGGAATATCATCTGTTTGGTCTTTCTGTGGATACTCTTACTCCAGATTATGGGATGCAGTTGTCTTATACAACTTCTAGTTTGCCCTAGCAGTACCTACTATTACTTAAGTAATAGTAGGTATTGGCCCTAGCCTTCTCAAGTTGGCAACTTGATTCTATTAAATCTTTCACTATGAACAGATAACAGATCTCGTGTGTATCCAGCGTTATTGTACTGTCACCAGCTGGCTCAGATCTTTGAATAGTAGAAAGTTGTGT